>NC_053517.1:41539839-41904839 GCF_016920715.1 Anopheles arabiensis | reverse complement strand
GGCGTGCAACCCTTGGCTGCTGTAAGGTTAGATAGCATGGATCCGGCCACGATCGAGGAGAAGTATCCCTTCATCACCAGGGACTACCTGCAGGGCATACTGCGGCGGGAGCAGTGCGAAAGTGCAATCACGGTCGAGAGCTTCAAGGTGGTTGCGCCGCTGGCTAAGGGCGAAAACTACTCCAGTGACATCTTGCGCGTGACGGTAAACTATACGACCGGTAGCCACAATCACAGGTGAGAAGCAAATGTGACACCCTCAGTGGCGACCACAACTCAACTGCTGCGAATTCCTTCCCCAGAACACAGACATACATCATAAAGGTGTCGTTCGCACGGGACGAGGATGCGGATCTGCTGGATGCGTACGATGTGTTCAAGCGGGAGATTGCCGTCTACGATGTGGTTATGCCGAAAGTCGAACAGTTGCTAAGCTCGATCGGATACAGCAAGCGGCTGGCACCGGTGTAAGGAATCGACATACAGGCGTGCGCTCCAACCCAAAGTAATAACTCGGTTGCCTTCTCTCTTCCTAACAGTGCCCATGCGATCCATGCAACCACGATCAAACATTTCGTCTTTGAGGATCTGTCACTGCAAGGCTACAAGCCAGTGGGACGAGCGGCCGGGCTAAACTTTGGTCAGCTTCAGCTCGTGCTAGAAAAGATCGCCAAATTCCACGCTGCTACAGCAGTTCTATACAGCATTGTAAGCATTGCGTAGTCACCTGTGGAAGTTCTTCCCTCTGATAATCTTTATATCCCTGCTTACAGGAAGAAGACGCGATGGCAGCACACCATTATCGCAACATTAGCGAAGATGTGCCTCACTTTTATCCGCTGTTCCAGAACAGTGTCGTGGCCTGCGGTGAGCAGGCATTGAATTGGCCCACGACCAAGGGCAAAATAGCGGAAAAGCTGTGTGCGCTGGAAAAAACCATCATCGCCAAAGGGTGCCGGGTGTACACGCGCACCGAAACCGACTTCAACGTGCTCAACCATGGCGATCTGTGGGTGAACAACGTGATGCTTAAGACGGAACCGAGCGGCAAGCCGACCGACGCGATACTGGTTGACTACGCCACCGGGTTCTTTGGCTCACCGGCCATCGATCTGAGCTATCTGCTGTTCACTTCCGCATCGAACGACGTGACAGTGGAGGACTTTGATCTGCTGCTGCAGCACTACCACGGCGAGCTGGTGGACACGCTGACCAAGCTAAAGTACGCCAAGCGGGTACCGACCCTGCTGGACATACAGGTGGAGATGTTGCGCAAGGGCCACAATGGGGTGATGTTTTCCACCTTTCTCATACCGCTGCGCCTGCTGGAGGATACGGCCAATGCGGACCTGGGCGGTCTGTTGGGTCGCACGGAGGAAGCGATCGCGTTCCGTAAGCGGCTCTTCTCCCATCCCAATTACCAGGATCGCATGGAGTATCTGTTAAACTTTTACGATCGGAAAGGTTATCTGGACTGAAGATGATCGCGATTGGGCTGAATAAATGTGCCAGCGATCGTAATGTGCGTGTGTCACTTTATTGCAATGATTTCTCCGTTTGCTAATCTAAGTAACCTTTGTATAGAAAGTAGGGTAGAAGGGGAAGAATAACTTCCTTAAACTGAGAACCATTGTAGAGTGCGCGACGATACGCACGGGCCTCCTCCTCGTTACCATACACATTGAGAGTTTGGTTGTAATCGGCAAACAGAAACGGTACAAAACAGATCGCCAGAACAACCTCCAGGAATCCAGCGCGCTGCAGGTCGCAATTTATATCCAGCAGCGTTGGAACTTTTCCCATGTATCCGACCGTGTCCAGGGTGCGCGTAAACTCCTGATGATATAGCTGTATCAGGGCATGTCGCTGGGAGTCACGCGTCTTACGGTTGCAGATGAAGTAGAGAAAGTAAAGAAGATCCACTGCCGGCGTGGTCCAACAGCTGAGCTGGAAGTCGTACTGTACCGGAGAAAGGGTGTAGGAAAATGGGTTGAAGAACTGCTAGAGTGTGAATGCTACTTGAATTACTCACGAATACTGTATCTTCCACTCGACGATCTTGGTCCATCTTGAACAGCATATTATTGTAATGAAAATCGCCGTGGTTGAGCACATGGAATCCGAACCCTCGGCCCCTGTATATCGCTGCACCACGCTCCATAAACGTTGGTTGAATGCTCTTCAAACGTTCCGCATACTTCTCGTATCCATCCCATTGCGATAGCACCTCCGCGAAGAGGGTAAAGTTTTCCAACATAAACTTTACACCTTCCGAGGGTTTCTGTTTAAACAACCCGTTGTTTAATGCGTCCAGAGAATTGGCCTGTAATAAATTCAAAGCATGTTTGTGGGAATGTTTAGGGTTACAGGCGATTGGAGAGCTTTTCTAAAGCTATACCGCACTAGTGTTGGTTAAACTGTATGATGTCGCGTGGAATTGGGCCAATTTAATTAACACAATCTTTGCATCGTCCACATCGAGCAGCTTGCAACTGTGCACGAACTGCTGGCTCGCCAAGTCCTCCAAAATCAGATGCGGCACTGGATCGTCGGCGGAGTAGATTAGCCTGCAGTGGAGAGTCAAAAACATTAGCACATTTGAACGTTTGAACGTTTAACCCTCACATTTACTTTGGACCAAACTTGAACGCCTTCGCATCACCGCCCAGCATTGTTTCCATCTTGGACAGATAGTCCCGGTACACCTTCAGCTCAGTGTCGAACGTTAGCTCGTCCGCTAGGCTGTTTACTTTCGAAGCGACCAGTTTCACGATCAGTTTGATCGATTCCGTTTTCCCACGGCTACGATAGCTCACGCACGCCCGATAGATCGTGCTGGCGTACTGCTGGGCAGCGTTACCATGCACTGCCAGATGAACGTCTTCCACCTCCAACCCGCGATCGGTGGTGTATTGGATCAGCGCCTTCTGGAAAAGCTGACCGGTAAGCCAGGTCGTTGGATCCTTGTTGGCTAAATGCATCCTGTCACGGGCGAGTATCTTAAGCAGACTGTACGCCCCAACGGCAAACGAAAAGTTAAAGCAACACGAAAGGGAAAGTTCCGCTTCAAACTCGCGAGGGTTTCTATTTATCTCCAATACCGGATATTGTGTACGTTTTGCGGGTATCTTATCATCCCCCAAACGGCCCCAAACAGTATATAACGTATAAGATGTACAATTCAGGTGTACGGTAAAATATGTCCCAAGATAACCTTTATTGCATTCAGCTGATACATGGCCCTCGAAGTGGCGTGTTTTATGTTCGATTGTTCTGTGAAGCTGTTTCTAAATAATCTCATGTTTTTCGTGTAATCGGCAGAGAAAAGCGTGATCCTACTGTACGAAACACGAAGCTGACATGTGACCCGATGCAAACAATCAGTCGAACACACGTGCTGGTTTGAACTTTTGTTTCTGAGTCGTATTCGAATTCATGATGCATGATCGAATTATTTGTTAAATGCAACTTAATAGTGATGTGAAATGGAGTTGATGTGTCTAGCTGCACGTAATCTACAGGTGTGCCGATAACGAAGACTTGTACTGATCGCCGCACACATTCATTCGTTGTACTATTTTAAATATAAACCATGTTTGTTCTACTTTGATTATTCATGCATCACAATTTACTTCAATTTAATTTATTTATTGTGTCAATGCTTTATAATCTTATGGTAATATTCGAAAAATCACTCATCGCTACTCCAAAAGGCCTTTGTACACATAGCCAGGAATTAATGATTTCATCAGCGTTTGGTACTCTTCACTCTCCAGCCCCAGATTACCCACCTGTCCGGTGGCAAGCTTTTCCGGGGGAATTTTGGTGAAGTCGAAAAAGCGAAACTGTAGGAAGCAGGTGTAGTGCAGAATATCTGTGGAAAATGGAAACCGTCACTAACGAAGTCGCCGCTGCCGAGCGTCTTAGCTGCTTGTCCATTACACTTACCAAGGAACCCGTTCCGCAGCAGCTCAATCTGCAGATCGAGCATTGTCGGGATGTAGCCCAGGTACCCGATCGCTTTCAGTGCGGCAGTAAACTCGGAATGATAGAAGGAAATGATCTCCTCCTTGTGGGCCGCCTTAACCTTGTAGTGTACGATATTGTTCAGCAGGTAGTACAGGTCGATCGCGGGCGTAGACCAACAGCAGGCCTGAAAGTCGAGAAACCGTGATTCGGCAATACCGCCCTCGTCGTTGAACTGGTGCAGCAGATTTTTAGCATGAAAATCGCCATGGTTCAGTACATTGTACAGCCGGCCGGGTGTTTTGCAGCAGTAGATATCGTGCAGCCGATCGCAATAGTCAGCGTAGGCACGCTCGAACGGCTTCACAAACCGTTCGCAACCGGACCAGGTACGCAGGGACTCAATGAAGGCTTTTAGATTGTTGCCAAACATCCATTCAAGCACGGGATGCTTGTTTTTGAACAGGTCGGTTTGGAACTCTTCAAAATCTGTCTTCTGTGGAGTGGAAAGGAAATAAAACTCGGTTAAAGGGCGTCATCGATAGGCGATCGTGATCGGCGGTACTTACGTTTTTGCTGAGATAGAATGAAGCCGCATGAAAGCGTGCGATAGCGATCGTGATTGGTTTCACCTCTTCGAAGCTTTCGATCAGATCGTGTCCCTTCCAACCGTCCGGTGCAAGATCCTCCAGAACGATGATGGGCTGGGGCGTTGCACTAACATGGACACATTTCGGTAGCGGCACTTGACGTTCATTGTCAGCCAGCAGGCGTTCCATCTTGGGCAGAATTTCACCGTACATTTTCAGTTCCGTTTTAAACAATGTACCATCCATCGTGTCGGCCATAACACCCTTGTCGGGTTGAATTTTGATCACCAATTTTTTAGCACTACCCTCCCCACCATCCGTTTCGTTCCGCTTGGTTCCACGGTAATGGACGGTGACACGAAACAGCTGGCTGGCCAAATATTCGCCCGGTTTACCAACCGGTGTGCTCTCCATGCCGGTGACGTGCAAATCTTTGTCCCCTTCGAATTTGCGCAAAATCGTCTCCAAATAGGCACTGGTAACCCATTCTGGCGGTGAGGCTGGTTTGACTTCCGGAGCGGTTTCACCCATTTTCAACGCTTTGTAATGTGTAGAGTGCGAAGAGCGAAAAAAAGCAAATATCGCCAAAAGTGCTGCGTAATGCTTACGCTCTATGATTGAAGGTGCGCGTTTGAACTTCGACTGAAGGTGACTCCCAAAAACCGGTTAGCTTTTATACAACGGTTTGGCATCGATGACGCTTCGTTAGGAGTGGAATGACGGTGGACAACAGTTCGCTTGGATGGTGGTCTTATCTTTGCGCGCGTAGTGTTGATGCTTCCATATCTAGTCGGCTTCGACTGCCGTATCTGTTAGGGGCAGCAGAGGCCGGCAGAGTGAGAAAAGCCTTCCGGAAATCGTGATAAGGCAATAAAAAAGGGCTCGTTTCAATGACCATTTTTGGCAGACAGTGTGTTTTTTTTATCCTGCTTAGCGTTGGCAGCTGTTTCGCGATGATTCATAGGGCGTTGAGACGAAAAATCGAAACGGTGCCATAAATACCTTTTTGAGAAAAAAGTCGCCTAGCATTTTCAGCATTTAAAATAGAGTTGAAACATTAAGTGTTTGGTTTTGATGTTGAAAAGCTCTGACCACCAGCACAGTAAAACTATATTGTTTAATTCCATGTGAATTGATGTCTTAGTATCTGTGTTGATGTATCTGGCCGCCTTCGAAAACCTTAAGTGGGAGTGTGATGTAAATTGTTTCACACGTTACAACAATGCTGACCGCATGCGTGTTTCGGAACATCATCTTATCGCCGTCACTTCATCATGATACTGCTTCCCAATGGTACATTGTAGCCCTTTTGGGAGGGGAGCCATCATGTTATAAATACACCCAGTACAAATCGAACCTCGTTGAGTAATGTTGCGATAGACTGGTGAACGTTTAGTGTACTTTTCGCTGGTTTAAGTTTTTGCCTTTTTATTTATTTGTTTAAAATGGAGGTCCCTAGGGATGAGAACAACTCACCTGTTTGGTTAAATGATGATTTTTTTCTTCAAGTGATACGTGAATTCACGCACGATCCCAATGCTCGGCTGTGTCACGGATGCAAGTTACGCCCTGGGACAAAGCCCGGTGAACATTTCGCGAGTGTTATGTACCGAACGACAATTCACTACCGATGTCAGCAAGGTAAGGAGGCGTCTGTCGATGTGATCATGAAGATCAAACCGTACCAGCCGGGGCTGAAAAAAGATGTACTAGAGGAGGGAGATCTGTTCCTTAGGGAGATACGCATTTACAGCCAAGTGTTGCCGGAGATGAAACGGAGGTTGGAAGAAATCGGAGAAACATTTAACTATCCTAGGTAGGTGGCAATCGACAGACGATTGTGATTCGAGCAGCTCATTGACACACACCAACTGTTTTGCAATTTTAGGCTTATTTATGCATCGGAAAAGCCACACACTATCTTGATCCTGGAAGACGTCAGTGCCAAAGGTTGGCAGACTGGTGGGTACATCACATCGTTCGAGGAAGTGGTACCGGCTATCAAAGCTATTGCTAAATTCCATGCAGCATCTGTCGTGATGGAGCAAGATGTAAGTTTGTGGTGATCAGAGAAAGAGGAACAATCTAACCGCTTCACTTACGTAGGATTCATCCTTTGCCAACCGACACCGCTGTGATGTGGCCGATAAGTTTAAAGCGCTCGATGGAATGTTAAAAAAAAGCTTCAACGACCTATTGGACTTCATGCGATCAACTGAAGAGTTTGCACACCTAGTCCTTCCCGTACAAAAATTGCAAGGGAAATTGCTCCATTATCTCATCGAAAGCTACCGCCCATCGTCGGAGTGCCTAAACGTGCTAGTGCATGGGGATTTCCATTCGAAAAATCTACTCCACCAGCAGAATCCGAACGGACAGGTGCAGGATACGATGCTGATAGACTATCAAATTTGTAGCTGGACTACACCGGTTGTCGATTTATACTATCTGCTCGATACGATTGTCGATCAGTCGGTGAAGGAGCAGCACCGCGACGCAATGGTATATCTGTACTATAAAGAGTTTCGACGGCTGTTGCATCAGCTTGGATGGCTTGGCCGTGTCACGTCCCTGCAGGAGCTACATATAGAGTTGCTTCGCAAAGGCGCCATTGAGCTATTCCATTACGTGGCACTGTATCCGTATCGGTTTGTCGATCGTTCAAAGATCGACTTTGAAGCACTGCTGTCGGGCAAGGGAAGTAATCCGGCGGCAAGCAGTCCCGTCTATCGGCGTGTGATGCGCGAAGTGCTGACAAAGTTTCTGCATCAGGGTGTGATGGAGCCGTAGCGTGCTCTTTGCTGAAGCTCTGGCTTGGTATGTTTGGTACTTTGCTGAAGAACCACGTGAGTAGAATGCGATAGTGAAGGGTGTATGCAAGAGTGGAAATAAACAAAAAGATAATTACATAATGTTATCTTATCGCAACTCCGCTGGAGGTTGAGCGTGAGCAAGATTTGCGAATGTATAGAGCAGTATGCTGTATGCGTACATATATTTGATCATTGTAATGGTGAAACAATTCGTTACGTTAATGGACAGTTGTATTATTATGAACTACAGTTGCATATGATGCATACAACTGTTAATAAAATTATAATATTTTGAATTGGATTTGAAAGAAATGATAATGATATTACAATTATTATTATACCAGCATAAGGTTCACATGATGATGCCCTGAAAATAAATGTCTCTTTAAACATTGAATACGTTTGGCTGCAAATTTATTTCTTTTTTGGCTCTGAATTATCACATTACATTTTCTTTTTTTATATATTTTTGGACGATTTGATTACTTGCTTATAGTTTGCAATATGATTGCGTGACCTTGTAACGCTTTGGCCCCCCTGGCGCGAACGGAATGAAAATCACACATATAATGAAATATTTTTTGTCCACGTAACACAGCTCATTGCGTGCACCACTACAAACGTGGCGATTGTTTTCTTCCAACATTTAAGATTCTACAATCGCTATCGAGTGCTCTAAGCTGACTCAGTCCACCACAACTGTGCGGTGTTGTAAGGTGCGTCCGTTCAAACGATGCAGTTCAATCACGATGAACTTTCCTCACCGGAGTGGTTAAATGATGATTATTTTCGGCACGTTTTGTGTAAGCTAGAATGTGATTCGAACGTTCGTCTCATCGGTGCGTGTGTGCTCCGGCCGGGTACCAAAGCTGGCGATCATTTTGCAAGCGTTATGTACCGAACGACATTACAATACTATTGCACCGCGAACGTGAAGAAAACGATCAATCTCATCATGAAGATTAAGCCGGACACAGACGGGTTCAAGAAAGATCTGCTTGATGGTGATGATTTATTTGGCAAAGAAATCCGGATGTACACGGAAGTGCTGCCTCAAATGGCAGCAGTAATGCGAAGCATTGGTGAGGAGTATCAATATCCCAAGTACAGCATCGTACAAACGCGATCGTTTGAGCTTTTTGAATAGAAAATAAAACTAGTTTTTACACAGCTTGGTGTTCGCATCTCACGAGCCTCACACGATAATTATTTTGGAGGATGTGAGCTCACAGGGATGGACAATGGAAGGTTTGATAAAAAGTTGTTCCGAATTTCTAGCCAACCATAGATGCAATTGCCAAGTTCCATGCAGCCTCTGTCTTGCTACAAGAGAAGGTAAAGAATTTGTTATCTTGGATACGATCCACACACACTGTTCTCATCTATAGAATCAATGTATTTGCAGGATCCTACCTTTGCGTCCCAGTATCAGTGCACCATTGCGAAAATATTATGCTCGATGCGAGGTATGACGGACGGCTGTTTTCGTTCATTTATCTCCTTTCTTAGTGAGACGGCAGAGCTTCAAGAATTTGTCGCCCCGATAGAACATTTTCACGCCAAGATCGATGACGTTTTGCAAGCGGCATATGCACCTAGTGAAACGTTTGCCAATGTGTTGATACACGGTGATTTTCATTTTAAAAATTTGCTTCACCTACAGTCCGGTGGCAAAATCGTCGATACAATTTTTGTGGACTATCAGATGTGCAGCTGGTGCTCGCCGGTGGTCGATTTGTACTACCTTACCTACATGATACCGGAGCAATCGGTAAAAAACGCTCATCGTGATGAGATCATTTATCGTTACTATCAAAAGTTTGCCAGTCTGCTACGACGGTTGAATTATCGTGGTTGTGTTCCTACATTAACTGAGTTGCAGGTTGAGCTGCTAAGGAAAGCAGAATTGGGTAAATGGGAAAAATGGCAAGATGTAACGTGACTTTGCTGACAAAAATGTTAATTTTTTTAAATATCCTTTTCAGAACTCTACCATTATATTGTGTTTTCTGCCTTCCTGCATACCGATTTATCGAAGGTGGACTCTGAAGCATTCTTTTTGGGACGTACAGACAACCCGGCATTGAAAGTGAAAGAGTTTAAAGAAACGATGAAGACCGAGTTAAGGAGATTTCTATACCATGGTATAATAGAAAATTAGAGAATAAATCTAGAAGTTTCGAATCGATTCGAATTTGCTAGCTGGATTTAACAATTTACGCAAAAAGTACTACAATATGTAATAATCTACTTTTTTAAACTCCATCAAACTACAACAAACTACAAAGAAACATAAAGTTGAAAACATTTGGTCACTTTTAATAATAAAATGTCTTTACAAGATTATTAGACTTGTGGCATGTTCCAAATGGCTGTTAAATTGTAGATAGGCTGACCAAACACAGTTGATGCAAAAACGGGAAACATAGTAGAAAACCGAACATAGGATGTTACACACGAGGCTGGCTTCAGAATAACTAGAGGTAGATAAAATGCTTTAGTTTCAACACTGATTTTATTTCCATAATTGTTTCCATTTTATACCTAATTTACACAAATTTGTTGTTTGTTAATAGTTAATATTTTGTCATCTCTGCAAAAACCGTTTTGGTCGTTCATTCAAGCAGATGGCTGTGGTGACCTACATAAATTAAATTATGTTTTACCTCTAGCAACTTCTAAAAAGACAAGAGTTCTGCTAACGTTTTTTTTACTTTTAAAACAGTGCATTTGTTACGCACGCGAACATATATATTTCATTTGCCGGCAGGCCACACTTTCAAATATAAGTGATTCAAACGGAAGAGTATTTGGAGTTAACACATACAGTCAGTCGAAGTATTCGTCTAGCTGAATATTTTTCAGAAAAAGGCGAATTATGGCCGTAATACGTATGGGGAGATAAAAGTAATGATGAGGTTCGATAAAGAGACCATCAATACACACGTACTGCTAAAAAATAAGCATTAAAATAGTGCAATAACAACTAAATTATATAAAAACTAAAAAAAATCATTTGATTCGCACGCAAAAAGTATTCGTCTATCTAGCTTTTTAATCATTTACACTGGACAAACACTACGTAGACGTGAATTAAATTTATTATTATCAATCTACTGGTGACTTCTTTCTAAATTAATGCATTTCTGTTGTTTCAATTGCACTTCAAGCGGTCAGAGAGGCACTAAAGACGGGGGAGTTAAATGATTGGAGCATGATGGCGAAAATCGTATCTTTAACTTATGCATAACCTATCCTACCCATTTTTGAAGGTTACAAAATGTGTGGAAGGCCTCGTTTCTTCATTTGATCAGAGTTTGGCCATTTTTCTGACACTAATTGTGTGACAAATTGCCATGAAAGCAGCCATCCTTGACGGTTAATCTAACGAAAGAAGCGGTTTAATGTCCAAAAAATCAAATTTTACCATGGAATCAGTGCATTTTGTGATGGCCAATAAGATCAGGAAAAGAGATGGGTCACATTTGCTTGATGGGCCATGCTGCATTTCATCGTAGCTGGTCATGTAATAGCTTGAATGAGTGAGTTGTTACAAACATGTTTTGTTTGAATAATACCGTACACAGAAAGTGGCCAAATCTGTTAAGGTGCATCAAATAATTCAGGAATTTATTTCAAATTAGGCTCTACTAACATATTAAAACATGTTTAAATCGCCAAGGTCATACAGTCGACGTCTACCATAGCGAAAACAGTCTACTAAGATGCAGCAGCAAAATCTCGTGTAACGGTAGCACTATGATGTCATGATACTAGGACTCCGTGAGGAAAGTTGAGCTAAAAAAATGATTCAAATTGATAGGAGACAAGATGGAGAAACATATTCATGACGTTTTTGAGTACTTTGAGTCCCAGTTCTGAGAAATTTTATTTAAAATGTATCACATGTTTCAAGAACAGTCGAGCTGGAGAACATACAGAGCATTGTCATTTGCCCGAAACACCAAACCAGCTGACACCAAACTGATGAAAATGAATTAGTAGACTCTCAATAAGATATAAGTTGCCATTTTTTCAATGGAACTTGGCCACGTAGTCTGGAAATGCCATTTTTCTACCAGAGAATAATTGGAACAAGTCTTGTAGGATGAGTGGATCAAAAATACGCCTTTTTAAAGGTTCAAATGAGTTCTTGCGTTGCGCAAGTAGTCATCAATAGTCATAAATGCAATAAGAAACAAGATCAGGACATTTTTTGATTCCATAACCTTTGTTTTCATTCGCATATTACGCCAAAAGTCTGATAGACGAATACTTTTTGCGCACCAATCAAATGACTTTTTTTAGTTTTTTAAATAATTTAGTTGTTATTGCACTATTTTAAAGCTTATTTTTAGCAGTACGTGTGTATTGATAGTCCATTTATCAAACACCGTGATAACTTTTACCACCTAATGCATTTTGTGGCCATAATTCGCCTTTTTCTGAAAAATATTCAACTAGACGAATACTTTTTGGACCGACTGTATCACTGTAACTTTAGAAATGGGATAGAGACCCTGGATTTCCAAGCGAAACATCCTTTCGACTGCATAGGTTTCCCAACCACTGGATCAGAAGCAGCTAGCTGAAATGACTGGTTAGTAAGCAAAGAGTCAAAGAATCTGTCCAAAAGTCCACTGTTTGATTCTTATCCTCTACGACCCTGCGATTCTTGCTGACAGGCAATCCTTCGCGTGCCCTTCCAAAACATTTTTACTTCGACGTTTAATGTTTATTTTCTACGTTAAACACGTATATAGAAACGTTGATCTAGAATCTACTCGTAGTAAAGATTCAAATTTTCTCATTGATTTTTTCGCAACAGTAAATTTTTGGTTAATTGTTATAGTTGCTTTTATAGTTTTTAGCTTAAGATGCGACATATCTTTCGTCCATATATAATGCTTTGTCGAAAAACTTATTGATGGAAGATGCATTCCATGTTATAAGATGCTAATGAAATACAATTCACCAGCATGTTAATAAACTCGATAAATCACCAATGCGACTGAACATCACCTTTTAGATGCGGGACAGGCAAGTCTGTCCCATTAAAGACGGAACGCCCGGTTAGCCTAACTCAGAATATGCAGCGAATGTTTACCATTACAAAAAACTCAATAAATCTGCAGTTTTCCAAATCTATGCTAACGACCAAGACTTTAGCGACCGAAGATTTTTGTGACCAAGCATTTCGAGAACAGGATTTTTGCCACGTAGGATTTTTTTACTGTCGTCGATGCAACCAATAATACGACCAAAAACTTTGTGACCAAGAATTTGGCGACCACGAAGTTTGCAACCAAGAACTTGTTGAAATAATTGTAATCAAGACTTTAGCGGCCATAAATGTTTTGACCATATTTTTTCAAATAGGAGTGTGGCGATTAATTTGGTGATTGCGACCTAGAATTTTATGACCAAGGATTTTGCGATTGTACGAAATGATGAATCTAAATCGAGTTCTGCTTCGACCTCTATATTATATAAACTTTTGAACTTTTGGTTTAATAAACAGGACAGTCACGTTAAATACGTAATGTCTAGTCGTTACAATCATAGAACACGATTTATCGAGCACTTGTGTTGTGTTGCATCGGGTGCATAAGGTGGTATTACAGTGGATCTACATTCTGCTTCCAATATACTCTCTTTAAGCATTCCCGCGACATCAGCGTAACTCAAATATATGCGTTAGTCGAATATCACGTATTTCAGCTAAAATGCATTCAATAAAAAAGAGTATTTTATTAAATTTAATACTGTTCATACTTCATCATTTATTCAAAACAAGACTTGCAAAAAATGTTGATATTTTTGTTTTAATTAGTTTAAAAATATTAGTAAAATATCAATTTATTTTAGGCATGACATTTCTTGAAACAAGTTGTACTGATTAGACACATGAAAGTCAATATAGAAAACCAGGTATATCCGAATTCGCATAAGTCGAGAACCGCCACAGACAGACTATATTTCTATTTATAATACTTAAGTTACTATAGTTTATAACAAAACGCAACATGCTATTCCAGACCAAAACTAACTGCAAAGGGTGCTGTTAGAAGATTATTCATTCGTTCTACAACGATATTTATTAGATGGAACAAATTTCAAGCAAAACACGAGGTGCTGCTAGATTGGTATTGTTGATCATATTTTGCTTACCGATAAGCCTTGCTCGCAAAAGAGTGTTTGCACTGGGCATTGAATTCATCTATATTCGTAAAAAGTTGAACAAAGTTGAGTGGTTTCCGCTAACGACATATCTACATTCATCAAGTTCTTGCGTGATACATCTTTACTCGTAGTTTATTCTGGCTAGCTATCATGTTGTGCCATAGAGACCAGCCTGAGGCCCCGGCCTGGTTGAACGACGAGTTCTTCCGTGATGTGATGCGCGAATCAAATAACGATTCGTCGATCGAGCTGACCAGTGCCTGCATTTTACGTCCTGGTACGAGCAAAAAAGATCACTATGGTAGTGTAATGTTCCGGACCACCGTCACGTATCAATCAAAGCGCTTAGATGAGGAAAAGTTCGTTGATATTATCATGAAAACAAAGCCTGAAGCAGACGGATTGATGAAAGATCTGCTAGACGACGATGGATTGTTTGTGGTAGAAATCGAGATGTACAGCAAGGTTCTACCAGAAGTGACACGTTTGTTGAAGGAAATAGGAGAGGAGTATAAGTATCCTCGGTAGACAAAATTATCTTCAGAATTATGCAAGCATGACTAATGAACGGAATCATATTGCAGATACATCTATGGTACGCTAAAGCCGCACACTATCCTTATTTTGGAGGATATTAGTGGTCAAGGATGGGTCGAGGGTGATCTTATCAACACGCTGGACGACATGAAGCCGATAGTGAAAAATGTAGCCATGCTCCATGCAGCGTCCGTGATCCTGGAAAGCTTTGTAGGTTCTAATGTAATATTGCTTGCTACAAATTAATACAACTTTTCTTTTCGGACAGGATACTACAGTTGTGACCAAATTTCGTCATACGATGGCTCATAAGTTTTTGGGCTTAGAAGGATTAGTTAGAAAAGGGTTTGGAGATTTGATGCAGCTTACAGAGCTGTATCCGGAATTTGCGCAATTTGCCAAGCCTCTAGTGAAGTTTCAGCAAAACCTGCGAGATTTTTTTGACAGCATTTTTAAGCCAACGAAATCGATACAAAGCGTATTAATACATGGCGATTGCCATACAAAGAATCTGCTCCATCAGCTTGACGCTCACGGACGACATACTGAAACCATCTTACTTGATTATCAGATCTGCTGCTGGACCTCACCGGCCATTGATTTGTACTATATGCTGGATCTAATACCAACGCAAGAAATTAAGGACAATTATCGCTCTGAGTTGGTCTATTTGTATCATCAACAGTACAGCAATCTATTGAAACGGCTGGGATTTAAAAGAAATATACCATCCCTACAAGACTTGAACATAGAACTAATACGATGTGCTGGACTTGGTGAGTACTATTTGCAAGCTAGGTTTAGTTGCAATAATAAAATCATGATCTATTATTTTTTAGAGCTGTTCCACTATGCGGCTTTTATGTCATACCGGTTCATGGATCAATGTGCGATCGATGTTGAGGCATTACTAAAGGGTGAACTAGAACATCCTGTGACGAAAAATGAAGAGTACAAGAAGATTATGCATACCGAGCTAACACGATTGCTTCACCAAGGAACTTTAACAAACGACTAATTCTACTTTGTGTTGTTTTGCATAGATTTATCGATTTATCGGATTCTGTTTTTGATATATGTTTGATCATATAGGAAAACCTTTTAGAAATTGCACTGTAGTGTTGGCAAATGAAATACTGAAATTACAATATTACACGCATGTGCTTCTTTATAACTGCTGCTTGTATGGATGAAACTTAACGAAATAAATTGGTCGAGTAAAAATAGAATGGTATTTTTTTTCTCTATCTCTCTCTCTCTCTCCTATTCTCTCTCTCTCTCTCACTCTCACTCTCTTTACTATCCTATTCTTACTCCTCCTATTACTATTTGTGGTACTGGTAAAAGCAATACGAAACGTGCAAACCCACATCATGCTTCAATCAAATATATGTTGTGCATTGGTTGCTGTATGCAAATAGAAGGCGTTGTTGGAAGGCGAAGATTTTTGGCAGCGTAACGTCCTATCTTGACAGTCCGAACGAATCTGGCCTGCCATGGTCGGAGTTGGTTTTATTCATACTCAATAGATGTTATGGGTTTCGTACATTTGGTTTTGGAATGTGTTTTTGTCCCAATTAAAGCTTATTGATATGAGATGCGATTTATACATTGTGCCTATGCTGCGCTTTTAGTGTTCATACGAATGTTCTGGAAAGTTTCAACTGTTCTAGCCAAAGAACGGGTGCGATAGCCGGTCTTTGCCTTCGCTGCCGAAGGCATGCCGATTGCTTAAATTAAGCACTCTTAAATTAAGATTTTGTATCGTTTTCAAACCGCTTAAAAAATAGCTTTTCAAAAAGGAGCAATTGCTTTTGCAGCAGTACTTAATATTTAATACAATTACCCGGTACTGAACAACAGAGACTATACAACATCATTCCTTCGTCAGGAGATGTTAGCCAAGAGATACTAAATGGGGAATGGTTTAAAAAAAACAGCGAATAGTGTTTGATAGAATCGAATGACAAGGCGTATTCCTCGAGTGGATTAGCAAACATACCTACTGCTATGATGTATAAGTGTTCGCACACTAGAGCAAAAGAACAGATAAAAACTGTAGAAGGCACAATTCTATTTAAAGATAAGATGTTCTTTACTAGAAGTTAGTCTCGTTGACGCTGTTAACACGATCGTATCGCAATACCGTGTAGAGCTGTGCATACTTAGTTAACATTTGAAGTGGGCTACCAGCATGGCGTACAATCAAGACGAGCTTGAGGCTCCGGGTTGGTTGAACGATGAGTTCTTCCGTGATGTGATGCGCGAATCAAATAACGATCCCACGATCGAGTTAATCAAGCCATGTGTTTTACGTCCGGGCACCAATAAAGGGGACCATTACGCTAGTGTCATGTTCCGCACGACCGTCACGTATCGATCCCAGCGTTCAAGTGAAGAGAAGTCGGTCAACATCATCATGAAAACGAAGCCAGAAGCAGACGGATTGAAGAAGGAGCTTTTGGATGACGATAGATTGTTTGCGATAGAAATTGAAATGTACAGCAAGGTTCTTCCGGAGATGATAAGAATGTTAAAAGAGATAGGAGAAGAGTACAAATATCCTCGGTATGTGTTACCGTTTATCACGAGTGGAGTGAACATATGACATGAGCATATGATATAATTTTAGATACATCTTCGGTGCGTTGAAGCCTCGCACGATTCTGATTTTGGAAGATATTAGTGACCAGGGATGGGTGATGGCCGATTTCATCAGCACGTTAGACGATATGAAGCCAATAGTAAAGGATATTGCTATGTTTCACGCTGCGTCTGTAATGTTGGAAAGCGCTGTAAGTAATAATAATGTTTGAATGAATCTAAACATGTTTTATTGTTTTACATGTCTAAACACCTCTTATTATATGTAGGATTCTACATTTGTGGCCAGGCATAATTATTCAATCGCAGAGAAATTTATGGGCTTCAAAGGTATGATCACGAAGGGCTTTGGGGATCTGATGCACCTCACACAGACGTGTTCAGAGTTTGCACATTTTGCAAGGCCGTTAGGTCGTTTCCAGGAAAATTTGCATAATTTCTTCACTGCATTATATATCCCTTCAAAAACAATCCAAAACGTGTTGATACATGGAGATTTTCATAGTAAAAACATGCTGCATCAAGTCGATGTTGAAGGACGACACACCAATACAATACTGCTTGATTATCAGATTTGTTGCTGGACCAGTCCGGCGGTTGATTTGTACTATCTGCTAGATATGATACCGACTCAAGAGGTCAAGGACAAATATCGTTCAGAGTTGATATATATGTATTATCAACAGTACAGTGATTTACTGAAGCGGCTAGGATATGCGGGTAAAATACCGTCCTTGCTGGATCTGCAGATAGAGCTTCTACGATATGCTGGACTAGGTATGTTGCTGTACCGTTTTTTATTCATTGTTAGTATTTTGTCTAAAAGAATCGTTTTGTTTGTATTAATTTTGCCTGCGTGGGTTTTTGTATAATTTTTTTTCAGAGATATTCCACTACGCAATGTTCAGTTCGTTTCGGTACATGGATCAAACAGCGATTGATATAGAGGCATACTTGAAGGGAGAGCTTGAAAATCCTGCTTTCAACAATCCAGAGTTCAAGAAGCTTATGCATAGCGAGCTAACGCGCTTCCTACATCAAGGAACATTATCGTGAATGAATGATAATCAAGGTGTTGGGTCGTGAATAAAAAAGCTACTTCATGTGTGATTTGAAGTACTAGTGTGCGAAAAGTGCTACTAATTACCTTAATAATTGACAGTAAAGACCGCCATTGTCTCAATAGGGTCGTTCAAATGAATCTTACACTTTGGACTATATACTTAGCGCTATTAATGTATATTCGTAATCTTGCGTTCGTACATTGTGCGACAGAATGGACTATGAAAAAATATACACTTTTATAATCTGAGGTTTGAACTCAGCATAGAGCAGGAAAATTGATCTGCTGTAGAAAAAAATCAATGGTAGAAATGTAGTCCACAAAATCATAATAAAAAGTCTTATTGCATTAGGCTTCTGTAGGCATGTAGGGTTTTGAGACACTTGAAGACCGTTGTTCCATGATTCGAGCCTCCTTGATTGCCCCACTTATGCTGTATATCACTGATGTTTCGGCTTTGATCTCCTCTATCCCTCTTTATGTTCCCTCCAACCCCTTCGTATGCGTCGCCCGGTACTACGTGCATTGAGTGTCTTTAATGATTCTTCCCACCACTTTGATTACCACCTTACCCTAACATGCTTCCACAATCGCCTAAAGTCCTAACTATTATGTATACCCTTCTTTCACTTTTTTGTACTTATGCGCCCTTTAAATTTTTCAATGTTCTATTAGTCCTAATGGCTCATTACTTTTGTTAAGATAATAAGATTCGATCTAGGTTCGTAGACTAGTACATAAGAATATGTTATGTAAAGCCATACTGGCAAACATTGAAATTCATCGAAATATGAAATGTGAAACATGGTATTATTGTTAAAAACACGGTGGATTTTTTTAGATAAATGTATTTTATGAGGGAAAAGGAAAAAGGTCAATTAGTCCACTGGTAGCGATTGAAACTAACGTTTTTTCGACTAAACGGCAAGTGCAGGCGCATCCTGCCCTTTTATTTCCTAGCTTATCGTTTCTCTGATTCTTCCCTCTCGCTCTTGTACCTCGTGTACCTGACAGGCTGTTGGGCACTCACACATTTCCAACAATTATATTTCTCCAGCACCCAACCGTGACAATAATTGATTCAACACGACTTGAAATAATGGTGAATGGTATTTTAAAAATTGTTTCTGCTTTACGCTGGCGCACGATGTATAACAGTAGAGTAAGGTTCGAGTGATTTGTTGCATTCACTCACCAACACGAGCGCGGCAGTGTAGATAAAACCGTGTGATGGTTGCTTTCCTATTTAAAGATGAGAAGTTTGTTACAGAAAGACAGTTTGGTTGACGCTGTTAAAGTAAACATATCTCAACATAACGTTGACTTTTGTAAACTTGCGAATATTTGACGTGTGCTACCAGTATAATGTACAATCAAGACGAGCTTGAGGCTCCGGGTTGGTTGAACGACGAGTTCTTCCGTGATGTGATGCGCGAATCAAATAACGATCCCACGATCGAGTTAATCAAGCCATGTGTTTTACGTCCGGACACCAATAAAGGGGACCATTACGCTAGTGTCATGTTCCGCACGACCGTCACGTATCGATCCCAGCGTTCAAGTGAAGAGAAGTCGGTCAACATCATCATGAAAACGAAGTCAGAAGCAGACGGATTGAAGAAGGAGCTTTTGGATGACGATAGATTGTTTGCGATAGAAATTGAAATGTACAGCAAGGTTCTTCCGGAGATGACAAGAATGTTAAAAGAGATAGGAGAAGAGTACAAATATCCTCGGTATGTGTTATCGTTTATCTCAGTGGTTTTCAACTGATGGGGAATTCCCTCCCAAGGCGGAATTTAAATTTTTTTTTGGGAGGATTTTTTTTTCACAAATTCGCTAAATACCATGGGTTGTCCTCATCTCTCCCCCCGTTCATGGACTTGTGAGTAGGGAATGAAATTTTGCATGCACCCTACATGGGGGAAAAGCTGCAAAAAGGTTAAACGGTCACCACTGGTTCATGCAGAGTATAGTGAACATATGACATAAGTATATGATATCATTTTAGATACATCTTCGGTGCTTTGAAGCCCCACACGATCCTGATTTTGGAGGATATTAGTGACCAGGGATGGGTGATGGGTGATTTAATCAACAATTTGGACGATATGAAGCCAATAGTGAAAGATATTGCTATGTTTCACGCTGCGTCCGTAATGTTGGAAAGCGCTGTAAGTAATATTGTTCTAGTGAGTCGATCATTATTTATCTATCCTCTCATCACGTGTAGGACTCAACATTTGCTGAAAGACACGCATATTCGATGAGTGACAAGTTTGTAGGCTTCGAGGGCATGATCACGAAGGGCTTTGGGGATCTGATGCATCTCACAAAGAGGTATCCAGAGTTTGCACACTTTGCAAAGCCATTGCAAAAGTTCCAGGATAATTTACGGGAGCTCTACGTATCATCGTACATCCAGTCAAACACGATCCAAAACGTGTTGATACATGGAGATTTTCATGGTAAAAACATGCTCCATCAAGTCGATGCTGAAGGACGACACACCGATACGATACTTCTTGATTATCAAATTTGTTGCTGGACCACACCGGCGGTTGATGTGTATTATCTACTGGATATGATACCAACTCAAAAAGTAAAGGACAAACATCGGTCTGAGTTGATATATATGTATTATCAACAGTACAGTGATTTACTGAAGCGACTAGGATATGTGGGTAAAATACCGTCCTTGCTGGATCTGCAGATAGAGCTGCTCCGACATGCTGGACTAGGTAAGCTTCTATAGTGTTTTCATGAAGAAACGGTTGTCTTCGTTACGTTTTGTCCATCTCTATCTTTAATTTAAAAAATGTCATTAATTTCAGAGTTGTTTCACTACGCCATTTTTAGTCCGATTCACTACATGAATCAAAATGATATAGATGTAGAGGCATGGGTGAAAGGAAATTTCAATAATCCCGTCCTCAATAATCCAGAGTTCAAGAAGCTAATGTACACCGAGCTAACGCGCTTCCTACACCAAGGAACATTACAATTCAGCTGATTCGCAACAGATTTCATGGCTTGTTGAACTGTTGCTTTATAAATGTGTTCAGGCACGAAAGCCCTGTTTAACGAAACACGAAGGTCGTTCGTTAAGTTTGGAGCTTTCGGGCACGATCGATAGTTCATAAGTATAAGTGGATTCCGTGAAATAAACTGTCTTCTAATTGTGCGATACGAGAAACAATAGCTGATTAGTATAAAACGCTAGAAAAAGTTATACCGAAACTCGAAAGAATTATCAAATTCGAAATCGTAAGATTAAACAAACAGCATAACTTAAAATATGTTAACATGAATTTGATTGAAACACTTTATTTAAATTAAATGAGGAAGCCGATATGAATTTTATGGTTTTCGTTTTTATTATCCTTTTTATAATTATTGTAATTATTATTATTATTATCATTAGAGTGGAGCGACGTTTATCGCACTCGACCTCGCCCGGATACTCGAATACCACGGAAAATGAGTCAAAGCATATTATTATTATTTTTTTCATTAGTATTATTATTGTTGTTGTTATTAGTATTATTTATATAATTATTATTGTTTTTATTATTATTATAATGATTGTGATTTTTATAATTATTATGATTATGGTTATGATTATTATTATAGTTTTTATTACTTTTGTTATTTTTTTATTTTTATAAATCAAATATATTTTTTATAATTTTCATAAAATAAATAATCAAGTTATTATAATGGGTTGATTGCAAACTGCCGTCTTGATATTTGAAATATTTGAATATTGAAATAGCTGACGTATGAGGAAAAATCCATACCAGAAAATTTCAGTGTTGATATACAACATAATCAGCCACTTTTCCAAACTCGATCGAACAGGATCGATAGTTGCAGTTGCCTATATACAAAGGTTGCTTTATTTTATTTCTTCTTGGTTACCCTGGCTCGTCAAGACAGCGGGCATAGTGCTGCTCGAATCACAGGGACCTTCGCAGCTGGTTGGAACACGACGGAGGCGTTTTGCTGCTTTAGTAAATGTAACAATAGTGAAAATAATTATAAAAATAGTTTTGACAATAATAAAGCTCTTTTGCATTATACTTCTCTAACATTAAAAGATAAATAAGTAAATAATAGAAGATAATTTATTCAACATAACATTAAGTCATGGTGTTTGTAGTATCTATGGATAGATAATGCTCTCGGTAGCGGCGATGATATTCCAATCGCCGTTTGTTCATGATTGTTTCTCTTTTGCGCTGACGCTCGAACGATGTTTAGCAGTGGGGAGAGTTCGAGTGGTTTTGCAAACTTATCTGCTGTTTTGTGGAATACGCTCACGAACACTAGAACAGCAGTGTAGATAAAACCGTGCGATGGTTGCTTTCCTATTTAAAGATGAGAAGTTTGTTACAGCAAGACAGTTTGGTTGACGCTGTTAAAGTAAACATATCTCAACATCACGTTGACTTTTGTAAACGTGTGAATATTTGACGTGTGCTATTAGTATAATGTACAATCAAGACGAGCTTGAGGCTCCAGGTTGGTTGAACGATGAGTTCTTCCGTGATGTGATGCGCGAATCAAATAACGATCCAACGATCGAGTTAATCAAGCCATGTGTTTTACGTCCGGGCACCAATAAAGGGGACCATTACGCTAGTGTCATGTTCCGCACAACCGTCACGTATCGATCCCAGCGTTCAAGTGAAGAGAAGTCGGTCAACATCATCATGAAAACGAAGCCTGAAGCTGAAGGATTGAAGAAGGAGCTTTTGGATGACGATGGATTGTTTGCGATAGAAATTGAAATGTACAGCAAGGTTCTTCCGGAGATGACAAGAATGTTAAAAGAGATAGGAGAAGAGTACAAATATCCTCGGTATGTGTTACCGTTTATCACGAGTGGAGTGAACATATGAAATGAGCATATAATATAATTATAGATACATTTACGGTGCGTTGAAGCCCCGCACGATCCTGATTTTGGAAGATATTAGTGACCAGGGATGGGTGATGGGCGATTTCATCAGCACGTTGGACGATATGAAGCCTATAGTGAAAGATATTGCTATGTTTCACGCTGCGTCCGTGATGTTGGAAAGCACTGTAAGTAACAATATTGTTCTAGTGTGCCGATCATTATTTATCTATCCTCTCATTATGTGTAGGACTCAACATTTGCAGAAAGACACACTTATTCAATGGGTGACAAGTTTATAGGGTTTGAAGGTATGATCACCAAGGGCTTTGGGGATCTGATGCACCTCACAAAGACTTATTCGGAGTTTGCACACTTTGCAAAGCCATTGCAAAAGTTCCAGGATAATATACGTGATCTTTACGTATCATTTTACAACCATTCGAAGACGTATCAAAACGTGCTGATACATGGAGATTTTCATAGTAAAAATATGCTGCACAAAATCGATGCTGAAGGACGACACACCGATACGATACTGCTTGATTATCAAATTTGTTGCTGGACCAGTCCGGCGGTTGATTTGTACTATCTACTGGATATGATACCGACTCAAGAGGTCAAGGACAAACATCGTTCTGAGTTGATATATATGTATTATCAACAGTACAGTGATTTACTGAAGCGGCTCGGATATCTTGGGAAAATTCCGTCTTTGCTGGATCTGCAGATAGAGCTTCTACGGTATGCTTCGCTAGGTAAGTTACCGTACCATTTTTATGAAGATGAGGTTGTTTCTACTTGTTTGACACAGTTCATAGGTTAGTAAAACATTGTTATTAATTTCAGAGCTAATCCACTACGCAATATTTAGCTCGTTCCGCTACATGGATCAAACAGCGATCGATATCGAGGCTTTGCTTAAAGGAGAGCTAGATAATCCCGTCCTCAATAATCCAGAGTTCAAGAAGCTAATGCATACCGAGCTAACGCGCTTCCTACATCAAGGCACATTATCAAGCGTTTAGTATTTCAGTGTGCGGAGGGACCGTATCGTTTACGTCAGACCATGTGATTGCAATCGTTTGATAAAGCAGTTGCTAGCAGAGCAAGAATCGACTGTGCAAGCAATCGTTCGAAGCGTGCCAGAACAACCCACGATATCAGCCAGCATAGATTCGCAAAGTCATTTGTACGCGACTGTCGTGCGGTGCCCGGTACAGAACGCGTGGCAGTTTTGGCTGAGATAGTGTATGGTGGCAAAGATGATAATGGGTATCAGCAATAAAATGATTGTTAAAGAGAGAAGTTCATTTTGGGTCGTCATTTCAGGATGAATACAAAAAAAAAATTCATTGCTTTTAGCCTCAAACGAAATTTTGTGATGTTTGAAACCGTTGTGTTAGAATTACTTGTCGATCAGCTTTGCCATAGATTGCTAATAAAAGTAAAGACGAAGCTTCCTTCACTTGCCAATATCACAAATGGACGATCTAACAATAGCAGTGAAAGATCAATTGATCTACGTAACCTTTGAATGTCGTGATCTTGTGGGATGTTTTGGAATAGCTAAAGAAATAGAAACATTAGACAAAACATGGTAGCATAACAGCTAAATTCTACACTAAAATATATATATATACATGTATTCATATGTATATATATATGAATTCATATGTATATATATTAATATATATATATATATATATATATATATATATATATATATATATATATATATATATATATATATATATATATATATATATATATATATATTAATTGCTGGATACGATTGCCCATTCATATAGTGATGAATTATAGCATTGTTTTGCAGCAGCCTGTAAACCGAAATCAACCCCTACAGGAAAAAATCCCCTTAATACGGCTGCATAACATGCTTCCATTGATTTACGTGTATGTGTGACGACATGCCCTTCATGACACAGTGTAGGGTGTATTCTATTCGATACCAAACAGTTGATTCCGTTTGGCCAGAGCATCAAACTGGCCAAAGCGTTGCTGCACAACATATGATTCAATGTCGAGGTTCGACACAACCGTTTATCTCACCCCCTTTGGGCCGATGCTGGCTGGTGTAGGTGCGCTTCGTACGTACGACTTGGGTGTATGTGTGAGGAGCAGCAGCAGACGAGCCGGGCTTAGATTGGATGCGTTTATTTTGCGGGACCAGTTGTAAAGCAACATCGCGATTGATTGTGTGGGCCAGCCACAATTTCGGGCCGTTCGACCGGTTATCGTGTTGCCGCACCTGTACGAGTGAGATTATCGCCGGAGGGTTTACCGCAATCATGACGGATCCGGCGCCGGGACTGGAATGGATTGATCGGGAATATTTTACGCGCGTACTGGAAACATACCTTCATGCGGACGTTACGGTGCAGCGGTACGAACTGGCTGCCGGATGTCCGGACGGGCAGAATTTCATGAGTGCCATTGTGCGTGCTACCGTAGACTACACGCTAGCCAGTGCGGAACCGCAGGGCCGCACGGAGAAGGTGTCGTTAATTGTGAAAACGAAGCTAGCAAACCCGGAGCTTGCTGAAGGCGCAGATCAGCTCAACGTGTTCGGTATAGAGAAAACCGTGTACGGACCGGTGCTGAAAGCGGTACGCGAGCTCCTGACCAGCTACGGTGACTGTACACAGTTTGCTCCGCGCTTTATCTACGAAGATGAGCACGCACTGGTTCTGGAGGATTTGGCTGTCAAGGGCTACCGGCAACCGGACCGACGGGCACGGCTGGATGAGCCCCATCTGCGGCTGGCGGTGAAAAAGTTGGCCAAATTTCACGCAGCTACAGCTGTGCTTTGGCGCAAGGTAGCGTAACAGGGTGTGCGATCACCCGTCAACTTTACGCGATCCTATGGTGGGAAAGCAACAGATGTTAATTGATAATAGTACCTAATTACAGAATCGTGACCTATTCAGCGTGCTTGCGAGTAGCAGCTTCGCCAGCGAGGGTAATCCCGTCCATCTGTTCTACGCCAACGCGATTCAGCATTGCATCGATCAGACGGAGAAGGTGCCCGAGCTGCGACGGTACACTGATGACCTTCGTTCATTTCTGGAGCACGCCATTGAAAGGGAGGCGAAAAGCTACGAAAGCGACGAAACGTGCTTCACCGTGCTGAACCATGGCGATATGTGGTTGAACAATCTGCTATGGAAGTACGACGCGGAAGGGACGGTTTGCGATGTGATCATGGTACACTAGCGGCTTGCACAGATTCAGTTCATCTAAATGTGCAAATTCAAAAACTGCTTTTGTCTTACACTCTGCTCTAGGTGGATTACCAGGAGAGCTTCGCCGGTTCGCCCGCCTTCGATCTAAACCACCTGCTGTACTCATCCGCCAATAGTGAGATCCAGCGGGCCGGGTTTGAGGAGCTGGTGCAGCTGTACACCGACGAGCTGCGAGATGCACTGCGCCAATTCAAATACGACGGTCCGCTGCCAGATCTGGCACGCGTCCAGTCGGAAATGGCAACCAAACGCGACCATGGTAAGCAGTTGATTTGCATACAAAATGCGGCGCACAACAAAGCTAATCTCGGGCTCGGTTTAATTTTCTAGCGCTGATCGTAACGACGTGCATTGTGCCACCACTGATACTGGAAAACAGCGAGCTGGCCACGCCGGAGAACATGCTCGGCGATCACGAGGAGGCGATTCGCGCCCGGGAAGAGATATTCAGCAATCCAAAGTTTATTGAAATTCTTTCCATTCTGCTACCGCGTCTCATGGCGACCGGGCCCAATAAGGGTTGACACGGTTCTGTCTGTGAGTAAAAACCCACAAGATGTGTTCCACTTGGAAACCAAGGGTATTGGCCAGTATTTCTAGACGTATTTCTTTGTGTTTAGACCATTGATTTCCGGCTGATGCATCGTGCCGTAAAACACAATAAAATAAATTAGGTCACGTAGTTGGTTTGCATAGAGCCGCAGGCTTGGACGAAACATTGGTCAGTTTTGACAAACCGTTGGAAGCAGTGTGCGTTATCAGCTTGGTGTTGTTATTATCAGTAATTCTTTCCTTCCCTTTCGCATCAGTGTATTTTAATGTGTGTTGGAGTTTTGCTGCGTCATGCATGTCGTCGGCCAGTTTAAGCCGGATCAAATACTAAACCACTGTTACAGGTCCGACGGTTGAAAGGCTTCAGACCTTACTGGATTTTGTTTATTGATAATAAAGATAGGTAGAAGAATATTTGAGACTTTCCAAATGGAGTCTAGTCCAATTTGTCCAACAGACCCTTGCGATCGAACTGTGACAGCAAACCGCGCAGGATGGTTTGGTATTTGTCGTTCGCCACAATCATGCGCTTAAAGCTCTGTGCCCGCTCGTCGTTGCACATTAATGCTTCGAAATCGGCATCAGCCGTATTGTCATTCATCTGTACCGGTAATGCAATGAAGGTGGAGTACACAGCTGTAGTGAGTAGAAAAATGAAGAAGATCATTATTAAATGATTTTAAGTATTTTTCTACCGATCATACCGTAGAACATTTTCCGTTGCGTTTGCTGCAGAAACTGATAGAGTGTTGGCAACCGCGCCCGGTACTGCAACCGTCGTGCGTAGTCCACCAGCTGATAGTAGTAGTACTGGAGCAGCTCATCGAAACAGTTCTGTCTGATGTCATCCCTAGCCGAGGTGTAGTAAAGGTAGCAGAAATCGATCATCGGTGTGCTGTACGTGCAGTACTGAAAATCCAGCAGAACCGCATCGATCGGATTGCCCTGCTCATCATACTTGTACAGGAAATTGTTCACCCACATGTCACCCTGCACAAACACGCACAAATCATCGCTGGCCGGATCGTTGTCCACCACGCGCTGTGAGTACTCGACAAAGTTCGGTGCCAACTGCTGCAGCTTCTCGTGATAGTACTTCCATTCCGATCCCCATTTGCCAACCTCGTCCGTCAGTGCGTTAAAGATGTGCACAAACATCGGATAGAAAGCGTCCGTTTCGCGCGTCACGATGCACGTGTTGTACGGCACAAATATGTTGGGCTGCTGCTCGCGCAGCTTCAGCGAGCTGGCATGCATTTTGGCCATCAGCTTGATAGCCATTTTCATATGCACCATGTCCATGCCCTGCGTCCGGTCCACCATCCGGTAGCCGTCCGGGGTCAGATCCTTAAACACGATCACCTCACGCTTGCGATCCACTATCAGCGCGGTAGGATACAGCTCGCCCGGCTCGCCGATCGATTTCATCAGGAGCTTCAGCTCGGGAATCACAAATTGGTACACGTCCATCTCCTTGCGCTGCACGTCGTACTGGCGCAGCTTCTCGCCCGCAATTCCCTCCGTGATCATGCCTTTGACAATGAAGGTGCGTGCTATTTCGTACTGTGAAGGAAAGAATGCGCAACAAAATGGAAAAGTGAAAATAGCAACATATTGCTCCAAGTCTGTTATCAGCCGGCGAGATCGTTACCTGTAGCTGGGAGTGGTACGTAACACCGATGCGAAATATAATGCTAGCATAGTTGTTCCCTTTCGGCACGGCATAGTATACATCCAGCTTGCGCACTTTGATTGATGCGTCCTTAAACGCGCAGCGCAGCATTTGCTCCACGTACGCTTCGTTTAGCCAGTCTGGTGCATCGGCGGATGCGTTCAGGCAAGCTGGAAAGGTATTTTCTGGCATTATTCTTTACTTCCAACTGTTTGTCACTGGTGCTGTTAGTCACAAGAAACGGAGGCTTTGTGAGAGAGCACCTGCCACTCGGTTAGTCTTTATACCAAACGGCCACTACCATTGGAAGTGACGTCAACGTAGATCTAGTTCTGGTGTCATAAATTGTTGGTGCTGTATTTGATACATCCAGAAAGACATCATCTGCGAGGTGTGCTTCTTAGATTGGTTGGGCAATTGAAACCTATGTGTATCGCTACTAGTGGCCAAGATGCACTGCTAGCTGAATCAATCTGGAGTACAATTTGCATCCCCGAGCTGGGATTGGTTGATGCAATTACCGGCCCAGTACTCGTACTACATAATCGCTCTAGTGACGAAAGCTCTAGTGACGTAGTGCGCTATAAATATGTGTTTATTTCTCTGTATGAGTTTAAAGTGCTATCGTTGATAAAGAATAAACAAAGCAGTTAATGCTATCCATAAATCATAGGGCATTTGCACCAAGTCGTCGGAGGTTTATTTCTAAATATTTAATATCTTGCTTAACATGAAAGTTTAAAACTATCGCCGAGTGAGGCCTCATACCTGACTAGTTTGTTTGCTTTTGTTTGACGTTACGGCTAGACGTTATGCACAGACATTACGAAATGTTACGATTAATCTAAGTAACCGGCTAGATCAAACTCCTGCAACAGGGCTGGCAAAATGCTGACGTATCGTGGATTGTCAAACAGCTCTCGACGGCATGTTTCGCTTCGTTCACCCTCTCCCAAGATCAAATCCATGTCCGCATCTTCCGAACGTTCCATCATGGCAACGGGCATCTGCTGAAAGACGGCGTTGACACCTGTCGCGGACGAAGGCAGTAAAACTGTGTTATAAACTTTCTTATCTTACCTTCTAAAGTGGGA
Organism: Anopheles arabiensis; assembly: GCF_016920715.1. Taxonomy (NCBI): domain Eukaryota; kingdom Metazoa; phylum Arthropoda; class Insecta; order Diptera; family Culicidae; genus Anopheles; species Anopheles arabiensis. The sequence continues at coordinate 41,875,597 of NC_053517.1, read as the reverse complement.
AGGTTAATGTCATGCAGTTTGCATGTGCTTACGGTGGAATCCCTTGCGAATGATTTCCACGTGGATGTCTGGCAGGCTGGGGATGGTTCCTCCGTAGTGCAGTTGCTCCAACGTTCCACGGAGCGTAGTGTGATAGAGCTAAAATTGGGTCGTTTTGTATTATTTTGAATTCCATTTTGGTTTCAGCAAAACTTACCTGTACTAACTCCATGAGATGTAATTTGCGAACTTCCGGTTGCAGTGAACCGTACAGCAAGAAATTAAGATCTATCCCTGGAGAACCGTAAAAGGACAGTTGATAATCCAGCAGCAGAACATCTTTCACTCCCGTTCCCTGCTCGAATTGAAACATCATATTGTTAACCCAGATGTCGTTATGATTAAGTACGTTAAAGCAATCGTCCCGTCGGTGGTAAACATCACATCCGTAGGGAATAATCTTGTCCTGAAGCTTGTCCAGTTTTCCCAGAATCGAGTTCCATCTTCCATCCTTGTTCCATTGCTGCACTAAACGCATCACCTGACCAACGCACCGTCGATAGTAGGGTAAGAACGTTTGCTTCTTGGGATCATCTGAAATGCATCCTTCCATCATGAGGTCAAACAGAGTCGGTTCAGCTTCGTACACAATCCGCGAGCAGGCGTGCAGTTTGGCAAGCTTTACAATCACCAAGCGAGCATGGTCTAAATCTAATCCAAGGCGACGATCCATCATCTTAAAGCTCTGTTCGCTAACATCCTCAAACACGAGCATCTGCTTGGGTGTGTTGGCGGTGGTCAAACAGAGCGGCGAAATAATCGATACATCACCAATCGACCTTAAGAGCTCGTATATCCTGGGTATTATTTGACTGTAGATTACTATCTCCCTAGAGTAGATACTGTTCTCCTCCATGACTTTTTGCTGTAGTTCTCCCGATGGCATCACCTGCAGTGCATGCAAAAAATGATTTTTTTTTGTTGTTCTTGATTTTAATGGATTACAAATCACCTTAAGAATTATCCTTTTCTTCACTATGTTCCCGATGTCGTACTGCACCGACACACGATACATTTCACTCGCATAATTATCTCCCTTTTTGGTGGCAAAGCTAACATCGTAGGCAATCAGCTGCTTGAAACTGGTTCCATGCTGCTCAGACAGTAGCCCCGTCAGCAGGTCGTTATTGATCCACTCGAAGCAGGCCATTTCAAAAGCACTCAAGAGCAGTCCTGATGGGCGCAGCAAAATTCCAATACACAGCAAAACACTTCCGGCGCGATTCAGTTCCGCAGCACTTTGCCGTCCAATGACCGACTCCGTACCAACTCAGTACGACTCAGATGTACTGGTGTTATCAATTATTGTTTTATTTTTTACATACTGATAGCACATTATGACTATGTATTGCAGTAATGTGTGAGGTAGGTTCGTTGATAAAAGCTTCATTCCTAAATTTTGCTAACCGATAAGCACAGCCGGGGCATTACCTAAGAGTCTAGAGTCTGGCAGCGCCTTTCTTTGCCTGGTTTGATACTATTATTTATTTTTAAAGATGATCATCATGTGTGCTAATCATCATTACAAAAAAAAACTAGGACAGGGCAAATAATACGATAAAAAAATTAAAACTGCTTTCAGAAAATCCATGTAAAAAAACCCGTTGTTGAGGTAAAATTACGAAACTACACGCTCTAAAAGACAAAACCTATAAAAAAACTTTATTTGGTACACAAAAGTGTTGAATAATATTATCATTTCACGTTGGTTTAAAAAATTGAAAAAAGGGAAATTACACCTACTAGCTCCGATTAGTGTCGAACAATGCTCGATTGTATTCGTCAAGGTTGCATTATCTTATGTAATGCTTTATCTCTCACTATAATATGCACGCTCGGTCCAGTATCAGCAACAACGCGAACATTGTGCTCAGTATTATTTTTAATTTCTGACGGAAAAAGCAACGTCGTGTGCAATGAGTGAAGCAAGTTGGAAAACTGCCGAATTCTTTAAGGACGCAATAGTACGCGATCTTTCCCTGGAGTGTACTGATTCGTTTACAATCACATCATTTGAAGTTGGCAAGGCGAATGAAAAAACGGCAGGCTATATGTCCAACATCTACCGAGTGTTGATCGAGCTGAAGTTTGACAAAGGAACTGCGAAGCCGACATCGCTGTCATACATTGTGAAGGAAAAAACAGACACAGCATTCGGAAGTGGTCTGGTTGAATTGCTGTCCGTTTTTCCCAAAGAGAGTGAAGTGTACGAGAAGCTATTGCCCGCCTTTGAGCGTCTCGTGCAGAACGAAGAAGAAACGGTACGATTTGGACCAAAAGTATTCAAAACAACTACCAACCCTGACACGGTAATTGTGCTGGAGGATCTTTCGCGCAGTCAGTTTCGGATGCGGGAGAAAAGTTTCGGTCTTTCTGTAACAGATGTTAAAAGGATACTTGAGAAATTGGCCAAATTTCATGCCGCATCGGTGCTTTATGTGGAGAAAAATGGAGCGTTTTCGGATCTCTTTGTCGAGGGTGTAATTTCGGAACGCACAATTGACGCACTGCGCGGACACTACGAGTCGTTATATAGTGCCTTTGTACAAAGTTTGCGTGATCGTAACATGCCTGCCGAATACTTGCAGCCACTGGTAAATGATGATCAGTTACATGCTCTATGGGCAATGCTTATAACGTTTTTATTTATTATTTTCGTACAGATCAAATTTGATGGACAATTGCTGCGTGAATGCTGTAAGGCACAGCAGGTGCATCATTCTGAGCTGAAAGTCTTAAACCATGGCGATCTGTGGCCCAACAATGTTATGTTCGGGACAGATGATCTACGGTTTGTAAGTATAATAGTAGCCACATTGAACGAGTAAAAGGTAGTTTTTATTTGTGTATATCTACTCCTCAGTTGGATTTTCAAACTGCATCGTATGGGTCGCCTGCAGCAGATTTGCTGTACTTCTTTGCCACATCCGCTACGGAACTGATGTGTGATTCTTTGGAGGAGCTGTTGCAATACTACCATGAACATTTGGTGAAAACATTACAACAGCTGCAGTACTGTAAATCAATTCCAACGTACACGGAGATGCTTGATCAGATGAGGCGTCGCAGTGTACTATTGCTGCCGCCTCTATCGGAAGCAGTAGCAATTACGATGTCTGGTTTGACGGAACCATCGGATATGGAAATGATAACATCCGAGCAACCGGAAGGCGTTGCGCTACGGAAACTTGTGTATAACAATCCGGCATACGTCGCACTGATTGATCGGCTGCTTCCCAAGCTTTATGAATTACGGTTGTTGAAATGAGCTACAATTTCCTTACAAGCTCTACAGCTTATTTTCTATTATCTTCTGGAGTTCTATATGTATTTTTTTACAAATTAATTGCATTAGTGTTCATTTGAATCGTTTAATCATTTATTTCGCTTGCTGTTAGCGGCAAGTGGTGTCAGCAAACCACGCGATCGGAAATATGGCAAAAGATCCTTCAGCTGCTCCTTGTAGCGCTCATTATCGAAAAGAAGCTTCTGAAACCTTTGCCCCACTTCCGTCTGTACGATGGCCGCTTCCTGCGAAGCATCGTCTGTGTCGTCTACCAGCACGTACGGTAAATCGATCACGACAGTTTTGATGGCGGCAGTCAAACGATCATTAAAATCAAGGTGAAGCTGCCGAAGCGTCGGCAGTGGTTTCCCGTACCCGAGCAGCACCAGGTTGTGCACCAAACGTTCCTGATAGTAGCGTAAAAAGTAGGCTTGCTTGGAGAGCTTCAAATCAGCCCGTGCGGAGGAGAACAGGAAGTGAATCAGATCGAACACGGGCGAGCCCCAGGACGGAAACTGAAAGTCGATCAGTGCCATACGATCGACGGACCCATCGTAGTCGTTGTATGCGAACAGCATATTGTTAAGCCAAGCGTCGCCATGATTGAGTACATTGAATCCTTCCGGATTGAGGGTCCACGTGTCCACCAGCAGCTGGTAGATCTGTTTTGCAACGGTTTCCAAATCGTCTACAAATTCGCCCGCAAAATCCCACTCTCTCATATATCCAAACAAACTGTCCAGCGAAGGGGCAAACATGTGATCGGTTTTTGCTGCCATCTGCCGGTCGGCGGACGATGCGGTGAGTATCGCGGGTAGCGTTTTGCCCGATTCGCTATACACCGCTGAAGCAGCGTGGAACTGAGCCAGATGGTTAAGTGCAACCTCCAAGTGAGCCTGGTCTAAGCAATCCTGCCTGCTAGCCATCCGGTATCCGGAGATTGTTAAATCTTCCAGCACGATCACCTCCACCGGTAACCCGACGCGTGGTTTGTAGTACCGTGGTCCTAGCTTCACCGTTACTCCCTTGCTACGGTAAAGTGCTTCAAAGGCGGGTAACAGGTGCTCGTACAGGTAAAGCTCGCGCACGTACACCTCCTTATCTAGGGAGTAGGATGCGGCAATTCCCTTTGGTGGCGCTTTGACGATAAGCGAAAGTGTTTCCTCCACGCCAGCATCCTTCCATAGCAGCTCCACCTTGACCGAGTACAGGGCTGCAGCATAACTGTCACCCTTCTTCGCTGCGTTCTTCGTGTATACGCTGCGGACAGTTCGCTTATCCTCAGGTGCAGTGCCAAACTTAGCGTCAACAATGTGTTCTACGAACTCGCGATCCAACCAGAGGGGCAACTCTAGCGAAGGATCACAGTCGATACGTGCTGGGCGCTGTGTTCCGATTTGCAGCAAATCGTGAACACCCATGTCGAAGAAATACTCCATCAGTTGCTCCATCTGCCGCACATACACCGGATTGGTGTACATTTTCAGCTTGAAGGATTCGCCCGCCGCGCCCTGATCCAGCATCAAATCCATCGAGGCATCGTCCGTTTTCTCCAGCAAGCAGATGGGTAGTATGGAAAAGCAAATCATATATCCGAACAGATGGTGTGAGATGATGTCCGAGTGGAGCTCCTTCAGCAGCGGCACGGTACCAGTGTACCCGAGAAACTTCAGACTGTCGACGAGATGCTCGTGGTAGTACTGCACCATGTAGTTCAGCTGCGACAGCTTGAAATCTCCATTGACCGAGGTGAACATGAAGTAGATCAGATCGATTGCAGGGGAAGCCCAGAAGCTAAGCTGATAGTCGATCTGGAATATGGCAAGAAAGCGATAAGTTAACGACTCACTCTTCTTCCAAGCGATTTTGTTTTGTTTTGCAAGAGCATCGCAATCTCACCAACAAGATATCGTTCACCGTGCTGTTCTCATTGTATTGGAACAGAATGTTATTGCACCACATATCGCCATGATTCAGCACGTTGAATCCCTTCCGATTGGCGCGGGTTACGCGAATCAGCGAGTCAAACAAATCCATGCCCCAATGTTGCTGCAAAGGAGGGAAGCACACGTCACCAAGCTGCGCAACCAGTAGTAAAACAAACCAATCTTTGCCAAACCAATACGCACCATCACGCTGGCGCATTGTTGCGCTTTTTCCGACCAACATCCCATAATTTTCTGGAAGAAATCGGCCTGTCCCTTCTGAAACTGCTCGCTCATCGCGCGCCCCTTCTCGGTGAACATGCCCTCCCGGAACAGCTCGCCGTACGGGCCGCGATGATCCTCCAGCACGACCGACGCGGCATGAAACTGCGCCATCCGGCGCAGTACCAGGCGCGTATGCTCCATGTCCAGTCCCTGCCGCCGGTTGGCCATCGTAAACTGGCGTTCGCGCAAATCTTCCAGCACTATCACATCGGTCGGTTCGGTGCTGTGCTTGAGACAGCGCGGACCAAAGTGCACGCTGGTACGGCCCGCCTGATGGTACAGCTGCTCCAGGCGGGGCAGCACGTCCGTGTACATGGCGATCTCTTTCGGGAACAGGTTCATCATCTTCACCATTTCATCGGTCAGCGAAAGCTTTGGCAGTGCCTTCACAATCAGCGAAATGTCCATCGGCGTGCCGTCGGTATTGTGCAGACGGACCGAAACGCGCACGCGGTACAGAATGGAGGCGTAATTATCACCCGCCTCCGTTGCGCGCCGAACATCCAGATCGGTGATCGTAAAATCAGTGGCCGGTTTGCCCAGCTTCACCGCTATCGCATCGACAAAGTACTCTTTTGTCATCCATTCCGGAACACTCACCGCAGCACTGGCAGATGATGTCATTGTACACTGACTGCTTATATTTGTATAGTTTTTAATACCTGCACTTGTTCACTACACAACCGACTGGGGAAGGTTTGGTCCGCATGCTTTAAGCGACCATTAAATACTGACCCACGATCAAAGCCCGGCGGCGCGAGACTTGAAAATGGCACCGTGTGAAAGTGTGCGTAAAAGTTATCTTTTCTAAACCCGCCCTGATAGTCTAATGAGTTGACCGAACCGACCGACGACCGTATCGTACAGGATGGCGGTTTCGTTCGAACCTACCACGATAAAGGTTTCTGCACGATATGGGGATTGCTGGTAATCTTTACCCCACCCTCAAGTACACCCTCTCTGCGTGGAACGTTTGAATGAACGCCGGCACCAATACGAGAGCAACAGGTCGGTTTTTGAGGGTTTCGCGCATGACGGAAACGCGGCCAGTGTCGTGTGGCATCGATTTCATCAAACGTTGTTATTATTGCTCGTAAACATATACATTGCGACTCCCACCCGAGATCGAAGGGAGGGGGAGGGGGGGGGGTTAGAGCTACAGCACAGACACACACAAACGCCCGCCCGTCCGCCATTCATACGGATTTCTCACGCAATCTTTACCGTTTGTTTTGTGAGGTCTTCTGTTTAGACGGTTGCTGGCGCGAATTCCGTTCCAATCACAATTGTGGCCTTTTTTGGAGGTGGACAAATGATAAGAATTTTGCGAGCGTCCGTTAGCACCAATTCCTTATAGGGGAACGTTTGATAAGCACAAGGTTGCAAATTTACGATGCGGGGGGCGCGCATTGTCTACAATGGCGCGCGACTATGATAGAGGCGCGTTGCCAATAGGTACAGGCGGAAGATATAATGTGTAGCCTAATTACGTCATTTGTATAGGAAATCAACGGAGATGATTGGGATGAATGGGGTGAAGCACGGCTGAAATTGAAAGTCATGCTGACGACGGTGTTTGCACGCATCGGTTGTGTTAAAAAACGGTTGCGTAGGTCCGCTACATTGCGGTTTGACCATTAGTTATTTAAAACGCTTAAACAAAAACGGTCACGCTAACAAAAAGACACATTTTTTATATAAACTACTATGCAATAGACATTGGTTTATTTACTCCTTGTGTTTACATTGATTCCTTTACTCTCTACAGATTTCTAATTTACAAATTGCCTTTACGTGGCACTCCTCGGTTGCGGAAGTAAGGTAGCAAGACCTTCAGTTGCGTCTTCAGCTCCTCATTGTCAAACATCTGCTTCTGGAAGCGTTGTCCAGCCTCGGTCGACCCTTCAACAACAGCGTCCAGCGAAGCATCGTCCACGTTCGGAACGAGCGCGAACGGCAGTGCCAACAGGGCGCTGATCAAACCACACATTAGCAGATCGTTAAAGTCGACCAGCAGCTGCTGCAGCGTTGGGATGCGCTTCCGGTACCCGAGCAGCACCAGACTGTCCGCCAGCTTTTCCTGATAGTAGCGCAGGAAGTAGTTCAGGTGGGAAAGCTTCAGGTCCGCCCGAACGGAGGAGAACAGGAAGCTGTGCAAATCGACCATCGGCGAGGCCCAGCAGCACATTTGAAAGTCGAGCAGCGTAACGCCGGTGGCCGTCGGTGCGTCTGTGGCACCGGATGCGTAGCTAAACATCACATTGTTCACCCACAGATCGCCGTGATTTAGCACATTGAAACGATCCTCCCGTGGGGCGATAATGGTGGCCAGCTGTTCGAACGCGTCCTTTGCTGCTGCCTTCAGATCGGTGTAGTGGTCGGGCGCCAAAAAGTCCCAGCCCGCCATAAACTCGACCAAACTGTCCAGCATGGGTTGAAACAGTTCCTTGCCCATCGTTTTGAGACTTTCAGTCACCTTCGGCCCGCTGAAGTCACCCGAAAGGGCGTTACCTTGCTCGACAAATACCGCCGAGCTGGCGTGCAGTTTAGCCAGCTGCTCTAGCACCAGCTCGGTATGGTGCTGATCCAAGCCCGCACGACGGTCCGCCATGCGGTAGTTGCCACTGTGTGCCAGATCCTCTAGCACCATCACGTCCGCCGGAATGGCTTCGCACACCTTCAAGCAACGTGGGCTGAAGCGTACGGTCTCGCCCTTATCGTGGTACAATCGCTCGAACGCAGGCAACAGCTCCCGGTACATCTGTATCTCGCGAGTCGAGAAGGCTAGATACGCCGTATGCTCCGCCAGCACACCCTTCGGCGGTGCTTTTACAATCGTCGAGAAGCTCTCCACTACCCCAGTGCCTTGGGTAAGTACGTCGACCTTGGCGCGGTACAGCATCGATGCGTAGTTATCGCCCTTGCTGGTGGCAAGTTCCACGCGTACGTTACGGATGTGTCGTCGCTCGCCGGCCGGGCACGGTCCAAGCTTGGCCGCTACTACGTCGTCGAAAAATCGTCGATCCAGCCACAGCGGCAGGTGGAGTTCGTGATCGCACTCGATCTCGGCCGGACGCTGGCTGCCCAGCTGGTTGATGTCGAATGCGCCGGAATTGTAGAAGTACTCCAGGATCGGAGCCATCTGCTCGACGTACGCCGGTCCGTTGTACATCTTCTGCTTGAACGCGGTCCCGGCGTCGCCCTGGTCGAGCATCAGATCGATCGATGCATTCTCCGTCTTCTCCATCACGCAGATGGGAAACACGGAAAAGGCCGTACTGAGCCCGTACAGCTGCCGCTCGGTGAAATCCGAGTGTAGGTCTTGGAGTGAGGGACGCGCACCGCCGTACTGGAGCAGGGTCAAGTTCTCGGTTAACTGCTCGTAATAGTAACAGATCAAGTGGTCTAGCTCGCGCAGTTTCAGGTTGGCGCGCACCGAGGAAAAGATGAAATAGTGAAGGTCAATTACCGGGGAGCCCCACATGCACATCTGGAAGTCGACCTGCAATCAAGGGTAGTGGGTGTGTGTGTGTGGGTATGATTGCGGGATTAGATAAACCGTTCGGAATTGGCCAATGTCGGATCGTTCAAGTTCGTTAAGGGTTCCTCTTCCTACTTACGAGCGTTATTTCTTTGATCTTGCTGCTGTCGTCGTACTGGAACATCATGTTGTTACACCACATGTCACCGTGGTTTAGCACGTTAAACTTGGCCGGGTCAGGTTTCGTGATGCGTAACATCGCATCAAACATGTCCATGCCCCAACCTTTCTGAAAACACAGAGCGAGAGAGTGAGAGAGGGGAAAGGGAGAGCAATGTACCACAAAATTAGTTCCACAAATTGCACACTGCATGATGGGAGACATTAGAACAAAGTCCTTATGACATCAAATGATCGTACAATTTGTTATTGTTTGCACAGGGTTATGAAGTCATTGCGTTGGTTGCCTTATTTGTACTCACCATAAGCTCTGCGTATAGTTTCCCATTGTTTGGCCATTTGCACATCACATCGTACATGAAACGGTCATGATGTGCCTGGAATTGCTCGAACATGGCGCGGTTCTTTTCCGCGTACATTCCCTCCTTAAACTTCGCATCGTACGGTCCATTCCGCTCGTAGTACACGGCAGAGGCCGCATGGAACTGGGCCAACCGTCGCAGCAACGTGTGGCAGTGCTCGAGATCGAGCCCCTTCTGGCGCTCGGCCATTTGAAAGTCGCGATCCTTCAAATCCTCCATTACGATAATGTCCGTCGGCTCGGTGCAGTGCTTTAGGCAGCGCGGACCAAAGGCAACGTTTACCCCTCGCTCACTGTACAGTGCCTCAAAGGCGGGCAATATTTCCGTGTACACGGCCATCTCCTTCGGGAAGACGTTCATCGACGTGATCATTTCCTCGGAGAGGCCCAACTGCGGCAGCGCCTTAACGATGAGCGAAACGATCTTCGGATCCTGCTCGGCGTTCAGCAGCACCGTCAGCTTCACGCGGTACATGATCGAGACAAAGTTATCACCGGCTTCCGTGGCCGGTCGAACGTCCAGATGCTCGATTCTGAATTCACTTGCCGCAGTGTTGAACGCTTTGGCGATCGCATCAATAAAAAAACTGCTCGTCATCCATTCCGGAATTGAGACGGGTTTCGATGACGCCATCGTTGAGCCGTGTGCCAGAACAAATAGATGCTGGGACAGAACAAAGGGTGGATGCCTTCACAAACGGGAAATCTCTTCAAAACACCGAACCGTTCTAGTCGGATGCTCGCGCATTACTAATTTCAAGCGAGCTGTTTACGCGTGGCGTTGAGTTGCGCGCTCCCCTACCCTGTGAGATACGTTATCTATTTGGTGGAGTGGCGGCATTGAAAACAGGAGCTGAAGTCTTTGTTTTTTTTCGTTTTCCTGTTAGTGTCTTGGTTTTACTTAGTTTTAAGTAATTAAGATATCTGTTGACAATATGTAACACGCCTAAAATAACGTTTATTATTTTTATTAAAATAGCTGCGGCGATTGAAAGAGCGCTAGGGGGATTCGAAATTGCTATTTACAGCTAAGAATAATATCCAATCATGGATTACCCTACCGGGGGCAAAAACCTTGACCGCCTAAAAAATGGAAATAGTTCAATTGTATTAACGACACAACTATAGGGGTTGAAGAAGCATGGCAATAGTACACTTCCTCTTTTGTCTATTTTTGGCGGATAAATATGAAAATATGCAGCTATTAAAACTATATTATCTGTAGTCCTATCCGATAATTTGAACCTATAATTATGCTGTATGTTTTACAAGGGATACAATCTTAAGCTATAGGTATTCTATAAACACTGACGCGGGGTTGGATGTACAATATCCTATCTCTGAGGCGCTCCAACTTCTGCCATGCAGGTTTAGCAAAATTTCTAATGACTGACTAATTTTGCTGTAGCTGTGAATTGTTTTAATGTTGTGCATTGTAAGCCGTGTTGTTCTTTTCATCTAACTGCATTCATTGGTATAAACGCCATGTAAGACCAAAAGTATCACACATATGATATCATCGATACACCGCGCGAAGCAGTTATAGGAGATCAAGCGTTTTATGTTCCTGACAGTTGTTGTTTTTTTAATCATAGGTTTGTTTTTATGAGGTAGCCTGTTCCTTAACTGCATCTTCCCTACTCAGGAAGGGTATGATGTACGGCAGGAGCTGCTTCACCTTACGTTTCCATCGAACTTGGGATCGCTTGTCGATCGCATTAGTACTTGCCTGATACCTTCCGTCTAACATCCTTTAATCATCATGTACTGGTCCTTGAGGTAAAAAGTAAGAAATATTAGTATAATTTTCAACAAGCATGTCTAGAAAAAATACAAGCATATTTTTGATTAAAAACTTTGAACTAAGTTTCCGCAATGTATGCCCTCAATGAATGTGGGCCGCGGCAAATGGTTTTTTCAAACCCAAGTCAGGAAACGGTAAAAAGGTTGGAGAGCACTGCTCTAGTCTACTTTTGCAAAACAAAAAAACGTGCATATAAACTCATCACCATCTTCTTTGGATTCTACTTTTAGGTAACTCATTACTTGCTCGTATCCTGGCAGTACCTGTTTAAAGATTTACTGGCGGCCTTGGCTTTTGGGCTTCAACCGCCATTCTACATTGTGATTATTCTTCTCCTTGGTTTTTGTTGTTACCTGCTTGCTGATCTCTTATGGTCTGGCTTTAGAGTTTTAAGCTTCAATTATGTTAGCATTCAACGCTGTGACTCATGCTTTATCCATTCATCCAGGGGGTGGCAGGAGGTGCAACTGCCACCGTGACTTGATCAAGGAAGGAGGGCGGGGAAGGAGGAACAAACCGATGAAAAAATTCGATCGGAATTTCCACAGGAAAGGGAAGGAATGGTTGTTTGACGTGCCGAACTAACCAGGTCAAGGGATGGGGAGGAAGTGAATGATCATTGGACTATGCCGAACTGATCAGGTCGAGGGTGGGAAAGGATGAGGAAGCGACTGATCGTTGGACTATTCTGAACTGATCGAGTCAGGGTGAGGGGATGAGAAGAGGTCAAGGGGGGAGTTTGCAAATTGACCAACTGCACCAGAGAGCCGCCAAGAGTGTCCAGCTGTAGCTACCGTCAAGGACTATCGAAGGATTCTAGGGCTGTGTCGAGTTGAGGATATGAAATAATTTCGAGTGCGAAAAATTTGCTTTTTCTCCCTAATCTCATTTGCATTTATTTCTGCGCATCCTATGGCCTACAGAGGCATGCGCTTCTAGCGATTGTTATACGGTTACACGGTAACCAGGAACAGTCATAATCTACCATGATGTCTATATTAGTATTGGTTAGTAGTCCTGCAGGTTGCATATCTGCAGGCGGATATTTGCTATAAAACGTACACACATAAAGGATTAGAACTTAATTTCGAAATAAGATTAATTAGAAGAAGAGTGAAATTGGCAGGGAATAAACATTAGCACTTGAAACTTCGGCGAGACAACAACAATTTATGTACGATTGAGAAAGCTTCATCATTGACGATACCGGGATCTGCGGATTTGTATCGCAAGACTGCGGCACACTTTTTCGGGCACACTATCGCACCCCAGGGACATATAACATGACAGCATAAATATTTTTAAATTTTTTTTTTGAGCTACCACTGTTTGGGGCTTGGGAAAGTAATCTGTAACGGCCTTTTATTTGTTTCTATGCGAATTAATTAATGTTGCACACTCTTAAAACATTAAATTTGAAATTTAAAAATGTATGCAGTTAAGTTATATGTCCCTGGGGTGTTAAGTTATATGTCCGAAAAAGTGTGCCGCAGTCTTAAGATACAATTCCGCAGTTCCCGATATCGTCAACGTTTTTACGTATCGTTCCGCAGTCTTGCGATTGACTTCCGCCGATTCATCAAAGTGCACCCTGCAATCGGCTTCCTATTTGCTATTGCAAGGAGTCCTGGTGAAAATCAGCTCTAATTGGCATCCTTCTTTCCAGTTTCGTAAAACTCTTTGGTTGCACGTCCGAAGCAATTTGTTAAATGCCATAAAAAAAATGTTAACATGGAAATTGCTTGTGAAAGAGTGAGGACAGCAACAGGTACAACATTAACAAGCTTTCACGGTCTCCTCAACATACCATCAAAGTTGGTAGAGCGAGAATGCATGTTGTTTTTGTTTTCTGGAAGGGCTCGAATAAGCTGTCGATAGTTTTAAAATGTATTAGTCATTATAATGTAAATCTGAGTATAGAATACGGTTATAGAATGCGGATAGAACCCAGCATAGAACCGCGGTTCTGCTTGCTTGTGTTCTTGATTTGAATAGAGACCGCAGCCTCAGCAAGCAGTATGCCAACTGCACCAACCGGTTTATCCGTGCTGTCACTGTAATGTCATCCCGCTGCAGCGAGGAACTGTAAATAGCAAAGAAAGTGTACCCGTGTTTGCTGCCGCTCGGCACCAAAATTTATCACATTGTATGACGGTCGGGTGTGTTTTAGCGTGTTACCGAGTGCAATACAACGTAGTGCTGGACGCATTCCTATTGGGCAGTGCAGTGTGCGCCTCGTGGTGTGCGAAATGGGCGATATTCTGTGGTCCCCAGCGATGAACGAGCCGTCGACGTCGCAGCCGCAGCTGCCGCGGTTTACCGAAAATGATCAACTGTTCGACGAGCTGCTGGAAAACATCGTGTATGTGGGCAACCTGCCGAAACAGATCATGCTGACCGATCTGATAGAGCTGTTCAAGTACGCCGGCCGGATCGAGCGCGTCGCCTGGTACGGTGAGCATCGTACCGACATCAACACGAAGGTGGCATTCATCCGCTTTCGACACTCGCGGCACGCGAAGGAGGCGGCAAAATGGGACCGGATACGCTACCAAGACTCAATACTCATCGTGATGCAGATATTCAAGGACCAGTGGTTCGACATGAGCGTATCGATAATGGTGCGAAACATACGCGACGGTAGGTAGAAAACGACGAATATGAAGAGTGATCGAGGGAGAGAGAGCGAGAGAGGGAGAGGGAAGATACAGCGGAGGAAAGTCCCCGTATGACAAACCCGCGCGGGTAGTAAGAAGAAGCAGTCTTGTGTCAAATCCCTTCGAAAAGATCGAACTGCCGGCTCACATACCCGTTATTCAACGCTTTCTTTCTTTCCAACCGTCCGATTTTAGATACAACCGACTGGCAGCTGTACGAAGCATTTCGACGGTTTGGCAAAATCTACGGCATACTGATACCGACACACGGTACCGCGTACGTGGGATTTTACTATGAGGCCGAAACACAGTGCGCACTGGAAATGAACAACAACATGTTCAACGGCAACAGGATGCGAGTGGAAATGTTGCGACGGAACCTGCCACTGCAGCAGATCGATATATTCGATATCACGAAGAACGAGGTGCGCCTGCTGCGCGACATGCTGCTCGAGGTGGACGAAAAGCTCGAACAGTTTTACTCGGCGTACGACGAAGCGTTCAACTACTCCTCCAAAGATTACCGCCGGTGGAAGCGGAAGCGGCGCCGCGTAACGCCCCTGCTGAGCGATTCCAGCTCGTCGTCCGAGAGCAGCTCGTCCAGCGTGTCGGAGATATCGAACCGCAGTGCGACCGAGGTGCGGCGCATACTGTGCGGCTCGAACGAGGAGAACCGCTGTCTCGGCATCTTCGGCATGAACCCGGACACGACGGAAAAGACGCTGATGAAGCTGTTCTCCCGCTACGGTCACGTGAAAGACATCAAGCTAATCTACGACGGCAAAACGAACGTGTCGCGCGGCTACTCGTTCATCTACTTCAAGCATGCCAGCGATGCGCGCCGCGCGCAGCGCAAACTGAACGGCACCATGCTGGAGGGGCGCAAGGTGCGGGTCGACTTTAGCCGCAGCAAGCCGCACGAACCGCGGGCCGACCGGCGCAAGCGCGTCTCGCCCACGGTCGCGTCGACCAGTGCGGATCGCTGCTGCCATCGCCGGCATGGCGCCACCCATCACAAGAAGCGCAAAAAGCGTCGCGTCTGCTACTCGTCGTCGGACTCGGAATAATTGTGCGCTACACGACACGGTATCGGGCAAGGCGGAAAGCGGAGCGAACGTGGTCACTGACGGTACTGCTGGAAAGCCAAACTCTCTAACCGCCCATCTTATCAACCTTACCAGTTTTTAGTGTCACGCCAACAGAAAGGACACATCATTATACCAATCCTCCCTCCCCTCTTTTTTTAGTTGCTTATTTTCTATGTGCTTTTAGGCGTGATGTCATCGATTGGTAACAATACCATCATCGTTTGTTTAAGGCAAGCCCTGCACTATCAAAACATCCGGAGACCACATGGTCAATTACCATTTTCTTCAACAACCATCTCAAGATTCATGCGCAACGCTGCATGCACAGCACAACAGCTTCAAACAAACAAACAATCGTTCTTTTCCTTGGCAAATGCCATCCTCCAACTCAAACAGTGTGCAAAGAACGCAAACAAAAGGCAGTAAATTCAGCTTCTATCAAGAACAAAACAGCAGCAACAGCAGCAGCAGCAGCAAGTAATCAGCATCAAACACACTTCAATTCGTAAACGTACAATAGTTTGTATTGTTTATTCGCTGTTTGTCATTTAGTTGAACATTGATAGTACATAGTTTGTTCTGTTCGTTTGCTTAACACCTTCTCTACGAACTTACGCATCTTATTTCCCACCCAGAACTACTTACTCAATTATAACAGCACAATTGAAAACACTTGAAAACAAAACAGTTTAGTAAACAGAGAGAGAGAGAGAGAGAGAAAGAGATAGCGAGATAGATAGGTTCGAGATACCCGAAACCGCAATTCGACGGTTTCAGTTGGAAACTGGATAAAGACAGGACAGATGTATGTTTTGTATGTATGGTTTATATATATAATATATATATATATATATATATGTGTGTGGTAAATCCGCGGTACCAACGAAACAGGAAACTGATGGAAGAGATTGAAATTCTGTTCCGAATACGCACGCAACACATCTCAGACGATGTAGAGAACATTATTTGTGTGGCAAAACACACTCGTGATGGAAAAACTAAACCGCCGCTAAACGAGTAGCGAATGGTGGTACAGTGACCAGTTTGGCACTGTGAACGATAGGAGAGACATAGAAGACACAGAAGAGAGAAGGAGTGAATCGGAAACAAACGTTATTAAGAAAACGTCTTTAACACCTTAAGTGTGGTGTGGCAAGTAATATCCCTTCCTGCGTTGGGAAAGTGCAGTAGGGCGATGGAATGCTTGCAACATAGCATTTGTTATGTACATTAGGTTGTTGGAAGCCCGCTCGAACGGTTTGCATGTCAAAAGCCTCATTGAGGTCTCATTTTACTGCTTAATTACGGAGGAGGATTTAGATTCTAGAGGTAGGAAAGGGATCGAAGTAAAACAAATCGAAACGATGGGACAGTAAACCAAGCCACTGAAGAAAAACTCGTGTGAACAGCTCGAACCACCCTCGGCATCGGGACAGAAATAAGTGATTGATCAAGCGAACTCCTACCCGGAACGTTCGATGTCATAGTGACTGATTAAACGATGCACTTCGATGTGTGTTGTGCCTGCTCGGTAGCAAATGCGTCCATCAACATTTCGTTTATTCGTTGTATTCGTGGAAGTGATGATCGTGGGCCACTCGCGGAACCTGACCTCGCTTCCAACAACCAACAATATTCGACAGTACAGCATCAACGATAAGGTCAATCCACCCAAACCACAACCCGGCTATCCAACTGACGCCACGCCAGTGCCAGACCCAACGGTCGCTCCACGTGCTCAAACCACATGGTGCGGTACGGCTCCGGTGCCGTATGCAGGATGGTATTCGGTACCATTGACGGTGCCCGTGCCGCCTGCAGCAGCAGCAGCAGCGGCCACTGCAGCCGCCGCGGCCGCCGCTCGTTGCAGCGAGGGATGATGCATGTGGTGTGTCGCTGTCGTAGTTGCTCCAGCTGCCACCGAGCCTGCCGGTGCCGTGGCCGATCCATGCAGGCTGTGGTGGGGCTGCGACGGTTGCTGCTGGTGATGTAGGTGCGCATGGTGGTGCGATTGTTGTGGCGGCTGCGACTGCTGATGTTGCGCCGAATGGTTGTTGTGTTGCTGCTGCTGCTGTTGCTGTTGGTGATGATGATGGTGATGCTGGTGATGGTGATGGTGGGGGGCGTGATGGGCGGTCGTCGCCAGCACACCCGGGTATAGCTCGGGCGAACGACCGTCGTGGGTGGGCGTGCCGGCCAGCAGCTCCGACATGAAGCCAATGTACGTTATCGCCAGGCGCAGTGTTTCGATGCGCGACAACCGTTTCTCGTACGCGAAGGTGGGCACTTTGCGGCGCAGCTTGTCGAACGCTTCGTTCAGGTTGAACATGCGGCGCCGTTCGCGTATGTTGGCTGCGCGCCGCTGTGCCATCGACGCTACCCGGCGGCGCGTTTTCTTTGTCGACCCACTGGACGGTGCTGGTTGTGCGCCACGTGGCGAAAGCCGCTGGCTGACAAAGCTGCCGACCTGCTGCCGGGGCCAGATAGCTGTAAGAAATGAAAAAGAAACAAAATAACAGGAAAGAAATTTAAAATCCGAAAGTCAAATGCCGCTGCACTGTGCTGTGTGTGCGTGTGTGTAACGTTCAATGTTTCTTCCTCCCATCAATTTCCAACACACGTACGACAGTGGCAAACATTATCAATAGCCATGGCTGTGGTTCTCAAACACAAAGCAAAGATCAGCATCAAATCAGCGATCCACACGCGCTTTTTTACATCATCTCCAACCGTCCCACGCATGGTACAACGTTCAAACGAGCAGATCAACGCAGAGTCATCGTCAATGTACAATGAATGTCAAACCTACTGTATGCATCCATTTATGAAAAACTGTTTAAAAAGAGAACCATTAAACGCGATACTGTATAGTAACGAACGAGTTGTAAGTGGTGATTGTGTGTGTTTTTTCTTCCTCTTCTTTCCCTGCGAGATCAATGCCCGGAGAGTTGCATGAGCAAGGCCGAAATTCCTCATACTATCAATCGAAATCCTGGATCCTGGTCGACGGTCTTCTAAACTGCATTTCAATGTCTGCCCCTATCAAAATTTAGCTTTAGCTTCAAGTGGAGCACTATTCATCAAAGGAAGGATCTTCATGTGCAATGGGTTGTTTTAACAACACATCCAACCACAACGATGCCTCCGTTTCAAACGATCAATCGAGCGTTCGCTCCTCAATTAATTCAAATCAATAATGTTCATCCCGATCTTGGTAGTCCAACATGTTGGTGAAACCATCAGCTGATTCGGAATGTCGCCGGTATGTAATTGGCATCATTTGGGAAAATCGTATCATCTCACTTTTCACGTTTTCATTTTCTAAACATTTAATTTTCGTTGATGATTTTCCAAATTTATGATTTTAAATGTATGGTCATTTACAAAGCGGCTCGAACATTCACTTACTATTTTTTTAGAACTATTCTTTTTTACTAGAAGCAACGGTGAGATGTAAATCTAGTCAAAAATATTGTAAGGGATGAAAATTGCCACTAAACAGGTAAGTATGAAGTACTGCATAATGCTGATGGATTAATTAATAGAACAGTTTTAAACTTCGAAATGTTATCATTGTAAAGCTTATCATCAAAACTAACTTTAATGTTTCCGTCGGCTTAATATATATACGGCCGTGGACTAATATATATTGGGCCAATGTGAAGAAATCTACATCAACAACAAATATCCATAGTAGTCATAAATAATTTATATTACTTATAAAGATTATATCTCGCTTATAACTACACTAATCTTTTAATATTATTTAACTTCTTGATTTGATTATATACTTGAATTTCTGTTTTGCTTAACAGAGAGTGAATTATTGAATGTTTAAATGATCAGAAGTAAAACGTACTGTTTACTTTTGAACTTTGCTCATTTTGTGTGTAGACATTCAACTAGAATGATTATTTTTAATATAAAACAATGACAGAAATATTAGCACAAGCGCATTTTTCCAAAAATGGTTTGTTACTGTTTTTTATCCATTATTGCGATGAGCTATTATTGCGATGAAAAGCTATTATTGCGATGAGATCACCCTCCATGTAATTATTATCCTAATAATTTACTAGCACTTGCAAATTTACTATCAAAAGTCATTGCTAACTTATGGTAAGTATATATAATTTCATTCATATTATTCATCATTTTTTATTCCATACTGAATTTTGCACTAAGCTTGGAGAATTGTGTTATTTTAAATGGCTTGGTGTGTGTGTGTGTTTGATGTCATGTATAGTATACACTTTATTTAAAAAAATAAATACTGATTTACACCAAGTACATTCCTTTTAGTACAATCTTTATACGTAAGTGGTAATTTCACACGCACCGAGTCCGTGGTAGAGGGCTAAACGTACTGGGTCCCACACAGGAATGGAGCGAATCCCCCATGCCGACGGACTTTGGAATCCTCTCTAATGTGTACAGGTTACAGATTAGTTGTTAACAGCTTTTAGGGCTTTTCAATGTTCTCATAATTTTATGACACTTTCTTAAGTCTTTCTATTGGTAAGTGAACTTTATATGATGGGAATTGGATTCTATAGGAAGGTGGCATAGAGTCCTAATAAGAAAATGATCAAACCATTCCTATTGGAATCATGATAAAAAGCTAACTAGAAAGAAAATGTTTAAATAAAAACGGTTCACCAGTACAAAAATCACATAGCGACCAAACTGTCACTAATTCTTGAAAAAGCAATAATGTTTTTAAAAGAGTGATTTTATAATGGATTGAATTTTTATATCACTTTATACACAACTGTAGGATCGTAAATGTTGCTAACGATGATTGAAAATGACAGCAAAACATCATTTAACGTGGGATCAATGTCGGTGTCGCATCAATTAATTGTCATGTATCACTCAGTTTGGGAATGCCACCTCATTCGGCCCAATGTATGAAAACTCCGCATCATTCATACATATTATGAGCAAACTTTAATGACACATTTTGTCATTTTTGTGATGCTTTCAATGCTAAAGATACTGTCATAATGAACTGAATAATGACGAATAATATTTACTACTATTGTGAATCAAGTGAAAATTATGCTTCCGGTCTCTAATCGTAGAAATATTGAGAAGAAACAATCGGTTTTTGATATATGCATAAATTACATAACTATTTTATGGTGTAAATAATTTTTATATAATTATAAACCTTTACTTTTTGAACTGTGTTATTTTTTATTTCTTTTAATTACTTATTATAATGAACAAAAACGGAAATTATAGAATATTTCAAAGATCTCAGAAAATGCGTTCTGTCCATTGAAGGTTGCTGCTAAAACATCTAAATCGCTAAAGAGGAATGTTGTTCCAATTTTTACTTTGGTTGTTCAAATCGAGGAACAACAGTTAAATAAACGACCATAATGCACTGCATAATGCCTCTGGATGATAATAATATTTAAATCATTTAGAAATGAGGTACTCAAAATGCTATTGCTTGTTTAAAAGCAATAGTTACTTTTAATCTTCCATTTACATGGCCAAATTATGGATAAATTTGATCTCATGCTTTTCCTTGTAGACTCCGGTCTGTTTTGTTAATATTTCCTATAAATTGTCCGTAGAGTCAAAGAACGTGGAGTCGAAAAAAAAAAAACAAGTAATTTAACATTTAAAGCCTTCAACACAAAACGCATGCTTTTTTCCACAAGTTGTATCCGTCATTATCATCTAAACCAGCGATTGGCTAACTTTTGAGGTAAAGTGCAAACTTTAATAAATAATCTAAAGCCGCGGGCCAGGAGAATGCAGTATTATTTGCACGTAAATTATTACAAATTATACAAATCATTACCCCCGAGATCGAGCATATTGATTAGTCCGTCAATCTGATAAATAAGTTTGGAAAAGTTCGAGCATTACGATAATTTAATTTGGAATACTTCGACGGTATAAACAGTTATACTAAAAGATCAGTCATTTGTATACGAATTGGCTCTTCCTATCTTTCAACTGCTGGTAAAGTAAAGTAAAGCCCTTTTGAAAGGCAATCTTTATCACAGACCTGGTATACTGGCGTACTCTCACTCACTCAATGTTTTGTAATAGAGCAAAATTCGCAAAAATGTACAAATAGCCAAAAGCTCGTAAGTAACATTGAATAAGTATTTATCATAAAAAGTAAACGTTAATATCAATTTGTACAGATTACATCTTCAAATAAATATAGTGCTTGGTTCGGTTCATATATTACAAAATCGTAGTGTAAGGGTGCTTGAAATATTGATAAAACTATAAATTGATAAGTCTCTAAATTGATACTTAAGCTTTTAGATACTGTTTTGTCATAGTTTTGTGGTCATTTTCGGTCATTTGCTTAATGATGAACTATAACACAATTATAGTTATTGTAAAATTTATACAAAAGAAACTATGTTATACACTTTTGATGATGATCATTTGGTTTGATTGATATAGAATTGCCTTATCGACAAATAACACACCTTTGACCTTGTTGGCACGATATAGACCAGGTGTATTTTAATAAAAGGTTGCAACGAAGGATTTTTTTTCATTTAAAAAATGTTTTCTATTTAACTTCAAATTAAATACAGTCTTTCCCCGAGATACGCAAATAATGCGTTCCAGGGAAATTCGCGTAATTCGGATTTTTGCGTCGAATATCATGTTTTTGAGCCAAAATATGAATGATGAAAAGTTATTTATGATTAAATTCTATAATTTAATGTTGACTCAATTCATACATTTTGTATAGAAAATTCGGTAAATTCTGTGTATTTAATGATTTCAAACATTTAGCAATACTGCGATTTATTTTGAATTTGGCAATTGTTGGAGGAAATTGTACCTATTTGAATTGTATCTGTCAGAACTAAAAATTCGCGTAACTCGACTGTCGCGTAACTCAGGGAAAGACTGTAGAAAGGTTTAAAAATTAAAGTTATTTCATTCATATATTCTCAATGTGTTTTCCCATAGTCACGTTAAACACTTAAAAACATCACAAAATTCCACCAACTACTAAAACCAGTTTAGTAGCTCCTTCTTGATAAAACTAAAATGAGTTAGCCTATCAGTTAATGAATTGAAAGCACCAGCATTGACCTAACTCATTTGATAATAAGTTATGAGATCGTGTAAGATGTTTATCGAAACGATTTTTATCAAATAATCAGACTATCGGAAAATAAATAAAATCATTTCCAGACTAAACCATAACTCACTATACTTGAAAAGTAACTTTGAATAATAACTTAATCTTTGAAACACAATCAACACCACTCAAGTCAATAGATTTCACCAACATCTTTGCAGATTTATTCCAGCAACGCCTTAGAAACCACGTATCCTTGCAGGTAATGTGTTGTTAAGGTTGTAAACAAATAGTTACGCGTAGTAGTTTACCTAAATCTGCACACGGAAAGCCGGCCATCAGCTCCGGATAGTGTACCATCGGTGACGGGGCTTCCTGGCCCCAGATTGGCGTAAAGGGTGCCACATCCGGCGGAAACGGTGGTTCCATTCCGGAAACGTTGTGATATTGTTCCAATGTTGTGTAGACCTTTTTGTTCAATAAAATCCGTTTTGCCCGTTTTTGTTTTGAACAATTTGTTTCGCTATTTTTCACATTAATTTACACTTTGCGGAAACTTTCGTTCGAACGGATTTCCATGTATAAAACTTCTTAGCACACTCAACACCACTAAACGTTCCAGCCACTGCTCTGGTCTCCGGACAGAGGCCTCAAACTGTGTGTCCCACACCGAACGAACGTCGCGGACCGACTGGCGGATGCTGCAGACAGAGAATTTAATATTCCAAATCCGGAACAGAAGGCCCCTGTGCCGTGTTTCGGTGGATTTGGTGTGTGGTGTGGCTGAGGGGAGGAAAATCACCACGAACGGTAGCATTATTTTTAATATCCTTGCATCTGTGTGAACCGTCGTCTCGTCTCCTTTCCGGAGGCTCGCAAAACTTTTCCCCGGGGTTACGGCAGTTTTCCACTGCATCGTTGTAGTACCACGATTGGTGCGAGTGGTAGCAGCTTGCACGAATGGTTCTTTCCTTCACTCTGCCACCGCATCAACCATCCGCAGCAGCAGCAGCAGCAGCAAATCGAACGCAAAGGGAGTCGAAATTTTCCAACCCACAACGCTATGGTATCACATTGGCCGGGGCAGGGCAGAGGCAAACTTTTCCCTCTGGAGCGAGACGGCGAGATTCGGTTATTACTGGAAATGGGAACTAAGGGGTAAGAAAAAATCACAAAAACCAAACAAAATGAGATTTCTGAAGGAATGCCCGGTCGGTGGTAGTGGCAAAGCCTCCCTTAAGATCTCCCTTGGAAGGGCTTCGAAACGTGTAGTAAGCGGAATGTTTGTTATTTCCCAAACAACCGCACACATACACACTGGAAGGACACCGTGCTTCCATCATGGTGCCATGGTTACCGGCAGCCAGCTGGCTCCGCCCATCGAGGATGGGTAACAGATTTCGGCGACCAATCATAGGAAACATGTTGCACCGGCACACGGAGCAGGCGTCAGGTTGTGCCGCAGCGGGTCCTTGTTGTTCATGGCACGGATGGGTTCGGACGAATGGTGCCAAGTGCGTCAGCGCGTACCCGCGCAAGTGGAGTGACAAGGACGACAAGGGGATACAGCATCATGCCGCCCCAGGACGAGATGGCACCCCGTCAGCCGGGACAGTAACACATTACAGGGCGCTGGTAACATGTGCCATGGAGCTGCCCAGGACTGGTGCGGCATGTGGCCACAGTTGCCACAGGAAGAAAGGAAAATCGATGCCGTGCCCATTCGGGTGGAATGCAAAATGGTACCGGTGGATTAAAATTTAATTTCACTCGGTCGCCATTCGACGGACGATGCTGTAAAAGTGGATAATATATTTAAACTGTAGATTAGTCGAAGCAAATGGAGCACACTATTGGTGACTTTTAGTAATGCCCTCGGGTGGCTATCAATTACCACACAGATCACTACTTTATTCGCGATTATTGGCAACGATAACAGTTGTTGAATTAATCTGACCTAGAACAATTGTCCGATGAGACAAACCTATTAAGATTTTTCTATGCAATTGGATTAAATGATAATCTTACCTTTTATAATTGAACTACACATTCTGCACTATACTTAGGGCCAATAAATTAGATCTAGTAGCCATTTAAATTTGCTATTGGCCGACATTAAGATTGTCATTCAGTTAAAGTATGGAACGTGGAAAACAGCTGAGCCCTGCTCTGAGCAGGAAATAGGCCAAATTGATGTTGAAAGATCTGTGCAAGTTATTAACAACTAAGACAACAACTAACAACTAAGATCCAAGTGCTTATGGCCAAAGGAAGTCAACTTAGCACCCAGAAAAAACTATCCCTGAGAGATAAAGGAGGAGAAGTTGTAGCAGATTCAAACTCAACCAAGTGATGTTTCACTAATCAAACACGAATTAGCATTGAATTTTAGCAAAACAATAGTGTGGTGAACGCTCGGGCAAGAGAAAAAATGAAGTGATTCACACAATTCGCCAGATTTGAGACATAAACAATGGTATTTATCAAAACACAATTTTGGAGGTGGTTCTATAGGGCAGGTAAAGACGGACACCTTAAGTAAAATGGAATTTAGGAATTAATTAGGAATAGGCTAATTTAGGAATTATAAGCGCCAGCTCTAACACCTCGAAGAAGGCATAATCTAAAGCATTATTGAAATATCGGGCACTAACAGCTGACGTTGCACCAGCTTACAGAACAATAGTCTCAAAGTCTTTTAGGAAATTACTCCGCGAGAAGTCCACGACCACAGCATGTTTCAAAGACTTGTTAGCAGGTGAGGCCATTTTTCCATCTGAGATTGAACTTTTTGATATTTGTAATCCCATAGAATCTCTCATCTATTCCTAAACGATTTCATATAAATGCTTCCTCTTTTTGTTTATTAAAATTGTCCAAGTCGTGACTAGATATCAGGTTTCGTGAAGTGCCTCACCAGCGCGAGCGAGTAATAGTATAACGAAATGCTGCTATTTTGCCCGGTGTTTCATTTCTTGCTTATTTCAATACTTTGATGTCAGGATTCATGAACCCCAACAAAAAAAAAAAGATGTTGTTGTTTCATTCTCGTTCTTTCGCCAATTAATTAAAATTTCCAAAAATATAAACAATGCAAGTTACAGAGCTTATGATCGACAGTAGTCAAGTTAGATCCACAAGGATGCGCACGACTGAAAATTTGTTTCGTTCGTGAATATAAACAATTTTGCATATATTATGCCAAAAATGTTCTCAAATGTGTTGCAAGTTTGGATGCTGCATTGTAGAATTATTCAAAAATGGCCTATTTCATGCATTTTTGAGAAGTGTCCATCTTACCCCCAGTGTCCGTCTTTACCTACCTTCCCCTAATAATATAGAGTGCATTTAGCATAGCTAAAATGAGTTGATGGTTATTCCAATACCGATGGACAGTGTTACGTACATCCATGTCCTTGACAAAACTTTAAACCTTACTTGAACATGTACAACAACAATCAAATTATATTTCAACAAAGCAACGCTTCCACACATTTCGATTGTCAAATAGCTCTATCGACTCATTTTGCATCGATATCTAGCGATACTCTACGGGTTGTTCAGCCTCCGGGTTGACCAGCGCTGGTCAGTCTGACCCTATGTTCCGCATGTCAGCTGAATTCAGCACTGTTCCGGATTGATTTCGCCCTGTATTTTGTGTACTGTTACCCATGTGAATTAGACCATAAGTCCTGTTGAAGACTGACTATACTGCTATGGCACCTTTTTTGGACAGGCTTGTTGGAAATTCCTATTGCATTTGTTCAACAAGGGTGCTAGAGAGTCTAATTCCCATTACAATAAGTTCATTTCATCTAAGAAAGAGTCAATATAGTTTCCCACAGCTATGAGAACTCCTGGAAAACCCTGTAAGTCACTGAAAAGAAACACTTTTTGTGCCAAAGAAAAAGAAAAAAAAACTATCCAAATACTTAAGATAACGTTAATTAAGATAACTTAAGATAACTTAAATGTAAAAACATATTTAAATTCAAAAATTAATCGTACAGCAGTGGATCCTTGAGGTCATAATATAATTTTTGTGAGTAAAGAGACGCTGATATTCTCTGATTATCTAAAAACAATGAAAACTGTCTATTTTGGTCGATAAGTGTGCCGTAAATATGATAATAATAACAGTTGGAAGGAATGAATGATAAAACGTTCAATATCGTTTACACGGCGCTCAATTCGATGTGTGAAAACCATATGGAAATACCAACTTGTGAACAGGATGTGCTATGAAACAAAACTTTTCCAATCCTGGGTTAATTTAATTTTTTAAAGTACATATTTCTTCATTCAGCCGGTCTCGTAGTACAGTCGTCAGCTCGTACGACTTAACAACATGCCCGTCATGGGTTCAATCCCCAAATAGACCGCGCCGCCATACGTAGGATTGACTATCCTGCTATGGGGGGGAATCAATTAGTCACTGAAAGCCAAGCCCACGAGTGGGTACAGGCAGGCCTTGACCGACATCGGTTGTTGAGCCAAAGAAGAAGAAGAAGAAATTTCTTCATTATGTTGGGGTTTATTAATATTTTATGATGCGTCTAATCGCACGAATTAAATAAGGCAATCACCATATTAATTTCATACAGGATAAAACAATTTTGAATCTTTACAAATCGTTAGTTATCTTGCTAACCAGTAACAAGTGGAGATCTCTGTCTAATTTAGAATCTAGTTTGTAATATTCTCTATAGATGAAATTTGATTGCTTTTAATATAGTTTGCCATAAAAATGTTCATTATACAAATAGCAAACAAATCCTATATACACATTTCATCAAACGTACCAACACAGGAGACCATCTAACGAAATACAACGTAGAAACAAGTATGAGAGAAAACGACAAATTTATTCCAAGGCAGTTGTTTAATTAACCGAAACTCAAATCAAAAATCAAAAATCAAAAATTACAAAACACATTATTCATAAATAATTCAAGTTAGATATCATGCTTTTTTTATTGGCAAATTATATTTAAACGTTGTTAAACGGATCTACAGGCTACGAACTGAGCAAACATAAGCATTCTAAGCTGGATTAGCCAAATTACTATTGGAATTGCCTACCATCTACTTTGGTATTGTTGATTGCCATTGAGATCACATACCACACTAAACTGTGGCTAGTTTTTGTTTTGTCATTCACTTTAAAGTGGCTTTCAAATTCATCAAGGGGCGCCCCGGAGAGATGTTGTCCATTTAAAAGCTGTAAAACTTCAGTTAAGCACAAAAGGCTTATGACACAACAGTAATTTCATATGTGCAGAAAATAACAGATTAATAGGAATCTACACCCCGATCAGCACCCTCATAGAAGCAAGCCCCTTGTCGTTCTGAATCCTTTGCCAATTGGATTACGGGGCACAACAGCACACAACCATAGTAGGGAAGGACAGGGAGTGAGCAAAGTGTGGAATGCTTCTATAGGCAACGGGAACAAAAAAAAGGAGCAACATCCCTGCCTACTGGGCTTGTTTTTACCGCAGCAATTAGACACAGATTTGTCATCGGTATGACACTTTATTAATTTTGTGCCCACCCTTCAGTCGGCCAATGTTTAGCGACAGGGCCGGAAGTATCGAATCCTCCGTGTCCACTGGTAGGGTGTCGAGAGCCTGCAAACAAACATCCTTTCTAACAGGGTCCGTTTTTCCAGCGGAGAAAAACACAAACGCACACCCTACTACCCGGTTGTCTATCGAACGCCAGCCAAAGTCAACCGAATTAGCCGTCAAGGGGACGGAAGGGGTGATGGGCGAGGTGAGTTTGTCTTGTGCACCCCCTATAGTTGTCCTACACCTGACACTGATCTTTTAATATCCTGTTACAGAGTAACTTGGTCCCTTCCCGTCGGTGGCGTCCCTCTCCTGGCAAATGTTGAAGCAATTGGGCTCGCTTGACTAGGCGTTGAATTGAATCATATTTTTAATATAGAAAAAAACCGGCATTCAAGCAATCTTCCATCCCAACCAACGTCATAAGTCATATTTAATTTGTCCCTACCCTCGACCGTACCGCGTCATAATGCGTCATAACTGGATGCAATGAGAAACAAATTGGTTATGCTGATTTTACGGCTCGTTTTCTACCGTTTTCCGCGAGGGGGCGATAGGACACACATCCCGTGTGTCAGGTGCGCTATTTCACAAGTTACTGTACTACTGGCCCGCCATAGGCCATAGTGGAGGATACATCATTTAGTGATGCCCTTCGTATTGAGGTCACTTTCCAGCTGCGGTCGTAGAAACTGCTCCGGCGGTAGGGTGTTAAAGGCTGCTAATGAACCGTACCGTTATCGGGAGGGGACAACGAGGTAGGAGAAAGGACGAACAGGGAACAGGGAGGTGTTGCATGATTCGATAAGGGTTCGGGTTGGCAGGCCAAA
Organism: Anopheles arabiensis; assembly: GCF_016920715.1. Lineage (NCBI taxonomy): Eukaryota > Metazoa > Arthropoda > Insecta > Diptera > Culicidae > Anopheles > Anopheles arabiensis. Next base: position 41,847,013 of record NC_053517.1, on the reverse strand, counting down.
AGCGGATTGGATTCGGATCAATTAGCGCGGAGATTTAGGTGGCTGGAAGAGTGAAGAGGGTGAATTGGAACGTATTGTAATGGTGTAGATTATAGCAGGCACGAGCATATGTTGAGCATTGAAACACACATATGCAGCAATTCCGAAGAAAGAAATAGTTCAAGAACAGGACAAATTAGTAACTTACTCTACAATGAACACATTAGCCACTCATGTTGATTGTCAAAATTACCACGAGTGATAAGATTTAGTGTACCATGCTGTGAGTTTCTAATCGGACGAACTTCGCAAGGTTTCGGCGGAATGGCTTGATGGTCTTTAGCTGCAATATAAACAGAATAGCTGAAAAACATCGCTGTGGAAGGTTAAACGTGAAATTCGGGTAAGCATTATCGAAAGGACAACTAAGTCGTTTGATAAATGTATACAACACTCGCTGGAAACATGAAACAGTAAGGAATGGATTGGTGATCAATACAACGAAGATTAAGTTGTTTTATGATTAGGATGAAGTAAAGGTGAAATACGTGAATACCGAAAAAAATCCAGATAGTGGCCAGCAAGTTGCCATGACCGTTGATGGTGACCAGTCCTCATCTAGAGAGATTGAATGCTTAAGCCCGAGTTAAAATGCTGCTTAGTCTCAGTGAAATTAAACGTGAAAGTTTCATTTTTTTGTATTATATTTCATTATTGTTTTATCAGAATATTGCTTAAAAATATTTAACTAATAACCATTATTTTTTCACCGTGAACAAAGTGGGGAATCACAAGGAAATGTATTTAATTCATTATTTTAATATGTTTTACAGACTAAATAGATGGGGAATTACATATCCTTTCTTTTGGTGTGCGATAAGCCTTACTTATCCGGCGCTACAGCCGCTTTGCGGTCTTGACCTGCCTCAGGAGTGTCCGAAGCCGCTCACGGTCTCGCGCCTTCGTCTTCCAGTCCGTTATCCCGGCCTTAATGGCGGACGCCTCCACGCCATCTTGCCACCTCAATTTGGGCCTACCACGCCTCCTCTGTCCTTGTGGACGGCCTAAAAAGACTTTACGGGCTGGGTCGTCCGTTTCCATGCGTACAACATTGCCAGCCCACCGGAGCCTGGCGAGCTTGATACGCTGTACGACAGTGAGGTCGCCGTACATCTCGTATAGCTCGTCATTATAGCGGCTCCTCCATTGTCCTTCCACACATACGGGGCCAATTATCCTTCAGAGCATCTTCCTCTCGAACGCGGCTAAGAGGGTTTCGTCAGATTTGGACAGTGTCCATGTCTCAGAGGCGTATGTGAGTACTGGTACTATATAGGTACTATATAGTCCCAGCTTCGTCCGTCGCGACAGGTTCTTTGAGGTGAACTGCTTTTTCAGGCTGTAGAATGACCGGTTGGCAGCCAGCATCCTTGCGCGCAACTCAGCTTCCATGCTATTGTCGTTGCTGACCTTTGATCCCAGATAGGTGAATTGTGGACGACTTCAAAAGTGCGTTCATCTATCTGTACATCACGCCTACGTAGATTCGGATTATTTATTGGTAGGTCCGCTGATGTTGCCACCATCAGTTTGTTCTTTGCCTCGTTTATCTGCAATCCGAGTCTCTCTGCCGCCTGCTCAATCCCTTGGTAGGCTTTTGCTACATAGGAGAGCCGCAGACCAATGATGTCTATATCATCAGCGTATGCCAGGATCTGGGTTGACTTATAGAAGATGGTTCCCGTAGTCTCCACCCTCGAGTCGCGGATGGCCCTCGCTAGCGCCAAGTTGAATAGGAGACAGGCAAGCCCGTCCCCCTGGCGCAGACCCTTGGTGGTAGCAAAAGGTCCTGAGAGTTTTTCATCCACCCTCACCTGGCATGTGACGTTGGCCATAGTCATTCTAACTAGTGCGATAAGCCATATTCTGATAAATCTTCAATGAAATATCGCAAAAAAAACAAAATTTCACGTTCACTTTCACGCAAGGTCTAAAGCGACCTTTACTTGGAAGGGGTGGCTGACACTGCGCTCTAATATGAGCGAAACATTAAAGTTAAAAGCTAGAGCATAAAATCGTGTCCCACTGTACGGCATATCTACCGCCCTAATTGTCCCCTTTTTGTTCGGAATATGACACTTTGGGTGAATGCGATTTATTATAAATTATAAAAAGTCTTCTTATCACATTAAAAAAAAAGGACTTACAGATCACGTACAGAAAGCCAAGCCCATTAGCCCATTCAAGGATCGTGCCGCTGTCATTAGACTGATAAAAGACAAATCATTTAAATGCTACGTCTTTAAGGTGGTTTGTAAACTCCTGTATCTGTTATTAAACATAGATTCAAACCCCGTATGTAGTAGAGATGGGCATTTCGCTTCATTTCAGCGAACGTGAATGAATCGAGTCGTTCATCACCTCAATGAACGTGAATGTGATTCGTTCTTTTACACATAGCAATACCTGTAGACAGTGGCGCACTTTCAGAGCCCTGGGCGGTAAGAAGAGTTGAGACCTTCTGTGTTGCGGGGGGAGTGCTCCAGCTCTTTTCGCTAATATAGTGCCATAATCTGCCAACTATTACATACTGGACTAACGATTCATGGTGCCCGCCTAGTCCGCCATAGCCTGTACAGTTTGTGAATTGCTACACTAATCGAAAATCGGTTGAACTACAAGTCGTGTGGCCCAATCGCATGAACAATAAGGCAATATTGACAATGTATCACTTGACGCTAAAACGTATTGGGTAGTTTAAAATCGACTTGTTTTGCATATAAATTTGCGAATGTTGGTAGTTTTTTCTGTTGATTTTAAAAAAAATGAACATTAATGCATGCACTCATTTTGTGATTTTTTTTTCGATGTGTCGAATGAACCATAGCGATCTACTCTTATGAACCGAGGCATTCATTTTTTCACGTGAACTGAAAAAAACGGTGCGGTTCTGGTTCATTTGGCACACCTCTAGTATGTAGTAAAATGTTGTTTACATGATGAGACAAAAAAGGTGGGATAATCAATAATCTTTAGCGATTATTGAATCATAGTGGATTTGTAACATAATCAATGTATGAATCATTCATGAATCTCCGAACTAGAGATTTAGTTTTATTGAATCACTTTGATGATTCATTCAGATTCATTAAGCTGAGTCTGGATTACCCATCTCTAGTATTTTGGGTGGTTTTGATAGAAGGAAATACCCGCATTTAGAGGATGATTGTAACGTAGTATTTAATTACCTACTTAATTATCCGGCGCTACAGCCGCTTTGCGGTCTTGGCCTGCCTCAGGAGTGTCCGAAAACGCTCACGGTCTCGCGCCTTCATCTGCCAGTCCGTTACCCCGGCCTTAATGGCGGACGCCTCCACGCCATCCTGCTACCTCAATTTGGGCGTACCAGGCCTCCTTTGTCCTTGTGGACGGCCTAAAAGGACTTTAGGAAACATTACTCCTACTATTCTATTCTGTTCGCTACAACCCCCCTCCTCTCCCCGGGTACTGCTCCATACATTTTTCGTTGATCATCTTCAAACATCGTAACAAGATAAGTGGTAAAATAATGAAATTAGTAAACAAAGAAATAGTTAGGCATAGTCAATACTTACGTTGTCCTCGTTCTTTACAGTGTCCCATTTTCTCATTGTAAATCTATGTGCAATCAATGTACACAAAAATCCATAAAATATGTTTTACCGGGCTGTTATTACCCACTTGTAATAATTCCATTTTTATACATTTTTTTGTATTTTCTTGTTACGAAACTATATTATCCGATTTCCTCCAAATTCCTGTTCATTCTGTCCATCCATAGCATTCATTCCTTTCTTTCTCTTTCTCTCTCTCTCTCTTTCCATCTCTTTCCATATTTTGTCCCAATCACTGAAGCGTTTTCGTTTAATAAAGCAGGTTTACATAACTGCTACTCTCATAACTCTACATAAAAGTATGTGATTTTACAACACACACCGAAAACACACACGTATCCACAGGACCCCCCTTCACCGGTGGTTCTCCACTATTTGCGTTTGCACTAGGCTCACTCAACAATGTGTCCAAGTTATATTTATTACCAGCAGAAAAATCATCCTAGCTGGTGCTCGTGATGGTGGTGGTGTTGGTGTAGTAATGATCAACGTGGTACGGTCCCTGCCCTACTATACAACGATCGCTTTCGATCGATGCCAAATGGTACTTTCCCTTGAACTTTATACATCTATATAATCGTAAAAACTAGACTAAATTTACATGCTTTCTATATTTCAGGCCAACAACACTGTGTTGTTTTGCACATAGTAGTAGTATTAGCGTTTAATGTGTGTGTGTGAGTGTGTGTTTTTATTTTAATAAGTTTGTTTCGTCTCTTAGTTAGAGGGTTATGGCGATCGTTCGCTCCCGAAGCAGCGAAATATTCAAAGACCAATTTATTGGTTTTGCTGGTATATATGTTCGGTGCTGAATTTATGGGCTGATGTAGTGGAGGAAATTTCCCTCTTTCCATGCGTAAAATTGCCCCTAAATAATTATATCATACACCATTCTTTTAGCTTCGTGCGCAGGTAGAATAACATTGCTTCAGGAGCTCATTTTTCTTCAAAATAATGTTTAAAAAATGTTCCCCTTCCAACTGTGCGTCGCTAATTTCTGTGTCATATCTATTAAACATATCTATTCAGCGAAGCATACTTGCTATCAGATGTGTGGAGTATGGGTGGTATGTGTGTTCCAATAGCAATGCGGAGGATGAGGGCGATTGATGGAGTATCAATTACCAATGCTACACTCATCTACAAATCCTTATCTCTTTCACGCTCTCCCTATTTCTTACACTAATTGAAGGTGTTAAACACGCACAAAACGTAACTGAAATATTGCTAGCAGTTAATAATAAAAAAAGAGCTGGTAGATCAAAACGGGAAAGGTAAAACTGCGCGCGCGCTCATTATATGTACTAAAATGATTTATACTCGATAACGAGGAGGAGTTGTTTTCGAGCTGAAAAGAAAGAAACTCACTAAGCATACATATAATGCATACGGCCAAAGTGCACACGTAGGATGGCCCTGTTTGCTTCTAATGTTCTGTTACTAACCAATTCCAGACATGTATTATTATATTCATACACTATTTACAGCAAGCCATTCTTCATTATTCTGATTCATAACTTCGGCCACCCTCAACACGGTACGCGTGAACATTTACAGTGCTATTGATGAAATTCGATGTGTGTGTGTGAGTGAGTCCGCACGTAGTAACCCTGGCTTAACAGAAATTTTAAGTAAAACGCTAATTAGAATGGTGTTTCAATTCTTCGACACGCGATGAATATTTAAATGCATTAAACAAACTTAACCTTTCTTTTACTATTCACATACACGCGCCTCGGGGAAAAACACTCACACACGCATTATGTGTGTGATCGCACAACTTTAAACTTAAATTAATTTTCACGCGCGCAAGAAGAAACGAAACGTTGTCAAATTTGACAAAACCGAGAAGATGGTGTTGGAAATAGACACACCTAGGAAGCAAAGATTGTGGTTCTGTGCATGCATAAAATCTTGGTTCGGGTGGTAAGTTAAAAAGAGGATGCGCAAGAGAGAAACGCAACCCGATTCATTTGTTCATCTGGATCCGAACATGCGGACCTAACTAAAAAAAAAAAAGAAGACTCATCCCTATCTGCTACTTGACGCCTTCTACAGAGCGATATTTACGGTCAGAGCATTATATTCGCACTTGCGTGTGTGCTGCCATGTCTCAAAACTTTATGTACGCACAAGCACAACACATCTCTTTTCTGCCCGCATACCCATCACTGACTTCTTCTCCACTGTCGATGTTTACGGCCGTTTCGCACCGTAAAAGAGATCACGGAAGAACGATCAAGAAAGCTCAACGGGATCACTGGTAGTAAAAAAAACAAGAAAAAAAATAGCCGCTTACATTATGAAGCGTAACATACTTAAGCTTAACAGTTTAGATCCCCCCTGCAGTGTGTCTCTCCAGCTAAACTCTGGCATTTCCGGGACCACTGCCACTTGCCCCTGCCCCGCCACGACCCGCTGGCCGGTCGTGCCACTCCGGGTCGTTCGGATCGTCCTCCTCGACGAACAGCGATTCGCCCGTATCCGTTTCCTCGTCGTCGATCGCATCCTCGTCGTCGTCGAGCATCGGCTTGGCGGAGGGTGGCACTATTTCGTACTGCTGCGACTCATTGCGGCTGTTCAGCAGCCGCTGCATGATCAGCTCCTGCTCCCGTCGCTTCGCCAGCATCAGATCCTCGTCGTCGAAATCTTCCAGATCCGTCTCGGTCGCCGACAGGGTCGTCGCCGTCGAGGTGTTCGAGCTGAGCGCGTTCTGGTTGTTCAGGCCCAGGCTGGCCGGGGCCAGATTAACGCTCGAGTTCACCCTCAGCAGCACGTTGTTGTTGCGATGCAGCGGACGGCGGAAGGGTAGACCGTTCCGTCCGGTTAGCTTGCTGAGACAGTCGTTGTCGAGGTGATCGCTCGGCATCGAGCGCAGCATGTCTTCGAAGATATCGTCTGCTAGCGGGAACTGCAGCGCTTCATAGGGCGAAACAACCTGTAAAGAGTGAAGCAACCCGATGTTATTAATGCAATACGGAACATTGATTTCAAATATGTCTAATAAAAAGTAATTACACAACATCTACATTGATCATATAGATGCCACAAGCAGTGCTGCAAAATGTCATGAGTATCACGAGATTGTCACCAACGAAAACAATGAACATATCCGTGGTAGCTTGATGCTCATTGCTGATAGTCAATAAAAATGCGTCATGACATGCTGAACACGACATGTGAATTCTTAAGTCCAACGCGATACTCTGACTGACAAGCTTAGCTTAATGCCGGCGCAAGCATAATCATGATTTTTTCTGGCTGTGAACAGTGCTGCCAAATGCCACTGTTTCAGTCATCAACACTCATGACTGAAACGAAGCTCAAATCAGATAACGTACACAACTGAGATGATCAGTGACGATACTCAAACAGTTGGAGAATCAATCACATGCTTGGTGACATTTTGATTAGCACCCCCCACCTCCCGCCGACAAAAATGTCTCGACCAAGTGACTGACCAAGAGTTGGTTGCACACAATGTCACCAAGCATGTGATGGTCGCACCAACTGTTTGAGGCTTGCTTCTGATCATCACAGTAGAGCTCGTGACGCTGACACGATTTTGTTTCAGCCGGAATTTGTCATGACTATGTCAGTGACCGGCCGGTCTCGTAGTACAGTCATCAACTCGTACGACTTAACAACATGCCCGTCATGGGTTCAATCCCCAGATGGACCGTGCCGCCATACGTAGGACTGACTATCCTGCTATGGGGGGAAATTAATTAGTCACTGAAAGCCAAGCCCACAAGTGGTACAGGCAGGCCTTGACCGACAACGGTTGTTGAGCCAAAGAAGAAAGAAGAAATGTCAGTGACATTTTGCAAAACTGATCACAGCAAAAAAAAAAAAAGTCGTGACATAGTGACTGACCAAGCGATGGTCGCAAACATGTCATGAGCATGTATTGGTCACACCAACCATTCTGAGTATCACCTCTGATTATCAAAATTGAGTACATGACGCTGAAATGGGTTTTGTTTCATAAAAATTTTTTTATGACATTGACAATGACATTTTGCAGCACTAGCCACAAGTGGAAGGACACGATTGCCGTGACATTTTTTCATTACACACGTTAACACTTTTAAAAAGTAACGTTTCTTACCTCACGCGTATCCGGTGTAATGGTTCCTGCTCCTTGAGCATGTTGATCCTCTCGCTTTGATGACACCGTCCTACGGCGTTCTTTCTTGTGGAGACTCTTGTTAAGCGCTACATGACACAGAGATGATAAATATAAATTAGAAAAAAAACCCTTAAAATCTGCCTTTTCTTTATGTCATCTACAGTTCTTCCAGCGCCTGATATCATCATTGGAATGGAGAGAAAGAAGGAGAAAATATAATTACCATTAATAACATTTGCTTCCGACAGCTCCTGTCCATCCTGTGGAGTTAGTGGAGTTGATGGACAAGCCGGCGATGACTGAAAACGAGAGTTGATCGGACAGAAAAGTGATTAGTTATAGTATGGCGCAGTTTGCCGAGAGCAAATCCCTTCGGTAGAATCGTGCCACACAATACTAACATCATGATCCACCATTGGCGTTGGCGGTGCAGGCGACGTCGGGTCCGGTGTATTGCCGCCGCTTGATCCGGCCCGGCTGTCGGTGCGCCGCTTAGCGCGTGGTCGGCTCCACGGGAACTTCAGGACCGAACGGAACTTTTTGCGCTCCTCCTGCAATGCTCGGTCGTGCTTCAGCATGATCGTTTCCTCCGAGATGTCTTCCTCGTCCTGCGCCGGTATCACAATCAGCTGCTGCTGCTGATACGCCGCCTCAACGTACCCAGTGGTGGGCACGATCGTCGCCGACGGCGTGGTCGTTTTCGTGCCGTTCGGTGGAATCGCACCGTCAACCTTCACGGGCGTCGTTGTCGGATTTTCTTCCGTGGATAACTCCATGCCGATCGTAAGTTCGTTGGCGGTTGCTGAGCTATCCATTTGACTGTTGAGCGATTCGTCCCCATTTTCCTGGTAGTCTATGATACGCCACCTGTGATGAGGTGAGAAAAGAAGAGCAAGTTTGAGTATCGTTCGATCGGTTGCCATCGAAGCCACGGCCTTATAATATAGCTACGTACTTTGGTACAGCAATATCCTTGTATTGTGGTAGCGACACCCTAGAGGCGGGCATGCTCGGAATAACGATGCTATCGATGTTGTAAGCACTGTTACGATACCGTCTATGAGAGAAGAGAGGACAAGAGAAGTGAGTAAATTCTATGGAACCGCACTTCTTAAACTGCGGTCAAACTAACCTTTCGCTTCGATTGTTGGGCGTCGGTGAGGTGTTTCTGCTGCGACTTACGCCACCCTCATGGCCATCGTAGTACTCATAACAATGGGAAGATTTTCGCGATTTGCTCACACCGTGCTGGTTCTTGTTGTTTCGGTGCCCGTTCGGGCCCGACCGCGAGCCGTCGTACGAATAACCCGCGCCGGATTTACGACTATTCGAAATTATCACATCCCGCTTGGTTTTGGCTTTCTTCGATTCTGTAAAAGAAGACATCAGATAGCAAATCGATCAGTGTCAATTCTTTCCGTAGCGTAGCACTTTCGTTGAGACTTACTATTTCCACTATCACCCGTGTAGCGATCGTTACTCTTGTACTTGTTACTAGTCATCGACTCGTACTTCCGCTTGCTGTCCGAGCTGACGTAGCGTTTGCCGTGCGAGGAGGATGGGGCCATTTCATCGCCAGACGAGAAGAACCCTCCGCGTACGGTCGCTCCCGGTACCGATTCTAGCAGACTAGCAGGTGTGACTTTGCTCCGAATCATTTTGCTTTGCCATTCCGGCTTTCGCATTATTGCCTCCAGATGTATGCTGTGCGAAATGTCTGAAATGGGAAAAGAACAGTTTTACATTGCATTTAGGTAAATGAAAAATATCAGTTAATCATCAGTGCAGTGGCCTTGCTGAGGTCTAATAGTTTTGTTTTGTATAAGAATAAGCAAGGACAAGGAGTAACATGGTTAATGGACAAAAAAAACAGACTATTGCATGTCATTTTAGATGGAGAGTCATTCAGTTGGCTCTATTATAATGGCAACATTCATTGCACAGTCTCAACTTCTATTCGCTCTTTGTTTTTAGTAAAACGATCCATAATAACACACCCCCTACCAAAACGGGCACATATCCGGGGATGTTGATAAAAGGTACACAAACACACAAACAGACACACACACACACAATCACCATCCGCCACCAAAGAAAGGCGGCGAAGAGAGGTGCACTGGCTGGTTGCTAGTTCTTGAAGCGCATGCGCGCCGGTATGCATTTTCCACGCCGGAACGCGCGCATTGCGCGGCGTGAGGAGTAAAAGGGAAAGGGGGCAGTCGTCAACAAGAGCAAAAACACAAAAAAAAAACGCCACAAATTCTTCCCGCACAACGTAACGTAACGAAAATTTTGCGCGGGAAATTTTGCTCTCACTCTCCAACCCCGTAGCACAGCAGCGCAGCGCCGCCACGTACGGGCGGTCACACCAATATGCTGCTGCCGTTGATGCTACTAACCAGTTGTGATGTCTGTTACACGATGAAGTTGTTGGTATTGATGTGGGGCCGTGCGCCGTCACTGTTAGTGGCGATTGCGTACCCACACCGAGAGAGCGAGTTTCAAAGCGAACACACGAGCGAATCATACCGCCTGTCGGAGTCCGTCCTACGTAGCACGGAACGCATTATGCACGGGCGATAGGGTTTACGCTATTCATTACATTGCACATCGCATACATTCTCGCCGTTGTAGAGCTGTACACAACACATATGCAAACCAGATGCCCAGGTCAAACTTTCTTTACTTATTGCTGTCCAACAGGAGAGCTTGCTGGTTCGGTGAGATCGAGGTGCGCGACAGAGTTTGGATGCATCGAAGAGAACGGATGATGCAGATCAAAAAAAGCAGCTGCGATACATGAAAACATTTTTTTTCTACACAAAAAGACAGAACTAGAAGACAATTGTAAAACAGCGATGATCAATATGAAGCGATTAAATCAAACAAAAGTTTTAGTGTATGTGGAGCGTTGCAAAAAAGATTGACTCATCGTTCGTTGCTGTTCTACCTACTTTACTAACAATATTTCCACACACTCACAACCCAAGGGCCCTACTTCTCACTGGGGGGTTCGTATTAATTCTCACATTTACACACACACACACCAAGAGACTCGCATCGCTAGCAGACAAACAAACCGCCCTGTTGTGATTTTTCGCTCCACAATAGTTCTCGCTACCAACGACCGTCATCTGACGTTGGAACGGAACCTTTCCATTCACCGGAGGTCGTGAGACCCACTAACTGATTGATTTCCACCGCGTAAGTGATATCACTCTTGTGCTCGGGTGAATAAACGAACCACCGAACGAGCACAACAAGCATAATACAGAAAAACGCGGCGCGACTAAACGCATTCTGCATTTCTGTTTCGATTACGACGTTTTGATAGTTTGCGGGAAGAAATAGTTTGTCTTTTTGTAGCATTCGTCACAGCCTGCACAAACAGTCAAGTGGCGTTTCTTACCTTCTGGGAAACTCAATACTGGATGGAAGCTTGCATCGAGCAGTGCCACACGTTCCGGGAACGTCATCGTGTCCAGCGGTTCCCTCAGCGCAGTTGGATCGGTACGTCCCGTGCACAGGGCACAGGGTTGGAGTGGCCACTGGCAACCGCATTTGACATTGCTATAGCGTAGGAGGAAACAGGAGAAAAAGGGCAGAAAGAGAATTTATAATTAAAACTGTACTCTATCTTTGCTGTATCAAACTTCTCTCACTGCTGCCGATGTGCTCATCGTTCTCCATTACCTGGGTTTGGCCGCACGCTTCGATATGGTGTGCATGTTGTGCGTTTGCATCAGCTTCCGCTTCCGGAACCGTGCCCGACAGTAGGGACGCGTCCGGGAACAACTGGACACCATCTCGGCGTCAGATTCGTCACTGATCGTCACGTGCGACGTTGAGGGTTTGCTGCTACCCGGCAACTGGCCGCGATATCCATTTACCGATTGCTTCTGTTGTTGCTGCTGCTGGTGCTGATCATCGACACCGGGCGTTTCCTCTAGCACAACAGGACCCTTGTTTTGGCGAATTTTGTACAGCACCTCGTTATGTTGCCGGATGCGATATTCCAGATCCGCCACACGGGCCACTACCCACGTCCACTTGCTTGCAACGGACGCGCGATCATTAGCCCATCTCCAAGCGGCACGTTCCTTGCTGTTGAGAATAAAACAAAAAAGATACTTATTAGTAAATGTTTCAAAAGTAAAATTATGGAAAGGGGGGGATTGTCGATGATGAATAGGCTTGGATCAGGGCCGATACGTATTATTTACAATCCTTTTTAAAGGCGTTAATATGTAGTTGGATATGGAAGAGTCATCAGCTGACATAGACATAGATGGTTGAACGTTAAGCAGTCACAGAATTTAACTTGATTTTAGCCATATAACATAACTCAGTAACATGGAAGATTGTGAGTAAACACGACATATCTTAATCATTATGACGTTCTACTTCACTAACGTTCAATTTTGCTTAAAAAATCCGTTTCACGTGGTATATGAACATTAGATTTTCAAATAGATCCTAACTGCCATAAACATTCCTTCAGATTAATCGAAAACGTAAGAAGAATATAACGAAGTGGTATGTAAATACTTACATTGGAAGTGGTTCCTGCATCTCGTTCGTGTATGGTAATGATTCGTCCGCCGATTCGCCACCGGAACTGCTGAGCGTGGCGTCTGAATCGATGGTGGCCTGTACCTGCCGCAGCTCGGCATACAGCATGCCTGCCGTCTGCTCCAGATCTTGCGTCGCCGACCGTTCGAACAGCGGAATAGTGTTGGAGATGTTGGCGACATTGGTCGGATCGGATACACCACCACTGCTACTCGTGGACGGCGATGCCTCGGCAGTACCGATACCGCTCACCCCCTGAAAGTAGCGACTGTTCAGGACGCGTTTGCTCTGCGTCGAGCAGATCTTGTTCGCGATCGATTCGAGCCGCTTGATGCACGATTTGAGCGCGTTCGCCGAAATGGGTTTCATCTTCTCTGGGGTCGGATCGGGCGGGGGCGCTTGAAACGGGATAATGTCGGGCCAACAGGTGCTGCCGGTGGTACCCTCGGCGGCCGGCAGCCCGCTGTTCATGTTGTGCAGCTGTTTGGCCGTTTCCTTTTCGCGCTTTTTCCAGAACCGCTGGCTGTACTCGAACAGCCCGGCCACCTCTTCGCTTATGTGCTGGCCCATGTACCGGGCAGTCAGCTTGCTGAGGCGCCGCGCCAGAAAGTCCTGTTTCCGCTGCATCTGGGCCTGCATCTTGATGATTTCCGCGTGCTGCTCCAGCCGCTCGCGATCCTTGTTGGGCGAGGAGAGCGACTGGCTACCGTCGGCGCCCGGCACGTCGCACAGATTCGTCACGTCGTCGAAAAGCAGCAGACTGTTCTGGTCAAAGCTTTTAAACACCTGCATCAGATCAATGTCGTTCGTAGCCAGCTCGCGCATCATCTGATCCATTTCGTTGCTATCCCTCAGCTGCATGGCATGCTCGCCGTTGCCGCTGACACCGCTGACCCCCACGAGAGAGGAGGACGGTTGGGATGCATCATGGAGCGGGATGCTCATTATATTGCTGGGCAGCTGGTGTATGTGTTGTTGTTGTTGCTGCTGCTGCTGCTGCTGCTGCTGAAACTGTTGAGCATCTTGAAAATTGTCCTGCGCAACGATCATTTGCGTCGGCGGTAGCTCCATCGACATTAGCTGCTGTTCCTGCAGCTGCAACATGTTGCCCGGCAATACACCGGAGTGGGAGGCAACGACAGCCATATCCACCACGTTGTCCACTGCCATCGGTCCCACCGCGGGCGCTTCGGTTCCGTTCCCTCCTGCGCCACCCATGGCCGCTTCTTGATGCAGCTGCTCCAGGGCAATCTCGATCAGGTCTCGGTTTGTGTCGGCGTCCAGCTTCAAACCCTGCTCGCCGCTGTTGTTGTTCTGTATGTCGTCCACAATGGTTGAGCCAACAACTCCGTCGCTGGTACTACCCAACGGCAGGGACATCATGGCCGTTCCCTCGTTCCCGCCGTGTAGTGCTGCCGCTGCTGCTGTAGTGGAAGGTACAACTACACTCTCAGAAACGTCGACTGCGTCAACGATCGCAAGCGATTGATGGTGTTGCTGCTGTGCATCTACGAACTGTTCCAACTGTTGCTGCGCTTGTGTTTGGTGATACTCGGCATGGGCATTGTCCGGTGCGGTGATGATGGTCGTACCGTCGTACGTTGTCGTGGCGGCCGGTGTCGTTGTGCTGCTGCTCGTTCGCGGAGAGGCACCCGACGCGGCCGAGGAGGACAGTTTGCTTTGGCTTAGAGGCTCGGTAAGAGCGGGTGCCATTTCTTCCACTGCATCGGATCTTTTCTTCACGGGCACCGATGCAACTGCCGCCAGTCCCATTCACCACCACACGAGCACAAGCGTACGACTCTTTTTTTTATCGTAGAGGGCGTTAAATTTACAATCCGTCGTATGGGGAGTGTGAATGGATTTGTTACGAAGGTATTGCCTTCTGGTGCGATTTGTTCCGGCGGATGTTTCTTCCAACTGGTTCCCAAGTGAAAGGACCGCTTCGATTGCTTTCGAAGAAATGTTGCTGGGACGCTGAGCTTCGTAGTGTCTTCATTCGTGTGTACACAACCTGGAAGGAAAGATAAAAGTCGTTATTAGTATCAAGTCAGGAAAACTTACAGGTTTTTCAAGTAAATTGCAGCAGTAACGAAGCTTTATTTTACACAGCACCCGGAATTGCATCACTTTTTTGGTTTAAAAAAACGTATGCAGCGAATTTGTTGCACCCATTGGAAATAATTACATCAAGAAATGTTCTTATTCAATTTAATCACAATTATTACTTCAATTGCTGCGGAATTATCTCACATCACACCTCCCAACATGTAGGATAACAAGCCCAATAGAACCTGCATGACGAAATAATTCATGTTAGTTCATGTTTCATTCCTCATCGTGTTTGCTCTTTCCAATACACACACACAGCCAGGTTAGAATAAAATCCCGAAATCCCTATCTAACAACCTGGCACAGAGAGGAGCAGAGACAGAGACCGCGAGTTCTATTCGCGGCCCAAAATACACGCACACACACACATTGCGAAACGAAATTGCGCTACGCCGGCATTCGCCAAAAACATGCTCCCCACGCACACAACCGAACGAACCGTCGAACGAGCGCGGTGCGGTGTCTCTTTTCGCACACTTATCACACAGACACAGACGCATACCCTTTGCCCAAAGGGTGTTTGACGTTCGGTCTGTTGTTTGTTGGAACAATGTGTTCCAAATAACGACGCATTTCCTTTTACCGCTGCTGCTGCTCCTTCTGTGTTTTTGCAGACGGTCGTGAACCTTATTTTTGGGGAGTTTCTAACCTTACATCGCCCAAATGCACAGAGCATTTGTTCAACTTTGCAGCAAGATTTCATCATCCTCAAAGGCTAGGAAAATCTCTCAAATGCACTTTCACTCGCACGAATGTGGATGAGCGGCGCGCGGAAATGGTGCCAGTACAATGGAACACTTGCGCGAGGCGAGGGTACAAATCTACAGCTTTCGTATTTCGTTCTTGTAAGCCGTCCGTTCTCACATCGAACTAACCGTCTCACCATGTGATGAGAGTGCGGGCAGAGACGGCAGCCACAACCCCCAACGACGAATCGTCGTGTATGAGCAGAATTACACACCACACACAAGGAAAGCGAACCAACCCCTCGGCGCGGGATGACACACGAGCAGCAGTACCACACCGCAAGAAGACAGTGGATAGAATAATTTCTGCGTACGTGGATATTATTCTGCGGTCTCTGCCCTGGCGGACCACAATCCGACGGAAATGATGTTTCGATGTGGAAAAATGGAAACTGAAAGGCTTGTGGTGTGTCTTTCAAGCGCCTGCTTTGATTGAGTTGTGACTTTCCTTTCGTTCTTCCGATTTTGCGTTTCGTTCCATTGCGTATGGTACGCGCGTTGTGTGGTGCGTAAGCTCGTCGCGTTACATAACCTAAACGCAGAAGCCTATCTATCAGTCAGCATGTGCCAGCTCATTCATAACACATGCAGCACTGGGTGACGGTTAGAGTTTAAACGATAAAAAAGCAGAGAGCCTTATCAAAAATGCATCACCTTCTATCTAGCAGTGTTGTGGTAGTGGTAAAAGATCCGGATATTCGAGCTACATACTGTTTACCAATGATTACTACATTACTACGATAATCCTCGTTCTTTATATACCTTTAGATCTACAGAAATATACTTAACAAATCTTTAGTAATCACTAGCTTAGTGACGAATATATTAATAAATATTTAAATTTATACCACATGGTTCATTAGCTCATCTTAATTATTTGCAGAAAATTATGAGAAGACCACCAGAAAAAGAGTCAATCAGTTAAAGAGTTCACAAAAGATTCTTATTATCGACAGTCGGTAGTAAACCATGGTGGATTGTAAAATAAATCCGATAAACTATTTTTATTCTACATCTTATGACAACAGTTCTGTATTTGAAGAAGTTTATTCCTTTTCTATTCTCAAACGTTAGCAGCTGTTTTCTATGCAGAGTAAATAAGTGAGTTAACATCTTAAGCTACAATTGTCAAATTTCTTTGATATACGTCAAATTACAACTGTGTTCATTGTCATACCAGTGTACAGATGTGAAACCAGCTGATTATGGCAATTGTATTATTTCAAACGATTTCCTAAATTCAAATATAAAGCGTTCATGTTACACTAATGATTTGTAGATATGAATAAGAACAATACAATAGTTCTCAATAATACCGTAGTAGTATGTGAATAATTTTTAATACAAACAAAATTTTAATCTAGTTTCACGTGTTTCTATCCTTTCGTTCAAAGTGAGGATGGTTAGTTTCAACTTTTCAGGAATTTCAAACTCTGACAATAGCATTCCTACTATACGTGTATCTGATTTACCAGCTTTCTTCGTTATTTAACCTCTCTAATAGATTTGAAAATTCAACAGAAAATACGTCGAACAATTCCGTCATTACAAGAACGCTTTTACGGGCAATGAATCGCACAATAATCCACCATGAAGAGATTTAGTGGAGTAACCCCATTCTTAAACACGCATCGACAGCACAATGACGCAGTCAGTTCATCTATTCTGCATTGTGATTCGCGCTGTCATGCCTTTCCAAACTGATGCCTCTCTTTTCAGAGCAAATATGCTGGCACATTTGTCCTGCGCCAGGGGAAACGAATTTCAAGCCACCATACACCATAGCGAAAGTGCGGCAACATTTTGGTGAAAAAAGAATCTTTCCAAATGGACGGCGCCACACACACCTCATATCCCGTGGAGTGGCATTGTACCATCGTCAACCGTTTTTACAGTGATACCGCGTAACACACAACCTCACTGCTCGCATACACACACACGCACACACGCGTACGCATCTTCCATCCACAAAACGTTATTTCCATCGCACGCCTGTGTCGCTGGCCAGAGCGCAGCACACTACCGTGCACGCGGCGTATACGCATCGCACACAGCGAACGGTTGTCTGTGTGTTGGTACGCTACCGATATAGGGGCGTACGTACTGCAATCGCATGAGCCGAGTGCGAGGCTGCTCACTGCTCACTTCCGCTCGAGCAAACATAAGCGCGCGTTGTTAAAAATTTCGGTTCACCACCCAACACGCTTCTCTTCCCGTCATGTCAGGGGGTGATGGTGTGAGCGTATGTGGGTCGCTGCCTGGCGGGGGACCTGCATGCCTATCCAGAAAATGTAACCAAATCGATGCATTCCATGATGTGCGTCGCGATTCGGTACGGCTGCTGCACACACTGACACACTGGGTGGTAATACATGCTCAATACTCACACTCAACGTTCGTCTCACTCACGCGATGCGCACACACCAACAAACGTAAATCACTGTGCCCGCGCTGCTGGAGGGTCACGCTGAATATTGCTATCCGTAGGAGCAGTAGCGGCGGCGGCGGCGAGTGCTCCAGACCGAGTTTAATATTGCCACTGCAACAGCTTTTCCTCCCAGTCGAAGATGGACGCCGTGCTGCTTTGCATCACCACCGTGCACACATACACACCAACACAACGGAGGACACGGAATCGCGTTCGATTATGAAACACACAGCCAACACAAACAGGACTATGCTGGTGATAATTGCTGCGTTTTCTGCTCTCGCTTCGCCCTTCTCACTTCTCACTCTCGTCTGCTTCTCAGCGATACGCGAATCTTCCGTCTGCTTGCTCGCACACACTATTGCCGGTATGGGTGTGTTTGAACGGGGGGGTTTTATTTTTCTGCTGGGCCCAGTAAAAGATGGGTATGTTAATGATTCCAGCAGCAGCATACGCGCACTCTCGCACACACACACTCACACACTCACGCACACAGTAATCCAGAATGTGACGGAAAAGATGTGACGCGCGATTTTAGATGCAAATTATGCTACAACACCTTCGGCATGGGACATATTTCACCACCCGTGAGCAATTCGCACACCAATCCACTCAACACTGGGCGTATTCGATTTTCCTCGCCAAATTTCCATTCCCATCAAGCTCAACACTTTCGTTGGCTGCAAAGGCCTTAATTTTTCCACTTGATACGCTTCCTTCCCTTTCAGCGAGCACACCACCAGCTACCCCCTGCACACACACACACACTCGCGCGCACTGTACGATTGTTGCGATGATGGCACATTAAAATGGTGGTACTATGCACACACACACTGACAGCCGTGCACCTATACACCGCCACCAACACACACACACACGCCTCGCCAGCAATCGATTGCCGTCTTTTTTTTACACTCCCGTGCTTCCTTTCTTTCAGTACACCACCTCGGCGCGCCTCCTGCCGCTTGCTCGCTTCTTCGCACGCCTGTCTGCCTGCTTGCCTCCACTCCTTTCGCACCACGTTTTCTTCTCCTTTTTTTCACCTCACTCAAAGCCGCGCGAGCGTCTCTTTCCCCGTCTCCACTCTTATGCGCGCAGGCAGAGCACACACACAGACACGCACGCACGCACACACCACCAACACTCTTGCCCGCGCACACGCCGCGGCCGCTATCGCACAGAAACGATGAACACGGAAAAAAGATGGCTTCACCTTTTCTTCATTACGTCTGCCAGGCACGGGAATAGGGACGGTCGCGGTTCAGCACGCACACCCACACCGATTGCACCATCCGCTGTCACGCACCGTTACCCATCAGATTGGCCAAAAATTCACTCAAAAAACGGTTGCTTCTGCACGGTAAAAAGGCAAAAACGCGGACGACGAAAAATGCTGCTGCGTTGCCGTCTCGGGGTCGTTCTGAAATGAGGGAAAGAGAGATGGTTGGCCATACTCTTTGCGCCTCGCACGTTTCTCGCTCGCTCCGCGCGTTGCCTCACACCCGCGGGCACCCAGTCAGCATCCTACGGAAATTCGAACACCGAACTTCCGACCATTGCCGAACAGTGCGAGGGAAAGAGATGCAAGGATGCACCTCACGCGTTGTTTCATTTTGGCGTACGTGGGCACGCTTCGAACTTTGGGGTGGGTTTAGTAC
The DNA here is from genome assembly GCF_016920715.1 of Anopheles arabiensis. Taxonomy (NCBI): domain Eukaryota; kingdom Metazoa; phylum Arthropoda; class Insecta; order Diptera; family Culicidae; genus Anopheles; species Anopheles arabiensis. Next base: position 41,827,733 of record NC_053517.1, on the reverse strand, counting down.
CGACGATCGATTTCTTGCCCTTTTGCACATACGTGTCCAAAGCGGGAAGGTAGGATTGGAAAATTGCTTTCCGGAGTCGCTTGATGAAGAGTTTTTTTTTCACGAAGCCACAGATCCTTCGTCGGTGCCTTTTGTTCATGCCATATAATTCTGCAGGGCCGCGGCAATATTATCGTACGTTAAATGATGCCGACACGAATCCATTGTGAAGTCGATTTACCATCATCTTGTAATTGATGCATGCCTATGACCTAAAACAATAAAGAGAATATTTTTAAAAATTATTGATGGAAAGCAGTACACCCCATAATCATAAAAACGACGATATTTTACCTCAAATCAAAAATCACAAAACAACCCCATGTTCGAAAATCGTCGATGACATTCGAAGACGCTTACACCACACACCACCTTTCAAAAGCGTGGTGTAAATCGGCTTCAAAACATAAACAATCGTTTTCACACCACATACGGGCATTGCCAGTAAAATGTAACCGATTTTGAACGGTGTGTTTCACGAGGGGCAAAATGCGTCCTGGTAACGCTTGCACAATTGCAATCCAAACAGAAGCAATGCTAGCTGTTCGTAAAATTAAACATGCACGCAACAAGTGCGATTAAACTATTCCGGTTTAGGAAGGAGATGTACGTCACGATGGCCTGCTTCGGCTTTCGCGCTAGGCTGTCAAATGAGGTCAGGGCACCGAAAGTTGATACTGATTGGCCCTACCACATCGAGCGATAGAAATGGTTCAAACCACTCAAACAAAGTAATACTTGTTCATTTTATGCGGTACAATGGTATAACAGCCGAAAAACTGGCACATTAGCTTGCGCCATTTGCGCATTGCACAGCACAATAGGGGGCTTGTGTGGTGCGATCATTCGGAAGGTCACACGACGGTCCAACATTCAAAACAATATTTTTCGGCAAAAATGTATAAAACTGTACCAAGGTGGTACAGAAGCGTACAATGCTTGATCAAATTGAGCAGGAACATACCTTCTTGCAAGTGTTGCAATGAAAATCAGTACTGCTTACCTTGGATCCTTCCAACCTCACGGTACACGTAGCATTTCCTTTCCTCGCATGGCTCGTGCACGATGGTTGGGTATGGATTTTAGACGCAAATTGTAATGTTTGCGTTTATTTGGACGAATCGATGCCATTACGGGGTACAGGAGGACTCTGCAAAGAAAATCAAATGCAATGCTTTATGAAATCGAAACCAACAACACACCACACCACCACCTCCAAATCAAAACAACTGCCAGGTTGAACAACATTTATTTTCTTTAAGCGATTATGCAGTGCAATACGGCACGCAACGTTTCGGCAGAAGAAAGAAGTTTTGCTTACAAAACTCTTCAGCTTATGCGTGTTGGTTCTACCAATTTCTTAAGTTACCACGGTGATCAAGAAGTAGCTTTACAACAACATTCTTTGCCTATCGCTGCGAGACTGTCAAAGTCTTACCAGCTTCAGTGCAAAGGTTCCCCCGACTGGTTACGAACGGGATGGCCAAAAAGGTAAACAATATTTCTCTTGTGTTTGCTAAATGAATCCTTCAGTTTACTATGCTAAATCGGTCAATTTGTCGAAATACTACTCTAGATAGGACAATCCTAAAGGATAATCAGTTAAATTACTTGCCTGTTGTCCGGGATGCTAGTGCTAACTATTCTATTGCCAGGAGTCAAGTGAACGGTGTGCTTTAAGGGTTGACGTCTAGCAACCGATGTTGGGCCTGTGTCGATGTGTGTGTGTGTGTGAGTGTGAATGTGTGCGAATGCGCGAAAAACTGACATTCAATCGGTTCAAGCATTGCTGCTCGTAGAATAAATAAAAATTATATTAAATGTGTGTCATTTAATTAATTATATTTTGGCCCTGCCGTCAATTGCACGATTCAGTACAAATGTTACTCCATCGCAAGCAAATACTTAGAGCACCCGATGGCTTCCGATTCAAACCCGCAAACATGCTTGCACTTTCTATGCTGATATATACAATCGATTCAATAGCGCGCTGGATACCAATAAGCTATTGATCACGTACTTTATGAACATGTAGTAGTGGGTTGTAAAAGGCTAGTGTGATCTAATTACAGAAAACGCAATGAAAAATTCCCCTCAAAAACTTACCTGCTCCACATGCTGCTTCTTTGGCGACTTTTGTTTACAATCAAAAATAACCGGTTGAACCGATTCGATTTGACTTTGCTGTTGAAACGCACACATCCTCACGCACGCTGCACCACGCGTAAAGCTCTACGAAATGTAAACAAGTTGTAAAGCCTGCAAGACTGTAGGCGACATAAGAAATTGCGATAAAAAAGGAATCTTTTGAATATCAGTTTGGTATAAAAAGCAAGCATCCGAGCATTGAGTCGGTTTGGAGGGACATACAAATCGTTTTGATGATGGACACATAATTTAATATTAACCTTTTTGATAACTGTTTTGAGTTTCGTGCTCGTTTCCAGCGTTTGTTGTTGCTCAGCTTCATGTTAGATATATCTTTGATCTCGGCAATATTGTTGGCATGATGAGATGTTGTCCTTAGTCTTGGGCTCTGTTTTCAATTTAAGTTTAAGTGAAAGTAATAGAATATGTTTCTTAATCGTAACTATAACCGCAACGGGGTTTTGTTCTGATGCAGGAGTAGGATGTAGACCTGTCCTGAAGTTGGATGATGTTCGAAGATTGAAGAATGAACCTTAGCCCCATTGCCATAATTTATTACTAGATCGAATCATGTAACATTAAATTTTCCCAATATTGGATCAAAGCCACAATGAAACTAAAGACCAGGTTACCAGAGGGCTATTCGGAACAAAGCTCTTCTCGGACACACCATAGCCATTACTAATCATCGTATGAGACTCCGGCATATGATCCATATGAAACAGTGGTGGTGGTTGGAAGTGCGAACTGTGCGGAGTATACTGGGTCTTTAAAATCAAAGGAATATCTGTGAATGTTCCCTGAAAACGGTAATATGTTATGTTTAATAATATGAAAACAATAAATTACTAATTTAAAAAAGAAGACAAATCTTTCAAAGCGTTAGTTTCAAAGCTGGACGCGTTGATGGACTCGATGCTAATCCTAATCAATGGTTAACTTCTAGTTTAGGCGTTTCACTTTGTATTGGTACTTCAGTTTAATTGTCACTGACCAAAACATTTCGTATCGGTTGATTCTTTAAGACACCCTATTACGGTATTATTGATTACAATTAATAATTTTCGCCATGCAATCAAATGATCACTTTTTCAGGTAGATGTGTAGACGTTATGGAAATGATTCGGACCTCGTTAGACCTTTTAGGAGTGGGCACATCTATCCATTAGATCAAACGGCACGTTGCACACTACAGCGGCCAAATTTTAAACAAAACATTTTTCGTATTGGTTGCCCTTAAGTGGATAGAGTAAGTAGCTACCAGAAAACAAAAAATGCACCCACTGCAAACGGATGCACGCATGCTAAATTGTCACCGAGCAGGAACTGCATGCTAGACGGGAAACGGGATGTTATTTATACACCCATGGATTATCGCGATTGGCGCGCTGTCCCGAAATAAACACTGCCAATAGCCTTCAACCGTGAATCTGGTGTCGACAACACGAAAAAGTGCATTCAGTGCGTTTCCGACTCCCGGAGAAGTGCGTAGCGTGCAGTCGACACCGCACGTTGGCAAGCGGTGCATCGTTGAAATGGTGGTGCAATTAAAGTGCAGTTGATTTTAAATAAAAAAAAGCATCCGGAGGTGTGATTTGAAGTGAAAAAACAGTGTCGATCGATTTTTATGGGAACATTACAGAGATACAATTATGAGTAAACGCATTTTTCCAATGTGGGCTATGATCGAATCGGAAGTGCAGAAATTGATTTAAAGGATGATTTATGCCGTACGAGTTGTTCGCTATCCTTGAAGGTAACCAAAAGTGCAGAGAGTGCTGTCTTGCCCTTGTCCCCCTCCTGTCGGTTCGTAACCCTGCCATCTTCCGGTGGAACACTAGCGACCAGCAATCGAAACCTGGTGACACGATAAATACTTGCAATTACCGGTGTGACCTACTGACAAGGCGTGGTGAACTTTGTCAGGGTCGGTCTACAGCTTAAAGATTGTGAACTTTTTTTTGTTACATCCATCCGTGGACAACTCTGTGATTATCCTGTCTGGTGCGAAGGTTAAGCTTGTCGAAAGGAATGAAGCTTACGTCATAAATCTGTTCCCCGGTGATTGTAGTACATGGTAATATTTGCCATTTTTGTCTTGAGCTCGCCTTTTTTGCCTTAATGTTTGAAGGATTACCTATCTTCGTGTCAGGAACTGTACAAAGAAAAAATCCTGTTTGAAATTTTGACCATGAAATTTATTATGTGAACAATACTGGTAAACGTTTGTGTCGTGTGCGAAATTTGCACAAAAAACATCGATTATCAGCCACGTGGCTGAGGCTTTAGAGAAAATAGATTAATACATTATGCCACGCTTCAAAGTGTGGTAAAGCAAATAGAAAACAAAGATAAAAAAAATAAAACCACAGCTACGTTCACACATACAACAACTGTGCTTCATTTGACAGGGTCAAACATATTCTCCCATCTTCCATCGGGCCGTAGAATTAAAGAAAGGACAAATAAACCAACCACACCATCGCGATGCGTTCGAATCATTGTAAAAGCGCCAGCCGACCCCCACTCCTCCCCATACGCACAAGACGTACACTAACACCCACTAAACACTACGCGACCAATTTCGGATGCTGCGCAAGTGGTATTTGCGCATATTGTCTCCGCGTACCTTTGCGTACGGCATCGCGGGTAACGCAGCACGCCATAGCAATGGTCCGATGTATGAAAAAAACACACACACGCGCGCGACCTCACCCATACACTACCGACGAATGCGCGGACACGGCAGCGACGGCCTGCGACGTTCTGCGCTCGGTTCGCGGCTCAGTCAGTCGTCGTTCGAGCATTAGGCAACATTTAATTTTAATTTTAATATTTAAGTAGCTCTAAGTGTACATAACACGAACAAACGAACAACGGAAAGTCAAGCAAGAATCAACAGGCATCAAAATCAGACAAACGAAACACGAAGAGTTACAAAAAGAAATTTAACTAAAAAAAAAACAGCTACGCATATTGAATGTGCTACTTCGAACAATTGAAACGAAACGAACCCTTGAAGAAACAAACCGTGCAAAGTGAATCATCCCAACAGTGAAGCATATAGCGGGGAATCGCGCACAGAAAAAAATAAGGACAAACGGTCTTTTAATTTAATTTCGAAGTAAAAAGCAAACGAAACGCTTTTTACTACAACTTAGCTGCGAAACAAACGTTCAACGAAATACGAAAGCAAGTGCAAGTGTTCTGGTGAACAGTTTTTCGAATTACGATTTTAAGTGTACGTGTTCTTTTTTTTGTCCTTTATTCATTGCGAAATTCGAAAGCTCTGCAAGCAAAGGGGGGAAGTATTAGTAACTTCCCGAATACATAGTGAGTGTGAAAACCTTCAACCCGCAATAAAACTAGCAACAGTGTGACAGCATCCTGTTTATGTTACAAGTTCAAGAAAGGATATAATTTTCAAACTACAAACCATTTCACATAAAAAATAATACACCGTGACAAAAAGTGCGATTCTCTCGGCGGGAGAGACAGAAAGGAATAGAATAAAACAAAAAAACGCGTGTGTAGAACTGTGATAATAGCACGCAATCGACCAAAGGTGGGCAAACACAAAATTAAAAAAAACAAACCCAACCCAACGGTGCAAAGAACCTAAAGCGTAAAATCGCAACCGTGCGTGCGTGCGTGAAGTGTCGTCGTCGGTGGTGTTTAGGTAAAAATAATTGAAATCCGTTCCACCCGGGCCCTGCGATTGCGAGCAAACGTGCGAACGCATTGGATCTGTTCTGGTGACCGATTGTGAAGTGTAAATAGGTAGTTATGTTTGGCGTTTTGTTTTTTCCTCGCATCACACTAATGCTATTTTCTAGCACGCGCGCTCTTCCTTGCCATATTTTCTACGTCGCCTAAGCATGCGGGGGGAGGTCCTGATGATGGGGACGGTTCTGGCCGATGGCCAGCCGATTGTTAGGGCGGGTGGGGAATTTCGTTGCGTCGATGATGTACTCACTCACTAGCCCAAGTGTAAATGGCCATGTGGTGACAATTGAGCTGATAAATGCTTTGGTTTTCCGGTTCGATCACGCTGGACTATTCGTACTTGCACGATAATAAGAGATCCAGGGGTTTGGTGTAATTGAAGACTACGTAAAGTGTTTCACTGCAATGTAAAATTTATTTGTAAATATCGTGTATGAATATGTTTTAATAGATTAAAATTAAAGTTCCTCCTTAAGTGGCATTTAATGGGTAACAATCCGATCGGAATTGTTCTTATTTTTTCATGACAGTTTTTTTAAGTTAAGTTTTTGTTTAATTTTGTTGAATTATTTATTGAACTACGATCATAAGGTTGCACTTATTTATTCTCTTACGATTTTATGATGTACAAAAAATTACGATGTTCATTATTCAAATGCAGATCTATAAACCCATTTAGGAAAGATAGGGTAACCGTGTTATGATTAGCTCGCAATCGAACCATTGCCATATGTCTATGATTTCGTTTCCTCTGCCCTTTTTTCTCTCTCCCTCTCTCTTTTTCCCACCACCCTCTAATACTTTGATTTACCAGGCACCCTTTTTCAGATGACCACACCACCTTCGCACCATGACACGATGACACACAATGGGATTGCGGCCTGTTGTGTTGCTAGATTTACTCCCACAGTACGTTCACGCCTTCTAGAGCAGCGTACGAAAAATGGCCCAACCGCGTGCTGTACGGAGGTGTGAGCTAGATCGATCTTTACGCCAAAACTCTGCAGCCGAGTGTAGAACGAACAGAAGCAAACTTTCATCAACGCTAACGATGATACAAAGATGGGTAGCGATCGGTTTCGGTGGCGGAGACCATCTGGAACGGGGAACTGGGAAGAGCACCCCGTACCATTTAATTTGCTCACTTCTGGCCCGGCTCGACCGATCCAGCCAGAGGGCGAACGGTTATGGCAAATTGTGAACGAGCAGCCGATTGACAGCTCGCACCGCTTCTCCTGCTCCGTGGACATCGCACCCACATGGTACGATGGTTCGCTGGTAGAGGGAACGGAACACGGACACGGGTGGCCGCTAGAATGTAGAACCATTGCCAGATTACGTCAGACGTGATGGCGCGAAAGACGCCACCACGGTCGCGATGATGATGTACACCATCCCAAATGCCCTAATGTCGTTCGGTTTCGGCGCACTTGTTGCCTATAATGTGTGAGTGTGTGTGTGATTCTTCGCTGTCTTTGGTTTCACGCCTGGGGTTTGTTGTTCTAAATTTGGAGAAAATATCCATCCGATGCTAGTCGAAGTCGTAAAACAGCAGGCGCCAACGACGATGTTTCGCGTAGTGTGTGATCGTCGTGTAGTTTGATACTCGATTGATCGACTGCTACTCCCAGTGGTATAAACTGGCGATACGGTTTTGGGAGTTGTTTTCAAAACACGCGCGTATAATCTACTTCCGGCTCTTTACAGTTGCAAGACCGATGTGCCTGGCCAGCTGCTAGATATCTGTGCCAGTACGTCAAAGGTTTATGTATCGTCATGCTCATGCTGACAACGCCCCTCTCGAAGCGGGTCGAATCCATTCGTCATGGTAATCGGTCAATTAATTTTAATTCCGCAATAGTGCACCGCAAGATCAACAGCAATCAGGCGAACGCGGTATGCAACGGACACATGGGTTGACACACGAGCCGACACATCTGCGTTGAGGTCAAGCCGTGCACATTTAGCTGTGACACCGAATTTGACTAGCGCAATGATGCATTGTGAGAAGTGCGATAATTTACGGCATGTTCTATAAACGGTTCGGGTTGGACTGTTGCTCTTTTTTTATGATACTATGAGAGCTGTTTGGGATTTTTTGGGCCGTAACATAGTTTCTTTGGTCACAAATCTAGAGAGCAGAACAACGCCGAAAAGCGATCGTGTGATTTAAGCATTATTTACATCATTCCCCGTAAGCGAGAAACCATTTCTAGGACGATTTAGCATAAATGAGGGAATTGGGAATTGATTCGTACTAAGCACACTTGCTCACTTGTTTATTAAATAAAAAAATACAGCGCCATCTTGCTAACGCAAACGCACAGTGCTGCTTTCGTTTGCAACCGCCCAAGCGTTTGGAATATAACGATGCGCAAAATTATTACACCCACATACCAACCGGGTTGGCCGTATGGACGAGCCGATGTTCACAAATACTTCATCATCTGTGAGAAAGTGCAGCGGTAGCTAAGGCGAATGATACTGGTGCGAATGAATCCAAATCTGAGCGGTCCAAAAATATCACGATCACGATATCGCTTTTCACTGTAAAAAGCAGGAAAATAGGAACGATTTTTTGGGGTGGAAGAAAATGGAGGAAACAATAATATTCGCAAATGCGTAAGCGTACAAATATACGCAAAAGGGACAGGGTGGAATTGTTGTTGAATCACTGCTTTCGATTCAACAGTAGAAAATAGTTAAAAAATACAAAGCTAGATAAGGAGATGTTTTATCACAGCAACTGGTATATAAAGAGTAAACAAAGCTTACGAGACAACAACCTCTTTGGCGGTAATACCAGATCTTTCATATGCCGACTACTTATCAGAGTGTAAATTGGTTTTATTTATCTATTCAAAATTTGAAGTTGGCAGCAACACGGTTATCAGTTGTCTCCAAATCTTTACACAACCAAACGAAAGCAACCCTCTTACGCACTTGCGTTTCTTTGGATAGATTATCCATGCCAGAATGAGGTCACGCGTGGTGTGCGTTTTCGCGTTTTTTGTGGTCCAGAACCGAACCGATATTGGGACCATTTTCACGATGGTGCCGCAAAATTTCACCACCCTCACAAACGCATGTCATCGTGTGTGCGAGATTCAATCAAATGTGCTTTGTTTTTCCTGCGGCCCGATGCGATCGGACGGGCCGGTCGGAAAACCAGCTTCAGCAGCTGCACAGAGCGCTGCTGTTGCCACCCTTTTACTCTGCAGCTATAAATATCGAAGCGTGCGATCTGTGCGCTGATCTCGTCTGCAACTGGCTAGGCGGGAGATTTTTTGAGCTCAGTGTCAGCCCCGCAACAAACACACCTCCCTCGAGGGCAGCATTGATCACGGAGTGTGCACGGTTGTTAAACTTCTTGTTCTTCTCACCCCCTATCCCCGGTGTGTGTGTGTGTGTTTGTGTGTCCCTGTTTTGTTTGCCGCTCGATCGGTTGCACACAAATTAGCTGCGTAAGCAACAGACACACGTTGGCACACAGCGTGGCCACAGGGTGAGGTGGGAAAGAAAGAAGTGGTTCAGAATTTTCCTTTCCGTCTAGTGTGGGATTTTTTTCCTATGTATTCCCTACGTACTATAGGCGGAAGTCGGCTGGCAGTCGATTGATGCAGGCGAGAAGTAGTTTGCGTTTGAGAAGATTGGGAAAACACTTCAGCCCGGTAAAGAGTGTTGCCGGAGATTGATGGGTTATAGGGCTAATGTTGCTCTGCGCTTGAGTGTGTTTGTGTGTGTCCGTGTATGAATCGGAAATAAGTGGGATACTCGTATCTAAACAGTCGATTTATCATTAACACCATCAGAGGAGCACGTGGAGCTCAGCAGGGAAGGTTAGAATAGGATGTGATTCGTTGATGTGCGGCATAAATGGAATATGATAGCATAAACAGCGAATAATGTTTTCGTTTCGTTCAAGATGGATACATAACAATACCGAAACATATCAAAGGAAGGGTTGAGTTTTTAAAAACTTGTTTAACATTTTCTTTTGATCATCTTGAACGCTTTTTAGGCCAACACTCATCTTTTTATCAAGAAAAAAACATCGAAACCGTTTCATTGACGCAAAATGAGGACTTTGGCGGCTGCCGGCAACTAGTGTATGGTATTAATCATCTTCTTTACAAGGATGTGTAATTCGGTTGCTTTCGGTTGGCCATTCATGGCGGTTGACATCATTCAAATCCCCACCAAAACATCTAATCGAGTCTTTTCCGGGCACGACGTTTGTGTGTGTGTGCAGGGACCGCACCTAGTTTTCCGTAAATCCTTCCCTGACAGCTTATGGTTGTGCATGTCTAAATGACATCATGTTCGAAATTTATAACAGCGACGCAAGATTGGAGGAGGAATGAGAGAGCAGGGTTTGGTTGTACATTGCGGTAAAGTATGAATAGGAGTATAAATCTGTGCTGGACTTGTTGCACTGAAAAGCGGAGTCCATTTGAGCTTGCAATTGTTAGACTAAACAGTTGAGAAAATTGGGATATACAATCTATGACCTTTGGAACAAGCACCATTCGTTCTTGTGAAAGCTATGAATGATTCGTCATTCCAAATTTCTTTTATATATTTTTTGCTTTAAATAGTTCCAACAACATTTTTGCGAAAATGTTATTTTACACCTCTTGCTACTGTAACCAATTGCCCAATTAGCTGATGTTTGTAGTTTACATCATCGTTCGTCACACATAAAAGGGGAATTTTTGTCTACAGCTGGTTTGCAATTTATAAAGTCAACCTTTTACGCTGATGTGTACATTTCCACCCTTATCCATACACGGTCCACATTAATCCTCCATGCTCCTTGCTTATCCTCATCGTCATATAGTGTTTTTTTCCGTGTGTTTGTTTCATTCATGTTGATAATGTATTCATTGTTGATTTTTTCTCCATTCTTTCGTTTTAGGTTACTTCCAACCACACCCAGCACAACCGGTGGACGGAGGTAAAAAATTGGATCGATTTGTCCACGACACAACGCCCCAAAAGTCCATCACCCTTGGCACGACACACTGAGCTCTATAGAAAAAAAAAAACAACAATAAGGGCAAGTCATCATCCATCCTGTTGGAACGGTGCGAAATTAAAGTTACAAAGCCCACCGGTGCATATGAATCGTGTGCCGAACATTGAATTTATCCGCCACTAGAGAGTGAGAGAGACAAGAAACAAGCGTGAACCCCAGTGCGCGGAAGTTAGTGTTAAAATTAAAATTTAAATGTACTGCCTACGTGAAGAGTCTCAGCATACGTATCAGCAGCAAAAGCAGCAGCAACAGCAGGACGTTTATGATCTGTAATAAGCAGTGAGTTTAGCATCAAACCTTAGCGATGGAGCAAATTGAACAACCAACGAGCGTCACGGCTGGTACGGTGGAGTTAATGCTCAAAAATGCTTCCACACCGGAACAGGTGGCGAAAAATGAAGATTTAAACTGTAAAGCAGACACAGCGGAGTACTGTGACAATGTGAAAGAAACGAACGTGCGACAAAAGCGTAAGAAAGCGTCAGAAAAGATCGATGCGAGCGGTGTTACCGATATCAAGCCACCGTTGGATCATCGATCGGCGGGCAAGGAACCGATCGTATCTTCCCATCCCGCCCCATCCTCGGAAGCGATGGGAAATCTTTCCAAAGCAAACGGAAAACGGCTAAAGCTGGATCTGAAAACCCATCCGGAACAACACCACAAGCCGGAACCAACGTCACCGCTAGGGCTGTTGCATGAGGAAAAAGTGATCGTCCGAAGTAAACCACCGATTCCACCGAAACCGGATGTAAGGACGATCCCGGCACCGCCCCAAGGGCAGCAGCGAGTGTCCATTTCGCCGACCGGCACGCCTCAAGTAAAGGGCTGCAAGAAGCAGCAGGTGACAGAAGCGCACAATGCCCATACCGTCCAGAAGCTGCTGGCACAGAACGAACAGATGAGGCTGGAACTGAGCGAACTCCGAACGAGCTTAGCTGCGGAGCGGAACGCTGTCAGAGTGTTAAGGTAGGTGGAGTGTGGCTCGATCGAAACTTGATGTTTATTTGGTTAATTTACTCATTGCGCATTTCCTTCTTTCTTTCCCACCCAAGGGCCCAAAACGAGTCCGATCTGCGAAAGACAAAATCCGAATGCAAGAAACTGCAGGAAGCTCTGCAGCACCAGAAACGCCATTCCCAGGCCCAGTGCCAGAGTGTGTCCGTGGGTGGTGGTACACCGGCCAAGCGGGCACACCGGGGCGGGTCGGGGGAACATGAACCCATGAGCGGCTGGGGTTCGGAGTCGCGCGGTCAGCAGCAGCAGCAGCAACATCAGCAGCAATGTTGTCTGGAAGTTCTGAAGCTGAATCAGGAGATTTCTGCCCTGCGGGAAACGAACAGGTTCTTAGAGGAAAAATATCAAGTAAGTAGCAGCGCAACGTGGAAATGAAGAGAAGGAAAATTTGAACCAAAAATTTGAAAATCGCACGCAAGTTTTTACACGGTACGGAAGGTTGTATGCTTTTCTCGTACGCAAAGTGGCTGCGTCATGGAGGCAAATGATTTGGCTGCGTACCACCAACATCTGTGAAGCGCGTTGCAGCGTTTTCGATAAAAGAATATTTCTTCTTAAGCCTTCTTAATAGATCATTAGCAAACATTGTAGATAAAAAGTACTTGCGAGGGTCGTAACACATTCAATGAGCTTCGATGAATGGATATTCACTGACAAGCTTGTCCTGTTTTCAATTACCGCTGATTAATTTGTTACCAAAAAGAACGCCATGAGGTGGGCACTAGCTGACGGCCAGCTTGACGATCCGATTCTTTAGCAAAATGTCACGGCTGTGCAATGTGTGTTGCCTCCAGCGTCAATGTCAACGCCGATCCGTTTCGGGCCAATACAAGCGTAAACCCCACTTTGCACGCTGCCATCAATGCAGGACACCGATCAGCTACCGATCGATTGGTTTACTGCGGCGCGTTTTTCATTTGGGCGGGAAAAAATGAGAATTAAACGTTTCGCGCTGCACGGTACGTAGTTGTGACATTGTAAAGGCGAGATAGCAATCAATTCGAGCTCGCAATATCTTCATCATCTCGGTGGATCGGTGTCAGTCAAGGGTGGAACACTGGTATGCAAAATTTCGCGCATGACGATTACGAAACGAAACGATTCGGACGGGTGTCCGTTGGGCAGGCGTGTGGCGCGGTCTCTGGCCAGAAAAGGAAATAAATTGATTTGATTGTCATTTCAAGTGCTGGAGCTTGAGGCTCCGCTTGTGTGGGGATCGTGGCTGCCAGCCAATAGTAGAGAATTCGCGCGCGGCCCGTCGCGCACCCTTTCGTGCGTCAAAATTTAACCTTAAAAAGGCATCATCTTCGCGACCAGAACGGTGCGCGAGGTGCGAGTACGCAAGGCTGTGCGGCTGCATTACCGTAGAAAGTTCGATTTCCCTTTCGTTGCGGACAGCGTCACGGGGCTTTATTTATCGTTGTTTCATAAATAATGCCAATTTATGGAAGGTTTCTTCCCGAATCGAAACGTAGCACCTGGGGGGCGGTGTGGGAGGGAGCGTTGTGTGACACATTAATCACATGCCCAGCTCTCCCGCAATCCCGCAAAGACATGCATGCAAATCTGTACGATTAATTGTGTTTCGGCAGCGACCTTCGGTCGGTCTAGGAATCAGTTGGACAGTAGACCTTCACCCATACTCAGCCCGGGTACGGGTGTCCCGAATGGAGGGCACACGATGGCGCTTTGAATGGGCAGGGGTAACGCATCGCACCTCGTGCACTGTGTCGAATCAATGGAGACGCCGGAATTACTTAATGATCTGCGAACAATTATTATGCGTGTGCGGGTAGGAGAATGCAAACAACAACGATCGCAGCAACGCGAACACATCAGCAACAAAGGTGCATCATAGAGGTGTGATGTCCTTCGACACGGGGTGATATACCATCCTGACCGCGAGGTCCTAGGCTAACGTACGGCACGTGGGGGAAAATCCTCGAGAAGCTACCCTGCTGCGCTGACAGCGTTTGCCTTTTACGAGCACCTACCGCACGATATGATTATGTGGTAAACAATTTATTGAATTTGTTGCGAATCGAGCTTGAGGAGTCGTGATTGTACGCGCAGCAAGCACAGAAAGGATTATTGTTCTGCGCGGTGGATGTCCGTCAGTTGATTGCGTCGACGCGGTTAACTGACACCCTGAAGGATTTGATGACATTTTAATTGAAATGGAATGGTTTTGAAATCGCCTTTATCGCGTAAAAAGCAAGCAGGAGTGGATGAGTTTATGGTCGGCTGTCGGAAGGAATGTCACGTCGTGTTAATTTGCGTTTGTTACCGCTTGAAGGGCAGTATTCAAAGGAGCGGATAGATTGGCAATAAGTTTTAACGGTAATGAAGAGGAATGTTTGTTTTTATTTGGATATTATGCAATATTCAGCTCATACATTCGGCAGTAACATCACTTGACATGACGTACTATTATTAGCTGTTTGCTATTTGTTTATTTGTACATTCGCTCTTGCACATGTTTGTTTATTCGTTTTTAAAAGCTTCAGAGATAAGAGTATCATGATAATAAATTACTTCAATTGAACCGGTTGTAAACTGCAACTAGAGTGTCTTGCCAGCAAGATGAAGATAGTTATGCATTAGTAGATGGTTTTGGTGTGAATTTTCTCGGCCAATTTGTATTCTATTATCATCTCTGAAAAGGTCATTTCAGAGATTATATACCTCACAATCTAAGTGCCTAAAACGTAATGTTTCATTTATTGGTCAGCATTTGAACAAATGAAATGATTTTGTTGGACTACTTAAAAAATGAAGTCAATACTGGCCAATAATTGTCAAAGTTGTACATTCTGGCCATATTTCGTATGTATGGGTATTTTATGGACAAGATACATTTGTGGAATGTGGAATGAAATAAACAAAAAGATGTGGAATGAAAAAATCTACTGACTTAAGGTCTAATTCGTCCTTAAAAGATATCTTATAGTATTAATTAAAAGCAAGTCTGTCATCAATTCAGAGTTTTTTTTCTTTGAATGCTTCTTTGAATGGTTGACAAATCCTTTCCGATACAATCTCGTCAAGGTGAGCCTAATAAGCTATTCGTTTTTTAAAGCAGAAGAATCTGCATAACTAATAAACACACCTATAAAATCATACACCTTGGTAAAAAGAATTCTCAACGTACCTGCTGCTTTGCTAGACACTTCCTGCTTAATGGATCCTACTTGAAATGCTACCCTTTCCTTTCACCAACCAACGGGTGCAGTCAGTACGATGGAGTAGAATAAATCACCATCATAATTAGTCAATCGGTAGCGATCGCTAGCGACGATCTCTGTATTGCAGTTGGATCTTTGAATTTCCCTTTCTACTAGAGCCCCTTTCAACTACTCCGACGCCCGGCTGATCGTTTGCAATGTTCAACAGCAACAGGCCCACAACTACCACCGTTACAGTGTTACAAACCGTTTTCTGACTGACTTATAGTGCGATTGTGTTTGGTGCACTTACACCCTCACCCTCGCGAACAAGTGAGAGCATATTCTCGAGAGCATTTAAAGAATGCAACCATAGGAGGTGGATGTATGGCATTCGCTTTCCGACAGGCCTACTCTAGCGTCAGCTCTAGCTCCCAGTTAGCGTCGATCGGTATGAGCCGAACCACAGCTTCTAGCGCAAGAAGAATGGAAGGAAACCGTCCGTCCGCGTCAGGAAAGTTTCATGTTTTTGCTTCCGTGTTATGCAAATTCCAAAGCGGTTGCTCCGATTGTTGCAATTTCGGAACCATCGCGCTGCATTGTGCATTGTTTTCACTTTCGATGCGAATCGATCATCTTACCCACAGGCAGTGAGTGCGGTTTGTGGAGGAGGCACAACATCAACTGCAAAAGACCACAGCAAACTGACAGTGGCACAAATATTCGAACCTTGACAGCGTTCCCCCAGTACCGGCAGATTGCTTCCCATGTTTATCTATGTTTTGTCGGCTAGAGTACGAACATCATGCGGCGTTGGTTTGATCGTGCCTCTTTTTTCACTCTTTCACAGATTTCCTCCGAGGCTGAACGGCAGAAAGCTTCCGATATACGCGTACAGCGGGATCTGCACGAACTACGATTGACTCAACTTTCCAAGTCAGCTAGAAACGAAATCCAGCGCATGGTAAGTTCTAACCCTGTTTAAAAGTATTTGAATTTGAAATTTAGTGAAAGAATTCGTTATTTACATCCAGAAACCACAAACACTCGTTTGTGGTTATGTTGAGTTAAATTGTAGCTACAAAATTAGTTTTCAGGTCACAGTTTTATGATTTAAATATTGTTTTTTTCAGTACTACATTGTACACAATGGTCATAACGCACACGAAGGACAATATGTTTGATTTATGTAACATTATCATTGGCATTGAAATGTCTTACAGCTTCAAAAAAAGGCGCCTAGAAATGGATGATCAGATAAACTCATAAACGCTGACAGAATATTAATCAGCATAGTATGACATTTGTGTTTTATTTTGCTAAAACCACACAAAACCCATCCTTTCGGAAGGTCTTTGTTGCTGCACCAAGAGATCCTCACCAGTTCCACGAACATTCCTCAGCGAGCACGGATGCCTCGGGCCGGATAAAGTCCGGCATCGCTGCGGGTGGTTTTTGTAGTAAACCCTTTTTTACACCGATTCTCCACACGGCTAGGGTCGCCCCGCTCACAAATATCAAAGGATGAGTCATAATCAGCCTAAAGTGAAACAAAAAAGAAGAATCAAAAAGTTCCACCTTCAAACAACCGATGGCGGTATCTTAAGCTAACGATCGTAAAACATTTGTTTGCTTCATCTCGTCTTCAGTTTTGAACGCGTTGAGCTGCTGATCGCTGTTTATTTCTGTTGCATTTCTGCTATGCCCAACCGCACGGCCAATGTCTGGGCTGGAAGGTTTCTTTCCCGGATCCGAACGATATAGTTATTGCCATGCAGATTCCGTGCGGAATCCACAATCCTCTTACCGATTGGAACGTTTTTGTTGTTTTTGTGTGAGTAGCGTTCGCTCCAATGTTTTTTTTTATGCCACCCAAAAATCGTGCCGTTAAAATTTTAAGCACTGTGAACTCACCTCACTCACACCCCGAGATAACCTTTCTTTGCTACCTTATGATCATTGGCTAGTGCATGGGCACAAAGAAGCAGCATGAACGATCGGAAATGGTTGTGCCCCGATCGGTGCATCGGGACAACGTGAGAAACGGGGTGCGAGTTATCAGTCTCGACGCGAGGCTTATCCGAAATCGGTGAACGGCGGTAATTACCCGGTCGGGCAATTTACGTTTCTGCACAAAATTCCTCCGGTAACGCCCGAAGCAACAGCACAACAATTTAAGTCGCCCTACGGACTGTTTCTCAATCAAATTATGTTTTTGCTCCATTCATGCAGCTCGGTGAAAATATCGGTTGTAGTAGCAGGAACAGCAGGAGCAGCAGAAGCGGCAGCAAACGGCAACGGCATCGAAGGTGGAGCTAATTGTTTATACACAAGACGGTGAAATGAATTCATGAACGAGCTCGAGTGTGCATAATTTTGCTTTGCCTCCCGTACGACTTCATTCAGAGGCAGAAGCTTCACAATTCGCTCATAGCCTGAGGACAGTTCAGGAAGATAATGTTCGGCTCATGGCCGCGACGACCGGGTTCGACTGGGGCAACGAAGCGGATGGGTAAGCGATTACTGGACCCGGCCAGTATCGTTCAAACGGTGAAGCTGGCTCGGGCACTGGAAACTATGGTTTTGTGAGGCGTTTTGAATGAATTCCGATCCCTCCAGGAAATGGTATCCTTCGGGACCGCGCGAACGAGAAGCAACGAAAAGGGACAGGGACGATAGCCCTCGAAAACGATCCTCGAGGGCGTTCCCATGGATTTTTGGGGCAGCACCGTCTGCCACTCTGTAGTTTCGTTGCGAGAATTGCAACCATTAAAACGGCTACCCTGCGTCAGGCGCAGTACTTTCGATTCATGCTGAAGATGGATGATGATGAATCATGGGAAGCAAATTGTAGGTTCTGCTATACTTTGCGTCTGATCATTAGAAACATTCATCTTTTCGTTTTGGGAATGTTAGCTGGAGGATTTGCTGTTTTAAAGGCATAAGTAATGAAAACGCAAATGAAACTGTTGGCATTTGCGTGATACAACCCCAAAAACAAGTGCAATTTTTCTAGCAACCTTGCGTAAAGAACGTTAAAAACAGACGTAGTGCTTGATCAACTTTCCGCTCATAGCTCATGGCGGGAGCAAAAAAATAACAAATCAAAGTAGGTTTATTGCTTCATCGTCCGTGCCTTGCTGCATGAAAATGAAGCAACCCGTTCGAAATTCTAAAGCTTGTCACCATAGAGACAATGGTCCGCCGTAGGATGAGGGTCTAATTAATCTACCTTTCGCTAACCACTGGGAACTTGGTCAACCGTCTTGGGGTCGCGGAATGCCAGGGTTTGGAAATTGAAAAATGGCAAACGTTTTATTTTTCGTGTCGAGGGATTGGCCACCAAACGTCGATTTCTGGGAAGAACAAGTCGCTATATTCGCAACAACGTTGACCCAAATCCAAATTCTTGCCGTTGTTCTTAATGTTTTCTTGTTCCTTTCTTTCTCTATTCTAGCTGGAAGAGCTGAAATCGAAGGATCGCAGCATAGCGCAGCTCAAGAAGGAGCTTCAGGCTGCGCTCGCTGCCCAGGCAGGAGCCGGTGGTGGTTGTCGCAAGGAGAGAAAGGCTGCTAAAAATTCCGCTCAGCAATCGCACGAGGTGAGTGACTTGTGGTGACCGTTTGTCGCTGATGTCCAAATGTTTCTTTCAATCGGTGATTTTGTTTTATTTTGGAGACGAAACAAAACAAAACGCGCCGTTTGTTTAATGTTAAACCGTTCTGGGAGCAAACGCGCTAGCGACATGCAGATCACGAAAAGTTAGTTAAAAGCGTTGTGCGCATGTGTCCGCGGCTGCGCATCTTTCGCCGCCCGGGACGCATCGGTGGGGCTGATGTCGTTGTCACGATTTCATCCAAACGGTAAATCATTTCCCCGGTGCCGGTAGTTGACAGCGAGATGGGATGCATTCGATCAGCAGCACGATCTTGTGTGTTCCTCCTACATGCGCACACATGCGCAGCCTAGCCGACGTGCAGTGGGACAACTTGTGTCCGGGACATTCCGGAACCGCGCACATACGCAGCCCAGATCACATTAGAGCGTGTAACGGTGTGTCGGGGGGGAATGGTCATCGTGCGGCGATCATACATCTGATGCAGGAAGTGGTGCCGCACGTGAAAGATGATGACTTTATACGAGCATTAAAGGGAAGCATTTTCCCAGGCAGTCTGTGATTGCTGAATTAAAATCGTACTCAACGGGAGGGAAGGACAGGTATGTCACAGTTTTGTAACAAAGCACCGGGTACTTGACCGCAATAGGGTCTAGGTGTAGATGGGGAATAGACATGGCACACAGGGAGAAGGAAATACGTACTAATGTAGAAAAGAAAACATGTTGATTGAGACTGAATGTTGTTATTCTCGAGCATGAGACATAAGTGAGCAACCGCAATAATTAACGTCACATATGTGGATTTGGTTGCAATTTTTGAGTCTTAGAATATATACAGCGTTGTTTTCTGCTTGCAATAGCATAAAATATCATACAATAATATGCTTCTCCATAAACCTGTTGATGTACATATCTTGAACAAAAAACGGACGACATTGGGAGTACTTGCAGTTTAAACAGACTAGGAATTTGTATAGTTCATGTTAAATTTGATTTGCAAGATTTAACGCAATGCTCGCATTTTACCGTTGTAAAGGATTATGCCAGGAGGCAATTTCATTTTTGTTTTTAGGTAATGGTATTAGGCCTCAGTCTTTTGTTAAAATGACGCTAAATAGGGTGCCTACTGGTAGTAGTGTACAGCTCTTCTTACCTATTCCAGTAGGGGGCATCCACAAAAAGTTTTAGGAAATGATTTAACCCCACTTGAACCCTTTCTATTTTTTTGTTTATGTTTATTTGTCAATCGATGAACTGTAATGCCCTCTCGAACCATTCTAGCAATGTTTTACAATGAATGTTTTACAATGGATTACAATAACATAGAACATAAAAATGTGCACTATGGAACAGAATTTAACACAGAAACACGATCATTAAACTCATCCTCGGCTCAAAAGTATCGCTGATGTGCATTGAAAGCACGGCACATGAGTAGGAACGGGTCAGAGGAGCCAAATTGCGTTCTACGGTCGTCGAGGGCCAACATTACCCGAGTCCGGAGCCTGACAGAAACGTACAGGTTGAGGGCAGCCAGTTCTATATATGAAACGTCAATACGGACGGAGAGTCAATACGGCCGTCGAGAAGTCCCGTGATGAACGACACCCTGGCTTTTCGTATTCGCTCACTTAGGGTAGGTAACCCGAGTAGCAAACACCTAGTCCGATAATCGAACCTTTGGTTTCATGAGCAAAGTGCACATTCTTTCTTATTTGTTTATAGATTGCGATCTTATTTTTCTGCAATCAAGAAATAGTTGTTCCTCCCACAAATAGCGACGACTAGTCGGTTTTAGTAGCATATACCTTAGACGGTGTGGAACAATCAATGTTTGGGTCTTGATGTTATTAATGCGGATTTTTTACTCAGTAACATTGCATCAGCAAAGTTTACGACCGAAAGAATCAAATTCTACAATAATGTTCGTTGAGTTTCACGTGAATAGTTAAATTGTTAAACCAAAAGCAAAAAAGTGTGAAAGTTCTATGAAATATATGAACTGTTAAGAGCCGTCATCTCGATACCAAAGAGCCGCATGCGGCTCGCGAGCCGCGCTTTGCCAGTCGCTGTCATAGGATGTTCTGCTGGTGAGCAGATTAGGAGTTTTACTGCGATTCAAGCAGATGAGGAACGATGGATGTTATCATAAATGCTTTGCAGAATAATTTATATTGTTAAGTAATCGAAGGTAAACTCAACGTCGGCACATCAGTTCATAATTTGATTAGTGGAAGATATAAAATTAGTAAAAAAATATTGAAAATGTATAGCATTGGATAGGGATTTAAAATGAATCTAACACACAAATTATAATAAGAATGAACACAAATGCAAACCATTTTCTGTTTAATGCGTTTTTGTTCCCCAGCTAATACGGCTGTCATGCTTGTTTTATCATACGCTTGTTGTCTATTTGATGTCCAATCACAGCACTAATAAGTCCTGCTCACTGTGTGGGCCTGTCGCTTTCCTTTTAATACTGACATTTACTTTACATCCTCCCATATGCTACAAATTAGTTACAGCATGAGAAATGCCAGCCAGCATTTCCCACCGCAAACCCTCTCGTAATGGTGCGATCGATCGCTTCCAAAGCGTTGTACACCGGCGCCCGGTCGCCAATCATTTCAAAGTGAGATACCCTTCATTTACCGATTGGTCACACGTTGTGTCGCTCTAATTGAGTGGTTTTCGTAGTGGTGAAGTTGGTCCATGCGCCGTCCCATCACGGTGCCCGATGCAACTTCCTTCCGGTGAGCTGAGGGCCCTTTACTACAGGGTCTTCCGCAGTAAGCTGCGCAGCGGTCTCGTGCCGATACCGGGACCGTCAATCGAAGAAGATTTTGTTTAATCTCCGGTGAAATATGATACGGTAATGAAACAGTTGAGTCGTGCTTTAGTTTCACAATCTTTTTTTTTAGGCTCGTTCTCGGGTCTGTTGGGTGTTTTGGGTGTGAAAAACCGCTCGATAAAGGTACAGTTTTGGACAGGCCGGGCGATTGGTGTGTCGATCTTTCGCAACACTTTCCTGCAGGGTCTCCGCCCGGAGACACTTCGATACGGGCGATGAGTGAGCGGAAGTGCTCGTTGAGCGCGCAAAGTACCTGGTCGAATGCGATGAAGTGCTTCCACCTTGCGTAGGGCTCCGGTGGAAAGTGAAACCTCCGCAGGGTGGTCGTTCTCTCTCTCGCGGTCGTTCCCGGGGCACTGATGATAATTTCTTGGGATACACTTTTTTTCTGCCGCCTTCCCACTTTTTTCGGTGCAGGGCTGAACAATTTCACTTTCGTTTGCTTTGCCTTTTAACGACCGACGACGGTTTTTATGTGTTGACGCGTCCTGAGGCCCTGCTTATGACATTGCGTGCGCTTGTGTGTGTGTGTGTGTGTGCGTGCTAGTGTGTTGTGCCCTTTTTACTCACAACAGTGTCTAAGTATTAGCGCAAACAATGTCGTACATGGGTGTTGTTCCCCGGCACAATATTGATGCATGGTGGAATTTAAGGGTTCATCTGTCGATAAGCATCCCGCTGGCAGGGTAACATCACTTTCACTAGTTAGCTCAACGGGGGTAATGCTGCTCCCAAAATGACACAGGTCAATTTGGGGTGGGACAAAACGCTCAACCACATAAACATCGCTAAACCTGGACCTTTAAAATCGACAAATACAACTCCACTCCAAAATCTAGTGAACGGAGCGGTCTTATCGTCATGTGCTTCATTAGTTCCGCCGCCTTGGCAAAGATGTGTTTGCGGTTGCGTTTTATTCACGCCGGGTTAATTTCCTCTCTCCCTCAATCGGTTGACTGATGCGTTTGGTCTTTGACATTAATACGAAACGATTGTCATTTGCGTAGCGCTACCAGCCCCATCTGTTCCCAGCTGATCTCGTACTTGAGAGTCTCGTGCAAACAGAAGCCCTGAGGATGAGAGCGGGAGCAATTATCTTTCGCTGGCAACCTTCCACAGCGCGGTGGACACGACGGGCTGCTTAATTTGTCACCTCAATCCTGCCGGGTTTGAAGATGTTTTCATTTGGTAAAACAATGCGAACGGGTGATCGTGCCTTTGTCTACCAAAAACCTGTCCCATCCGGGTGTCGGTGTGAAAGTAGTAAAATTTGAATAGCTTAAACGTCCGAATGATTTTTTTTTTTTATGTTTTGTTTTCTATGTATGTGTGTGCTGTGTTTGTTTGCATGACTTTTACCTCATTTGTTGGCATCGTGCGAATCGGGTACGGTCAGCCGATCGATGCTGCCATCAATCTGGCCCATCATTAATGGGTGACATCGGTAGTAATGAGGTATGCAAATGAGATAGGCATTTACATTTATCGCAAACACGCATCTTATTCGTTGTTGGAATGCTATAGTGTGTTGTTTGAGCATGTTTAAAACTTTTTAGAAGCTCAATATCTCAGAAGTTGAATTTACAATTTAATTATTTTTTTTATGTTGTGAAATTTCATACACATTCGGAAAACATAATGAAGTATGAAATAATCCATTATTTCGATGCTCAAAAATCTTGAACGTTTAATCCCCTGTTGGCACTTATATTGAAAGAGTTGCATTTCAAATTTTTGCATAAATAGCAATAGGGAAACGCAGATACTTGTCTTGCCGTTAAACGGATTTCAATACATCACCGGATTGTCGCAAAACAGATGGGTTGCCGGATCAGCCACAGAGAGTTCAGCGACCCAAACGAAATCGAAATCGGAATTCGAAATGATATAATTTATCAGTCACATTGAAGCGACTGTCCCTTCGCATATGCCATTCGCATTGCAAAACCACACTCGATACTGCATTCGGTTGGGAAGATTTCTACTATTTTCTTTATTCGTGGTTCGTGACCAGCAAACGATTACGATATGGTGGGCATTTGTGCGCATTTCTCCCAGCAGCAAAAGCAACGGGACAGGGTCGTTGGGTTGTTGATTGCGCTCGAGCAGTGGTCTTCTTTCTGTCTGCTGATCCAGCCGGTGACAGTCCGGTGCATTCCGACCGGTCGCGCGTTGAATGTTGAAACAGTGATCTTTCTCCTGAACGTTTCATCATCAACTCATGTCGGTAGTACCGGTAGGGCACGTCTACTGGAATTGGAAGATGTCGGTGTCGTCGGTGCATCCCGGCCCGGCTAAGGGTGGTTGAGTAACGTTCTGGAAGTATGAACGCTCACCGTCGAACAATCGTACCCGGCTTGCCATCGTACACAGCGACATGCGTTCACACTGTCAGGCTGAGAAAGAGATCACATTCTTCACCGTTTGATTGAAAGACAAAAGATCATGTCATAAAAAAACACATTCAGTGTGTATTGTACCAAGAGGGAAAAGTGTATCGAAAAAAAGGCAATGCTTCCAGCTTTTTGTTCCACCCGCTTGCCGGCGGTGGATTATGCCATCGCAGCTTCCATCGCACCGCTGAAACGGTTTGCAATGCACGGGCGCATGTTGCACATGTGGGAAGGAAGTGTTGTCGTACGCGTGCCACTACTGCGTCATACCGCAAACGCAAACGGGTCCAAGTTTGGCCCCGCGATGCTAGGACAGCGGTACGGAATGGTTGTGGGCTAATTTGCATCGATCTCGATGAAAATTAAATGCAGCCGGTACGGGCCACCCTCAGCATCATAATGCTGCCCTTTTTCGGACCGGTTCAAACACTTCAATCCGACTGTGTGGATTATGTCTGTGTGTGTGTGTACCTATCAGCCGGCAGGGTAACCGGTAATCTGACGGCAAATGTGTACGCTTGGGAACGGTTTATTGCAGAGCCGAGGTGTACGTACGCGTGGCGTAATCACGACCCGGTGGGATCGTAATCGTGAACCAATAGAATCGGAGTGATGTGATCGCAAAGCAAAGAGTCACCCGATGGGCCGAGATGAACCGCGTAACCTGCGTACTGCCGTGGTGCGAGCGCCGCGCTCCGAAGCTGCCAGCACGTCAAAGGGCTCGTGCTGCTTGAGCGACGCATTTGAACGCATCTTTCAGCGTTCAGCTCCCACAATTCTCGATGCGAAAGCAATTCTCATGGCACTGGTGAGGTGAGGCATTCGGTTATGTACGTACAGGTGCGTACATATCGGACTTTCTTTTTTACGATGTGAGCAACCGTCACATAATGTTACTATCGAGCAGGGCTATTCTTCCATCGTCTCTGTTTTGTACGGTTTTGTAGGTCGCTCGTAATCTGTTAATGATGTGTTGTAAAATGATGTTCTTTGAAGATCGCAGGGTAATTGGAAAGGGTTGCAATTAATTTAAAATTAGATGGTTTTTAGTTGTTAATTGTTACACTCTCGTTGACAAAGCAAATAATTTGATTGAATAGAATAATCCTAACCATGAGCTAAGTTTGAATATTTAGCTTAATTCTAGCTTTGAAAGCATTTTACTTCAGTACTAGCCTTCTGACAAGTTCTTGAAAAATGTATGTTTAAATTATGTGCTACGTTGTTGAATTACGTTGAAAAATGGTATGATTTACTTTGAATATAGAGTGATTATTCTATGACACCATGATTATGATCAAAATTATGTAAAATAAGTTAGACAAAGTTAATGCTGTGTTTACATAAAAATGATTCATTCTTGTTATTTCAAAAGTTTTACCAGATATATATTGTTAGGAAGCATGTCTGAAATTTAATTAAAAAGCATCGATTCTCGCATGCATGGTCGAAACATATTCTTAGCTCTGTTTAGATATCTTTAGCTGTGTTTTGATAGGATCATGTCAGGTTCGTCGCTTGATTGCATCTCTCTTAGTTTCAAAGTATATGTCTTTGTTCGCATGTTGCATGTGTTCTGTGATTTAAGGTCCATCAAAACAGAAATGTCAACCACTATACAATCGATACCTTTATCCTACACTAGTGTAAAACTGCTGATAAAACATACTTGGTTTGATGGACTTGTGACACAGCAGAAAGTCCACGAAGAAAGCAAAGTTTAACGCACCCAGTTGCATGCGATTAGGGAGTATCCTTTTCCCCAAACCAGCTTTCCATGCACGGCTAATGGCTTATGTTTAGTTTGAAGCTAGGGATAAGATGGGGACCTAAGCAAACTAGCGCTACGGAAGGTGGTATCACATGAGGGTGATGTGCAATATTCGTACTTGCCCATTTGGTAGCTACAGTAATTAATTATTTTCTCATTAGCCTTCCCAACCCTTCTTGTCCCTGGCGCTGTTATAATCTCTACTTCTGTCTCTATCCCCTGATCTTCACAATTTTACACTATCAACGATTACGCCACTAAGCGTCCAGGATGGCAACGGAACCGAGGGGACCAACAGGCGCGTAGGATTTTTGCATCATTAACCGACGCGGATCGGTTGCCGTTCGCTAACGCTGCTCATGTAGTGCCCGGTTTGGACCATTCGATCGAAAGGCACACATGATCGGCGCACACGAAACCGAATCAATCTGCTGCATTTGATTTACGCGCGTGAGCCTGGGCACTGTCGGTGGCTGCTAGCGTACCGACACCACTTTTCTACGGTACGGTCGCCGCAGGCTTAATCATCGTGCCCGAAAAGGGAATGCATGAGCGGGTGCATAAACACCCGCTATTATTAATCGGTTGCATACGCAAGTAATTATGCTGCTCACAACCCGTTCGCGATGGTGATGGCGCTTAGTCTGTGACGCGTGTACGTAGGGGCAAAGAGGTACTGGAGAGAGGCGCTCTATGTGAAGGGCTTTAATTTGTCTAGTGTTGCTGTTTGGTGATGTATTAGAATTTTGCATATCATACGCTGTGAGGTGAAATGGTAATGGGAGCTGAAAATCGATTCAGAAAGAATTTCGTTACATTAAAGTGCGTAAAACGCGACCGATATAATTAGCACGAGAGCAATAAAGTGCATATTGCGTTATTAACGCAAAAAACAGAGCATGGAACATGGAACAAAATAGCAAAAAAAAAAAAATCTTTTCACATATATCTCATAGATACAATGCACTTGTTCAGGTTTGACGTGATAAAACATCGTATGTTAAACAAGCTTCACCTGTAATTGCATTCCGACAAGTTGCAGGGAGCATTTATTCACCTCACAACACTGCTCGAGAGCACTTAATATTTGCACCCACAGGAAACGGTTACAGTTGTTCATCGGTACTGGCGAAAGCACTGGTTAAGCGGTAAAGTTTCTCACGCAAGAACGAAAGCATGCAAGAATGTTAGCCCCCCTACATCTACGGGCATGGCTTTGTATAATTGCAATCCCACTTTGTATTCTTGGCCAACCTGCGGACAACAGCATACTGATCGCATACATATGAACCGCCGGCTTTCCGAGCAAAAATGTTCTTTGCGCTCTTCCCAAAGCAGCATTACTGTGCGTTTTGCTGCCAATTGGCAGGCGCTTAAATTTTTCTACTCAAGTTTTGATACTCTGTTGCAAGAGGAATTTACCCCACTAAAGATTTGAGTTTTTTTACAACGGTTGTGGGTCAGTTTGCTAAGTCAAAGTTTTTCGTAATTAATTGTTTATTTCGTCTCTGCCGTGGAACGTACGTCAGTTTCGGTGATAATTCTGCAAACGACACGATCAAACATAAAGCGAGTGAGAGAGCAAGCGAGCGGTCGGATGGTGCAGCCTCTCTGCAACATAAAACCTGAGCATTTTTTTCTCTCACATTATTTTTTTTCTCCGCAAGCGGCCCGATCGTACTGCTGGGGTGGCGCGTGGTCTCTCCGACCGAGCGATGCTCATGCAACGCGACGCAAAGGGTTAGTTTGAATCGGTTCGTGATCGCGTGTGGACGTGAGAGCTCTCGACGGTGTACCGACGATTTGTGCGTTGAGTTGTTTAAAAACTACATGCCCATTCAAGTGCAGCAAAGTGCAACGAAGTACGGCATTTAAAAAAGGCAATGTAACCCGCTACCTAGCGAGCATTTATGTGAAGTGAAAACTGAGGTGAAATATTTATAGAAAAAAAAACAAGGTCTAAAACCCTTGCGACGCTAGCAAGAAAGCTCAGTAATGGTAATAAATTGGATTGGTTGAAATTAAATGTGGATAAATTCGAAGACCCAAAATTGATCACACCATCCTAACGGAAGCAATGCTGAGAGCTGTAGGCGAAGACACATCAATAATGCATGGATAGTTAGTGAAGCTTGACAGACGCAGAGGCAGTGTTTTTGTGTGGCTAGTGAAATGTTGGCTAAAAAAGATTTGTGTTTTCCACCCGATTGTTAAAAAATACCTTAAATACCGTTATTTCCCCTTTGGAAAGTGTGTGCAATTGTATCGAAAAGGGGAAAAGTCATAAAATTAAACATAACCAGTAATTGAGGAAAGCAACGAATGCGCCCGTTGGAAGACCAGGTGCATTCTTCTTCGTGCAAGGTGTCATTAGCTGTCTGATCTTGTGTTTTTTTTCTTCCTAAAGTGCATGTGTGTCTGTGAATGTGCGTACTGTTTGCTACAGACTCCCGCTGAAGGGCGTCTGGGCGTCCGTTTGGGGAGGGTTAAGGGTTAACACCTCCTTTCCCAGCACTAATCATCTAAGGGGCATGCAAAACAGCTCCCATTCTTTGGCAACTTTGTGAAAACGGCTAGCAAAGCAAACGCAAAAAGTGGTAGCAAAAACAGCCCCTACAGTGTGAATGAAAACAAAACAACCGAGTGCGCGGTGGCCCTTGCAGCAAGCAAAAAAAAAAACAAGCAAGCGAAACAGGGCCGGCAAAACGGTCCGGGCCCTAGGGTCGTGCCTCGCCCATTAGGAGGTGTACGCGTCTAATTAATTGGATTAATGATCAATTCGTGGTCCGTGGCGGGCAGGTGAATCCCGCAAGCGTGAAGTGGAGAGCTCCTGCGTGACAGCATGCAGCACCGTTCGCCTGGCCGTTGAGCAGGGGAAAAAAACGCCAACCAGCTATCAGCAGCCGTGTTGCTGCAGTGAGCAAAGAAAACTAATATCAACTATAAAAAATAAAGGAAAACAAGCATCCCCCGTGCGGATAGGAAACAAAGTTAAAACGGCACGAAAAACAGCATTTCCCGCCGTGTAGAAAAGGTAATCGTTTACATTGTGTCTGTGGCTGTTTGAGTGTGGGAGTGTGGATATGTTTTAAATGCGGGGGGGGGGGGGGAGTGGTGAGATGTATGCAAAGGAGGAAGTGTAAAAACACAAACAAACACCCACGTGTAAATGCAAAAAAAGCCAAAGCGTATAATGTTACATTTGCAAGGGGGTGAGGGTGCACTCGTGTTGTTGTTTGCTTCGCCTTCCGAGGATGTGAAGGAAGAGCGTTTCAAGTTCATATTGGAAATAATATTCCATTTAAAAAGCTACGGTGCTCTTTTCCGCTTTTTGTTAGACTTTCGGTCAAACTGTTAGACTGTGAGTGCGAGTGAGATGCTTTATAAAAAATATTATTAAAAACGAAAGGAAAGAAGTTACTAGTGACGGGAAGCTAAAACCAGTAAAAGGAATTGATTTACCGTCCGGCTGTACAGGTGGTTGTGCGAGATGCACATTTCTCCTGGACGCATCACTGCACAGACACATCCCATAGTGCACGCAGTCTGCCGGCTTAGACACACGTCGCCACGAGACGATAGGGGGAGACGGGGTGGGAAGAAACGCTTGGCAATAATGCTGCGCCACCATATAGACACACACACAAAGAGTGAGACCCCACACATGCGATCGATGACCATGGCGTTTCGTTGGCGGCTAGTTGAATTGCTTTTGCTTTCCAAGCTTCCAACTGCACCAAACAGACAGGCCACTTTCAAAGTCACGCTGGCTGTGTTTGGTGTGCGGTTGCTGATTTCTGTCTGGTTTGTACGTGCTGTGGTCGAGTCGGCTTTTGGAGGCTCGCTTTGGGCTTTCGGAAGACATGCGCAAGGCGAAGTACATTTCCGACAAGGTTTATGGAAGTGCTGATGGGGGTAAGACGCACTGTTTTTGGGTGTTTTTCCCCCGGACAAAGTCACGATGCTCTTGCGATTCTCTGTGCACGTTAAGTAAAGGTATCGAATGTTGAAAAGAACGTAATAGATTGATGTAATGGTTTTTCTTCAATATTAAATGATTATCGTTTGCTTTATTTGAGCTATTTTGACAATAGATCAAATTAACCAATGTCGGATTATTCATGATACAGTTGATATTGCTGAAATATATTTGATGGAATTGAAAACATTTTAAATTTTTCGGATAAATACTATAAAAAAGTAGCTATACACATCTCAATATTATGCAATTCTAATTGTATGTAAATCCACCACGAGTACGTTAATAACCCTTCCGTAATCTTAACGATGAGCTATGAGGCATACTATCTTTCAACCTGATAGTATGCTTTTCATCATTTGATCGCTCATCCTCAACTCCTCCTCTTGCAGCACTTTTCAACTTTTCTCTGCTACTTTCATTAAAGCGGCTATTTCCTCTTCTTCATTGTGTCATGCAAGTGTTTTATAGATAGACGTTACGTGTTACACCGTGGGTGCGGTCAGTGTTGGGTAAGAAACCGATGCCGATATCCTCCGTTGGTCAATATAATGGGTACGGCACATCGCACATCCTAACTACGTCCGCGTACAGCCCCGACTTCCGCCCCGATAGGCCTCACTAGTCCGACACTAGCCTGCCACTGCGCCTCCTTTACGTTGGCCACTAATGGCCAACCGGTAGCACACCAGTCGAACCAGCCGTACCCGGGTGGATCCCCTCCGCACCCAGCACGGCACACGAGCCACGAGTTTTGGGGACTGGTTTTCCACCTTACAGCATACCGTTCCGCAGCAAATACGGTGGGGGCGGTCGGTGGAGCTGAATTCTTTCGACCGTGTCAAAAATATGTATTCGCAAATCGCATCGATCGGCCCGGGCAAAACCTGCCGCCTGGCCCTGGTGGAGAAAGTTTCTCGTTTCCCATTTGGCAAAAGCTGGCCATCCACCCGCCTCCGCCCAACCGCTCCCAGCGCATAGCAACTGAGTCCTTCCCTTTCGCTCTTTTGGGCTGGCGGCTGGTGTTTTTAATTCACCGCGACAAGGATGAGGAAGAAAGGCAACTGAGCAAAACAAAAACTACTGCCTCCGCTCCCTCTAGCCCCCGCTCCTGCACCGGGTTTACCGATCGCCCTCGAAAGTGGACCTACCCGCCAAAACCCCACCGACCGTTCGCACTGCTGTATTGCTTCCTCTTATGGACATAGACATTAGTTGCAGCCACTAGCATGCGAAACACGGACGGATCGCGGTTCGGTTTCGCAAGCAAAGCAAAACAAATAGCAAGTGAAACAAACGGACCAACGCAAAAAAAAACAAGGAAAGGAAGACAACATTAAACTTGCGCACACTTATATTACTTAGTCGAAAATGGTGTGTGCGCACACACCGACCTGCGGGGTGCGCAAATACAACAAAAAGGGTCGGAAGGTTTCGAGCGAGCGGGGAGGGATAGCGAGGCCCTGGGGCGGCACAAGATCGAAACAATAAAAACGTGCAAAAACGAATGAACTTCACTTTTCAGCAGCAGCAGCAGCAGCACCAACGACAGAAAGGATCTCATACATTTTAATTGACTTTTGCCTTGTACGGCCATTATGGCTGCCATCGCGGAGAGATTTTTTGTTTGGTGTGATGTTTTGTGATGCTCAGCGCATCAGCGAAGGCATCAGCTTATCAGCAACGGCAACAAAGAGCGTCAGCATTTCTTTTGGAGCTCAGGAAATTATTTTATTAGCAGTTGGCATCACTTAGCGTACAGAAAGACTTGAGTGCGACAGCAAGCGACGAACCAGAGTTTGGCAGTTTTTACTTGCAAAGTTTTGTTTGCTTATTGTTGTTTTATTATTATTTTTTGTTGACAAACTTTTAAAAAGATAACACACAAAGAAAACTTAAAATCTCTCGTAAATATTACATCCATGCAGGAAGAGAAACGATGCGAAAGTGAAAATCCATAAAGCAATCAGCATCGGAAATCAATTCAACCCCAAGTGCACCTAGAACTATTATTAGATCCACAGGGTCA
Source organism: Anopheles arabiensis (assembly GCF_016920715.1). NCBI lineage: Eukaryota > Metazoa > Arthropoda > Insecta > Diptera > Culicidae > Anopheles > Anopheles arabiensis. The sequence goes on along the minus strand of NC_053517.1, from coordinate 41,795,957 downwards.
AGGGATTAAAGGTAGCCAGCAGCCTCCGATGGTTTGCTGTATACCCCCACAGACACACACACATATACACACATACATTTTGACCGATCTCACTCGGGACAGCGCCGCAGGCAGGTGGGGGGAAACCATAAATCATTAACCCTGAAATTTCACCGCGCGGCTGTTGAATCTGAACAGGTTAACATGGATGATGATCATGATGACGATGGTGCTTCGGAGCTGTTGCGCGCTGCTGTTGCTGTTGATGTTGATTTACTCTTCGCTCACGACCTGTACTGTTCACGGTACTGTTGAACGTGTACGGGGAGAGGCATCGTTTGCTTGCCTTTTCTCAACAAAATAATTCCTTCCTTCGGCGTGTTGAATTCAATGCTGCCCCTTGATCGCACGGCTGCGGCTGTAGCGGCGATGCAGAATTGCACCGACCAGCCAGAACCGGTTTTCCAACCGTGCCGTGGTCGGGTTGCGGTGGCCACTTTTGGTCAAACCGAATCGAAAGCGAAAATTTTCCAAAAGGCCCATACAGTCACCGCGCGCGCGGGAAGCCACGGGTGCGGGTTTTTGGTGATCGTTCAACGTTCAACATCAATCACGGTGGACTCGGCGCAGCACCGGGTAGGCTGTAGAAAAACGTGCACCTACGAATCGGTGCGCACTCCTGCGTATGTTGCCAGTCCCCACCACCAAGTGGTGGGCTGGGTGCAAGTGCACTTGAATCGTGTGAGCACGTGAAGCATGTGGTGTTGTTGTTAAAGTGCACACACCGATGTTGGCATTACCTGTTGCGTTACAGTTGAGGGGCAAGAGCGAAGATGCGAGGAGAAAGGCGGGAAAGGCGTTTGTATGGTTGCGAATTCAACGCCGGCTTATGCGGATCGCTTCGCTGCTTTGTTGAGCAAAATTGACCAACGTGAGTGTGGCGAAGCGGCGAGTTTGTGCCTTCGGTTGAACTTGCGGTTGGTAAGCTTGTGCGCTACGCATGCGAGTGATGTCGGTTTGGAGTTGGTAGGTGTACGTTGTTGATTGCCTCCACCTTAGCCTTAGCCTGTTTGGCCGTAGCTGGACACTGTAGATATCGGGTCTGTGAGATGGAATCGTAAATACGACAGATCATCAGTACCAATTTTGTTGGTTTATATTGCCTCGCAGCATATGATGATTTCGCTTATGTTTTGAACTGTCTCCACTATGCGATCTTGGAACATGCTAGAAGTTTGATAAATTTTCACAAATTAGCAGGTATTAGGCAAAATAAAACTCATCTCATGTTATTGGACAGCTTCGCTTTTCTTTGGCAATTCTTAACGCAATCAATTGCCAAAGAGGTAGTGCCCTCATTAGTACGAGCATAGCATTTCTGTTTTTCTTTATTTTTCTCCTAACACACGGAAGTACGTAATTCTTAGTTTCAGATCGTTTTCCTATTTTATGTGCATGCGTACTTCAAGGGCGTCCTCCCTTTGAACGGTCAAACGCAAACTCGATCCATCGGAAATGATCAAATCAAACGAAATGACTCGAAAATGGATGAAACGAAATCACTGGTTTCGTGCATAGGGGATCTGTTGCTCGCTTGGACGAATTTACAGCAAAATTTAGCAGACTCACAGTACATCTACCACATCTGTCAGCTTTGAGACGGTGCCGTCCCATAGAAAGAGAGGAAACTGTCTGTAGAACTTGCCCGTTAAGGTAAAACTTCGAAATTTCCTTGGTAGCGATGGTGGCGTACCTAATCATTAGATCGTGCCGGCGTGTTCGATCTAGCCATCACTTTCCTGGCCGTGGGGGCTTGTCTTCTTTGGAGGGACGGAAAACCGTGCTGGTGAAAAGGGGAGGCATTGGTTCTAGCGATTTGGTTCATTAAATTTGCTAATGAATTTCGGGACTCGTGGTGGGCGGATCGAAAGCCTGACCCGTGCGCATCAATGAAATAACGAAAAGGGTCAGTGGCACTCGAGCAATGGAGTTGTTTTTTTAAGCTATAGCAATATATATATATTTCAAGTTCTATGTTTTTTCTCATTATCCTACAAGTTGTCTCAATTATGGGGCGGGAATTTGGGAAACTCCATTATTCGTTTTTTTACATGAATATAGTTTTAAACTGTTGACTCCATTTCAGTTATCCGCACATTTCTAACCTAATTGTTTTTTTTATTTCTCTCGTTTTAGGTATGTGTTGGTGATACTTTTCATCTCGCCGTTGCGCACAGTGAGTAGCACAAGTTCACTTTTGCCCGGTATATTGATGCCAAACGTCCCATTTCATAATCTATGCGACTGGTTAAATAACCTCCAATAAAAGCGCAGCGCCGCACATTGTCCCCATTCTCACCGCGGTAAGGCGGGTAACGTTTTAAAATCGCATCACAATATTTTTGGTGCAACACGTTTTCTTAATTGGAAAAACGTCTTCATTTCTCAATTTGCCGGCGTGTTTTCTGGCCCCTTCTTCTGTCCGAATTCGCAAATGAAACGACACCTAATGAAGATGGCAGGTTTGCTCTGGGAAGCTATCAAACATGTGGTAGCTGTTTATAAGCAGTCAGTCAACAACACGCAACAGGTGGGAAATGAGCCGCTGTTGGTATTATTAGTTACGCTTACGTTTTGTGGCCGTTCGATTTTGGCTGATTACTATCGCAGAAGTATTTCAAAATTATTAGTATAGGAAGTTTGAGTTTACCGTACGAATCAAAACCTCTCGTTGCGGTAAATGCTACGTACTTGAGCATACATGACATCACTTACCTACCAGCACAACACCGCCGCCGAGCCAGATGAATCATGCTCGTGTAATGCTTTGCACATTCCATTCACGCCACCCGATCCAGGGCCCGTCAGCGTCCGCTGGGGCATTGTTTGTCTGTCATCCGCACTTTGGTTTCGGCAGAGAGTAATTGCTGGCAGTTTGTTTCGTGTGCTGGGACACACAAGGATCCTGCTACCCAGTCGCCCGGTGCACCAAGCCCTCGAAAGCCCATTGTCGGTTGTCTTCGTCGTCTTACAAAATTAATGTCAAAAAGGTGCCCATTGTCGCTGGCTGCTGGTGGACGTTCGCGCATGACTAACGGGAAACGGGCGCTATTTGAGCCGAAAGGAAGAAATGACAAAACCGACGGCTTCAGCGTGACCTATCTTGCACGGGGACAAATTGAGCATCATTCACACCAAACTGCTTTTTTCGTTGCCACATTACAGCTAGATCTAGGCGTGAAAATCTAGGACCGTGACTGGTAGATTATGTTCTAATGTCCGGGCAATTAGTTTTCCAACGACATCCGTTCAGCACGACGGAAAGCAATTTGTTTGGATTTGGTTGGTGTGAAAGGTGCAAAAAAGCGAAGAAAAAGAATGGTGTCAGAAACAAAGAGTGTCTAAAGTGTTTTATTCTAAGCAATTTCAATTGCTATCACCCAAAAGGCCATTCCGTTTTTTTATGCACAACTACTTCAACCCTGCAATCCGCTAGGTTAGATAATGAGCTTTTGCGTGAACCAAGATCATTCCAAAGCTATTTTCTTTGGCCACCGTAACAAAGCACTCGTTCACAGGTTGCCGCTAAAACAACACAGCAACGATCTGCAAAATGTCACTTCCTCGTTCCTCTCACGCACCTGCGCTTCTGTCAGCCGGCTTGCGGTAGCTTGAAGCAATAGCAATAAAATCCAACTTTTGGCACTTAGTCACATGCGCTTCGATACACTCTGGTACGGGGGGGGGGAGGAAGGGTTTAACTGTTTCGTTTGATGTGTTGCTATCGGCTCACTGTGTCATTTAAACTTCACCAACCTTACGCGTTCGAAAGGGATGGTAGAGTGTGAAAACAACACCGAAATCAATTACTGAGAGGAGAGTTGATCAATACCAAGCAAAACAGTCTACAATTGGAAGAGAGTACGAAACGTTTTTCCCTGTTCGGTTTTTTTGGGTTTTCAGTCGTAGATAAAAACTTTACAGCGAGGTGAATTGATTAGTTCCGTCCGGTGGGGATGTTGGTATTCCAATTGGACTGAGGAAATGAACCGAATCTTGCCCGAGTGCTAGCTCTATCTAATCAGCTACGAGTGTTACGCGTGCGTTTGCGGCACTTGCAGCAAAGTGTGTGAAGTTAATGTGCGATCGATGGTGAACGTTATGACAAGCGTTGCAAAGGTAAACTCTCGTTCGTTTCGTTTCGGTTCGAAACACTCCAACCCTATCCAGGATTAAGCACGATATTTTCGTTCCACTTTCCTCTGCACTTGAGCCGTTTCCTTTCTCTATCGGTGGTGGGAGCATAAATGTTTCAGTTGTTTCGTCAGCCAATTCGATGGCTTCCAGCCACTGCCAGCTTCCAGAAAGCTTCCCTTCGGATTCCATCAGCCGCGCGCCTCATTCCCATGATTAGACGTACACATCCTGCCGGTGCGTACGTAATTCGATACGTTCAATTGTATCCGCCTATAGCGCTGTGGGAGCCGATCGATCGGCCTCGGCAGGCAAAACCGGTTGCAATCGACCTGGGATCGATCGGGTTCTGGCTGTGAGATTCTACGTTCTGTGCCGGTCTCATATTCTGGTCGACGCAAGCGAACCCCGCCCCAGACATGATATCCTTTGGACTGGCTGAATATGATACCACGGGAAGTTGTCCCGGGCAGGAAGTTGTAGCAGCATATATATATGTGCATACTGATGAGCACTGCAATGGTTGTGCTCCGCGGCAGCTGCAGCGAACTGCAGTCGGGAACAAAACACTTGAAGACCTATTGAAATGTGTGACCGGATATAAGCAGGGAAGAGTTAGGCGTGTTCTCGAGCGAAGCGGGATGCTGATGGGGAAAATAAGGTGTTAGACGCTCCTGAACGCACCCTCTGCATTCTGCCTTAACGAACGTCCGAAGAGCGGTATCGCTCTTAAGGCACCGTTGCGATGCAGATAATTAGCACACGTGGTAGGTTACGCCGTTTTTTCATCTTTCTTCTCTCAACCATTTTATAGGAGAAGTGAAACAAAACAGCAAAACAACGTAGCACCATTTCACCACGACGATGTCATAATTGATGACATCCTTCCGATCCGGGCATAGTCATTAGAGGCCGGACGTAACGCTTGCCGGGAGTGCCTGGACGCCGATGGAAGAGGAACAAGGGGAAACAATTCTGCCCCCTTCTGGTCGTCCCCCGTTAAACGATTGAACGTGGGGGTTGAACTGGGGACAGCTGCAGATGATGCTTCTTTGATCCTCGCCAGATCGTGTACGTGTGCTGTTTTCATGCGAATGTCCCCTTTATGCGGTCGATTGCTGGCGTTTTTTTTTGTTGCCGTTCGATTCCGATGCCAGAAAAGCATCAAGGTGGAGGAACAAAAAATTACACCACCATAATTGTGACGTTCGGCAGCGTCGAGCAGCTGCTTCTGTGTGCTTTTTTTGTCTGCCTTGTTCGAGGATAGACGTCTGTTTTTGCAGTGACACGAGTCTGTGACAGGTTAAACGATACAAAACAGTATTTCTTCAAGAGTGGTAGAATCTCACGTGCGTGGCACAAAATAAAGTTGATAAACCATTGAAATATTGCATAATGAATGGCAGGTTCGTAACAGTTGTTTTGCTGGATGTTATTGTAGTGTTTTTATTTAAACTTTTTTTTTAAATTAAACTTTAATGAAGTTTTATTTCTTAAACCTCTTAGTATACCTCACATTGCACTCCCAAAAAAGCCTTTCCGATGCGACCCATTGACTAGGCAGTGGGGATTGATAAACGAAACGTTTCAACACACCTGTCAGTTTCATTTTCATTCTTTTCACTTCCATAAACAAGAGACAGTGACGAGTGTTTTGCTTCTACCGTTTCTTCTTATTTCCTCTCACTGTTTGTGTCTGTGTTTATCTAGCAGAAGAAACTCTTTCTCAAAAGCAATTGCTTTTTAAGATTCCTCCATTGTACTCGTGGAGATGAAAACGCGAAGATCTATCCCTCGATCGCTCACCTCGTCTTTCGGATCCGTCCCGTGCGCGTTGCGTTGTGCACCGATGGCCAAGTAGGTGACAATATGCGAAAGTGACACCATGTCGGCTCGTACGAGGAAAACTCCTACCGTCAACTATAGTTGTGCCAGCTACCGTACCGCTCAAAGCGAACCCGTGTTCGTGACCGTGGCAACCACCGGAAGATGGTTGCTTGCCCTCAAAAATCTTGTGGTGCCCGGGAGCTGGGTGCCTGTGAGAGGGAAGGAACATGGTGCACTTGAATATGCCGCGTTTTTCCCATTTCCCTGTCGCCCTTGCTCGGGCGCGGGTCTGGGATGCTGTTTATTTATGCATTCCATTAGATGTTCATGGGTGTGTTTTTGTTTTTATCTTGCTTGCCGTTTTGTATTACTTTGGCTGTAAAGATCTTCCCCCGGGTAGTGCAGCAAGCATGTCGTACGGGCTTTGGAAGTCACTTGGCGATGGCGGCAGACGGAACTAGTAGGGTCACAAAACTTTCTTCTTCCCCTTTGAGCATCCCAGTTAGTTGGTTGTGGCTTGTCTACGAGAGTGAATGTCGTTTGCCAAGTGAATTCGGCACAAGGGTTTAATCTTTCTGTTGGTTGGTGGGGCTTGCTGTACGGCTGGAATGTTGGTGAACTTGACTCATCGTGATGGTGGTTTTTGGAGGATGGTAGCGTGCTACCATGCACCGTGGCATGTATGAACACACGGTGCAACTGGTGGTCAGCTGTGTATACATCGCGGGTGAATGCAGTTGGTTCATTGCCTGTTGTGTGGCTGTGCGTGGAGTGGAATGCACAGGAAATTAGAAAACGATCGTCGACTGTTTCGGGAGTATGTTTGATAGTGTTGTTGTACACACAGAACATCGAATGTATTAAAGATGTATTTAGAAAGTTGATACAATGTATGAATGCAAGTGCGAATGATAACTAGCCTCAAATGGTAATCGAGTGCTTGGATCGTTCAGATGTTATGGGAGATGCAAAGGATCAGAGATTCTTCGGTCTCACTTCATATTAGTAATTAATCATATTTACCAACAGTTTTTCTTGAAAAGAGCACTTATTTTTGTACAATTTGGCTCTATTAATTTTCTAACGATCTCTCTCAATTTATAACCTTGATCTCAAACGATAAGCTATAAAAGGCGCATCATTTAGGGAAACACAATTTATCGTCATCTCTTTAGAAGCGATAAAACGAGAACCCCATTTACTCTACTTAACGACCGAGAAGCTGTGCAGACGACACCATTAGCTAGTGCACATACAGACGCGCTGCGCGCCATCATCCATTCCATTAACTCAGCTGGAGGAAGTCAACAAAGGGAAGAAAGTGTGGCAAAAAGACTCCAGTACCATCCAGAGTTCCGAATCTTGAGGAAGTCTACCGAAACCGCTAATGCAATGCTCAGGTGTTTTTGAGGTGAAGTTGAAAAGACATCCTCTGCCCTGTGATCACGCATCGAGGGGTTTAAAGATGACGAGCAGACGTGACGAGGGGCTAATGATTAATCATGAGATTATCGGAGGAAAATGCACGGGTCACACATTTCTCGGCACACAATTGAGCAGCGATGGGTTGGGAAGTAGAAGGGGGCTAGGTGATTGGAAAGTGTTCGGGGCCGGCCGGTACACCCGGCGGCTGATTGATCGGTGAAATGTGATCACGATTCTCACATCCCGCGGTGAACACATGGACACATCTCCCCCCAGCATTTGGTTTGGAATACTGACCGATCGATTCGGTGGTCCATTTTTGGTCCCGCCAGAGGGATGAGATCGGTGTGTCCCCGTATCTTTTACCCCGTAGCAGCACCTCCTGGAGGAGGCATCCATTGCGCATCAGCAGACACGGCACGGATACACAGTGAGACTGGAAGTGGAAGAAGATTAAACAAAAGGGTGCGTCGTTGAGCAAAGTGCCTCCAGCACTTTCGGACCCACTCGGAGGCGTTGAGGTTACGGCGAAGAAGCAAAACAACAACAAAATCTTCCAGCGCGATGTGAACTGGGACACCGTGGCTGGGAAAGCAAAGATACTGCTGGATGGTGTTAGAAAGCAAAGCCCAAAGAAGAGTTCGCTTTTGCTGCTTTTTCGTCGTTCTGTCTACAATCCGCATGAATGAAAACCCCGTTCCCCGTAGTGTGCCTTGCAGCTGTGACCCCAGGGAAGAGCGTCGATGTGGCGAAAAGTGAAACAAAACTCGCAAAAAATGGCAAGTGCACTATTGGGATGCGAGACGATCGACAGGATAATAGTTATAATGTGCCGCGAACAGCGCAGTGCACACAACTTCTTCCGTGACGCGACTCGCAGCCATGAGAATCTTCCGATGGCACATTTTTTTTTCGCCTTTCAGGTAGAAAGACGAACACATTTCAGCACATGAGAAAGGGAGCAGACCGGAAATGCCAGCCTAGGTGCGCAAGCGCCGCCAACTAAGCGTAAGCCATAATTCATACGCTTCTCTGCTCCTTTTGACCTTCTTACACGCGAACCGTACCTTACCGTCGCCCGCACGCCCGTACTCGGGGGCCGGGAGTGGTGCGTGATGCACCGATGTGAAGTACGGCCGACGACACTCTGGGACCACGGGACCACGTTTGTGACACCGATAGAGCGACCGAAGCAAATCCAGACGAGAGTGCACGCGCGCCACAAGAGTGAGAGTGCTCATTTGCGCGCAAATGGTGCAGAGGCGGTCGGGCGGGGAATGGTGGTGGAATTTCCGTTCGTGTCGCCCTTTACATTCTCCGGCCGCAAAGGGTCACCGTCAATTAGCACGGACCACGGCGCTGGTCGTTTGCCTGCGAGCGTTTTTTTTCTGAGTTTATTTACGAGCGGTCTAGCATTTGCCGGCGTTGTGGGAAGAACTGCTGTGAGCGAATGGAGCAATGTGCATCGAAGGAGGAAAAATGGAGAGAAAAAAGAGGAGCATAGGAAAACTTGTCATGCGACGGAAATGACGATCCCTTCGAAAACCCTTGACATTGAAATGGGGGTGGGGACCGGCAACGTTTGATGGATCATAAATCTGAAGACGCTCCATTTGATGGGTGTGTTGCAAATTGTGCTTAACGATATTTTACCGGCACACCTTCCCGATGAGGCGAGTTATCGTTAAAGTTAATGTAGAGGGACATAAAACAGATGAGATGGCTTCTCAAAAGCACTGTTCCTAAAAGTTCATCATGCTTTCTTGAGGCTACTGCCGTTCAGACCCTTTAGATTGAAGTTGTGCTGAGGGATATGTTATCCAAGCGCCCAGGCATTTATTTGTTTAGATAACAGCAGACAACATTTGTTTCAACACGTTTTCATGAAACATCGACTGATCGATGTGTGTGAGTGTGTGTTGTGTTAGATTTTATGAGCAGTGATCGATACGCGCTTGTTACAGCACATTTGTCGGGAAGATCATTATTGAGGGTACAAATAAAAAAGCAATACACCAGCAAACAGTTGTTGGTGCAGTCGATTTGTTATGAAGTGGAAATAACAAAACCCGGCCTGCTGGAAACCAACACCAAACACAAGGGAAGCTAACCCGAAACAACCCAACACAGTTTTAGGGTGCAGAGAGCCATAAAGTGACACAGCATTGTTTTGTTGGACGATTTATGAGTGCAACCAATAAAATGGTTGTACGTTCCGTGTCATCATTTCAAGCCATCTATCTTTTCCCGCTGGCGATCGCGTGGAGATGCTTATCCAACCACGCCAAGCCGCGCTTGCAATAGCAGCACGCCGGAGCAGACGGAATGCAGCGCAACCCGGTGTCTGTTCGTTAGATAAATGTAAACTGTCATCACTGAGACATCGCGATCTGGGGCACGCTTCATTACACCTTCATCTCGCGCGCCGAGCGGAAAAGATCACTCGTTAAGATTTGCGATGATCAAACGATCTGGCGATAAGGTGACACACACACACACTCACACACGACATACTGCTATGCTGCTGCTTTGCGAAAGTGCGGTGGCATATCCGTTGCCGCGTTGCGACGTGTGTGCACCGTAAATGTCACCCTCGGTGGCTTCATCTGCTGCTTGGATGGATGTTAGTCAGCTTGATTCGATTTCTGTTTTTCATTTCATCCCCACACTCCCTTGCACCATTGAGTGATGGGATGAGCGTGTATTGTAGCAGGATTTCCTGGGTCTGGGTGTTGATGACCCTCCGCTCCTGGTCTTGCGGCTGGTAGTGGTTCGATGCCAATGAATGGGCGAACCATTTGTGGAGCGGGCGTAATGAGACGCTCTGGATGCGCCGTTTATGGTTGGAGAGGATAGAAGTTGTTCATACTCTTTTTGGGCGGGAGAAAACTGGACACTTGGTAGCCACACCATACACAACAACGAAGGAAACAGGTGCGTAAAAGGCGATCTTGTGAAGAAGCCGCACTTGACACTGTGCGTAGCGTTTGTGGTTCATTGATAAATGCGTGTGACTGAAAACATGTTTTTATTAATGAGGAACTTGAAACAGTTCGTGATTGGTGATTGGTGAATAGTACTAAATTAAAAAATTAAAACAAATTATTGGAAAACAACAAACCAATTGGACCAAAAGGGTATGCCTAAAATCTATATTATGTTATTATCTATAATATTTCCTGAAGTCAGGATTTGCCCGGGCCAGTGACATTCCAGCAATTTTATTATATTAAATCTTAAATCATAGTACACAAAACAACAAAGAAAAAGATCGTTCTGGTCAATTAAAAACCCACACGTGACATAGTGCTCGATTCCGTTCCACTGCAAACCGTGCCGCGTTCCGAATGCTTTCGGTCTGCTTGCACATCTCACGAATTTGAACCCGAAACCGAAAGCATCCAGCACGACGCGAGGGCAAGACGCGGAATTCGCGCCACTGCACAACGAATGCGCGCGCCACACCGCTTTGCCACAGGAAATTGAACCGGCAGCAATGGCCGCATGGCCGGCGGCAGTGGCACTCTCCCAGCTTTTTTGTTGTTGTTGTTATTTATAACTTTAACCCAGTTCGAGCACTTGCACATCCCAAAACATCAATATCCCGGCCATTGGCCAACGGTTCGACGGCGGTCCGGAATTTGTCGTGCAGCTTCCACACACTCCTTCCCTTCCCTTCCCCTACAAAAACAAGAACACACATCCACACACACACAGCGAAGAACCATTTCAAAACAAAAAGGCCATGCCCGGCGGACTTGGCGCACGGTTGAAAAGCTGCACTTTCATCGTTCCTGATTGTGTCCTGCTTCAAGTGTGAGCGGGCGGGCGCGCGCGCGCGGAAGGAATTTCCTGGAGTGATTGTGCCGCGACCTCGTGAGCACGTTTGCGATCGTTATGCCCTCTGGGGAGGGGGTGTATGGTGGTCCATCGGTGTGGGAAGAACGCTATGATTGATGCTTAGACCGCCGGCGCAAAGGGCGGAAGGAACAAACCTTGCTTCGGGAGCCAACACAGAAAAGATTGTCATTTGTACGTGTGTGTATGTATGTGTGTGTCTGTGTGTGGTTAGTCTTGACTGCACGTGTGACCTGATTTTTCTTCCCGAACTCGACGGACCGAGAAAAAGCGTGTCGATCGCTCAGACAAATCAATTACATGTAATTTCGAACCCCGAATACTATCCTCCCGTAGTGTAAGGTGGTGCCAGCAGCAGCAGCAGTGCCCACATCGATTGAGCTGTTCGCGCCTGTGAAAGGTTTTTTTTATTGTTTGCCGCAAGCAAACGAAAGCCTTTTCTAATGAGACGCAATTAATTGACAACTATCATTAGCGGGTGGTGCGGGCTTGATCGTTTCGTAAAGACAACGTCTTTACCTTTTCCGCACCTTGCTCCACAGCGCAAGGAGCTGCAATTTTCGATTGGTCCCAAATAATACCAATCGAATTGGAAACGGACGGAGCGATCGGAGGGGAATGGAATGGATTCGCCCCGTTCAGTTATCGCAGCCGAAGCTCGCGCTGCAAAACAAAGCGAGGCAGAAACGCTTCCTCCCCTTGTGAAGTGTGGATGAAATTGTTATGCTCATTGGTTACGTTCAGTTATGCGCAGTTATGCTGTCGTGCGGTTTTGCTCTTTCCGTGCGCACCGTGTGCCGGGGGTGACCGGGTGACGATCGGGCAAAATCGACAATTTCTCTTTTCCGGCTCGCACCGATAATCGATTCGATCGTTTTGATTGATGAAGTTGTTGAAGCTTTTTCGTTGTTGTTAGTTTTGTATTTTTTCGGTTGTTGTGTTGTGGCATGCTAGTGTTAATTTGTCGTGTGTGTTGTTTTTTGTTCGAATTTTTGCAAGTTTTTCGGTTAAATCTGGTCGAATCCGGCATGCACAATAGAGGACACTACCGTAACGAGCGGCGTATGGCTGCGATTGTTGTCTTTCGCTCTCTCGCTTTCTCCCTCTCTCTATCGATCTTGCTGAAAGCTGCGTGATAAAAACGCGTGTGCTCAATTAATAAAGTTATTGGGAAAGTTAGGAAAGTTATGCAACCGAAGCGGCTTCGTCTCACCGTTCGGGGTGGAAGAAATGGGATTACACAGGTTAATCCTTATCCTTTGCTGATACTCCCTCCGGTACCTTCGGGCAGATCGCAGGGTTTCGTGTTTCTTATGCAACGTGTGTGTAAGTATACTGTGGAACGTACCGCACCGCAAAACATAACCTTTTATGGGCGCTTACAGTTTTTATCGCGTCTCTTTTGCGTATGCTGATCGGTTATGATTTTGGCGCGGTGTGTGATTCGCTACGGACGTGCCGTGGTCACGGGTGATTTATTTAAAGCGCAAAATGCGCGACGGTTGGTTTTTTTTTAATGCACGGCAACACTTGAGGGCTGCTGGTGCATGGGAAAAAGGGTAGCGCATCATTGGTAATGCTATTTTTGATGCGACAAAGACTGGTGCCGCACAAAGTCAGTGATCCATGGTAATGGGTGGTTGGGCGCTCCAAGGTCGGAACTGATCGACGATTCTAAGCCGTGTGATACGTTCTTGGGAGCGATCTGGTATGGACTTACAAAAGGGAAACCGACGTTTGACATAGACGAAAAAACAAACTTTGCATTATTAATTAATTGAGTCTAGATTTGTATGGTCGAAATTTGTAATACAAATAATATTAATTTTAGTAATAATCATGACAATAGTAATAATAATACAAAATAATTATTATTATTATTACAATTGGTAAACTCAAACGATGAAATTAGATTATCAGTAAATTAATAGTAAACTTAAATAAATGAAAAAAGAAAAAAAAAGTGGTTTTCAGGATTTTTTTAAATAGTACAATTCAAACAATAAACGAACTATATGCGTCACACACTTAATAGTTTTCCGCTTATCAGCCTTCCCTCTTGCGTGTGCAGCGAACCATGATCATACAAATTAGTTACACCCAAGAACGTCAACATAGTCGATCTGTGTGTGTGTGTGTGGGGATATGTCTGTATTTTTTGTTGGCTAGTTTTTTTCCAATGCTGTTGTTTCTATCGCCAATTTCATTTTCATTCGCATACTTTGCTTTGTCTCTGCTGGAGCGTGTCCCGGTTTCAAAACATCTTGAGCGCCATCGGAGAACGTCCTCCCCCTCCCCCCCCCCCCGCCAGGGCTTGCGGTGTGGTCCAACCTATCCAAATCGAGCACCGCACGTTCCACAATCCAAGCAGGCGGCTGGCAAGATACGCGTCCTGGGACGAAGCTGGGGAGCCCCTTCCCGGCCGTGTCAACAATTGAGCACATCAAATGCGGAACCTTGTGCATATCCCGATATGGAATGCATTAAATGTGCACATTAGTAGAGGAAAGAAAAACACACACACACTCCCAGACCAACTTTTAGCGAGGTACTCCAGTCTTACCCCGGTCACTGTCCTCGAATCGCGCGCCAACTGCAACGGGGGTTCGGAGCTGATAGCGAAGGTTGCTTTGGGGTGTCTGTGTGTGTACATAATTAAACGTAAAACAATAAGCAAACGAGGATGGGAAGTGGACAATAAAAACAAGTGACAAAAAACACCTCCCAACATACCAAACACTCCAGGTTCGTGGAATGAATGGGAAACCGGGCGGACCAAACCCGGGGCACTGCACCAGGGGTGGATTGTCGCGTGATGTGCTCAAGAAGCTGCTTCCAAATAGGTCGGCCGTCTCTGACCGCAATCGTGTGGACGGCTGGGGCGAACGGGTTGAGTTTTATAATTGAAAAACATTATTATGATTCTTTTTTTGTAAAGGTAAAACACCCTCTCGCTTGTGATAGTCATGACTGGCCAGAAGGGCTGAAGTTCGTCGCCTTCTTCTCCAAAACAATAGAGCTGCGAGGCGTAGTACACGCGAGGTCATTCGAGGAAACGGTCGCGTTACGGGGGTGTGTGGAATCATAGCGATAGGTGACTGTGTTTGTGTGTTTGTGTATGTGCGCGTGCTCGTGCGCTTTCGGGGTAAATGGTGACCGCTTTTCTCCTGCGTGAAATGACCTCACTTGTTTGTGCGTGCTGAAGGACAGATTGCCCCCGAGACGGGGGTGACGGGGCTTCGGAGAAAAGTGCGCTCTTGCACACGAAAGCCCTTCCCCAAACGGGTGTGTGTGTGTGTCGCTAGCGCTACAATGTATACCATTCACGGTGTAAGGTGATCGTTCGGCGCTGAAATTAGACGGATTACGATCAAAGCTTTGGGCTAAAACATGGCGCAACATGAAATTCTCTGTGTGAGTGAAACTGGAAAGTTTTGAAAATGATAATTACAAAATTACAACCGATTTTGGTGCGATTTTGCAAGTCCATTGCTAGTGATAGGCATGCCGACCGACCGGACGGTATTGCACGCCGGCGCGGTGGAGGATGGGATAAATGGCTCAACATTCGCGTACTGCTGCTCCGTTTGGGCGTGTGTGTTCGGTGCGTGTTTATCGATGTACGGTTTTAGTACCGAGCGGGCGAGATACAAGCCGATAGCCGATGCTACCGTGTTACAATTGGATGGCGCACAGGCACGGCTACCAATAACGGCATAACTAGATGTAATTGTAATTGGTTTATTAATAACATTCCGGTACGGTGCATTCAAGCTTGCCAGGGAAGTCTCCCGAAGTTAAGGGAGAGGGAAGGGGAAAAGCGCTACGGGAGGAGGTACACCTTGATCGTTGATGGCGATGTTAATGTTCGATCACAACGAACTGTTTTCCTTTCGGATGTGTGCAGTCCGTTAGGCGAGAATGATCGTATCGCTGCAGTTAGTGGAAGAAGTCGCAAGTGGCTGTTGTTGAGGACTGGACTGGCAAAGGGAGCATCATTAAATGGTGGAAAATTTACGGTGGCTCATGGTATTAATATTTATATTGGCATGATGGTCGATTCAAAGCTATAGGGATATGAATCGATCGGGTGGTTTAATATGATGTATAGCTGTATATCATCACAGGTTGTACACCTCAAGAAAAAAAGTATTTTTTGCATGTTCACTTTGAAGTAAAACAGCGTATTGTAATGTAACAGTATACAAAACTAACTTTGGAGGATTTCACAAAATTTTATATTGAGTTTGACACTTGAAGACTCAAATCATGTCAAAACTTCATAAAAAACCACACGTCAAACTCTCAACCTCTCAGCCTGAAAATATGTAAACAAATGCCGATTCGTGGGAGCTTTTGAAGGATTGATTTTTTTTTACTGAAGCAAAATTATTTTGTCAAGAGATGTTAAAAACAATTTGAAACGATGTTATATGATGTATTAAATGTATTATAACTCATTTCAAGAAAAAATCCATTTTTAATGCATATTTGTTTCTCCGCAAATGATGAAATCCAATATGACGGAACATAGCTGTCAAATGGCTACAACCCGGATGATGAATATTGTTCCACTGAGCTGGTTGAAATTTCAGCTTTCTTGCTTAAAATATAAAAGTGGTCTTTATTAGAGATCCTCATCTCAGTAATATCCTGGTAACAAAGCATCTCAATCATGGTTACAAAGGAATATGTTTATTGATATTACTTGATAAAAAATACCAAAACTCTAATGAGTTAACTTCTAGAAAAATGATGTATTTGTTAAAATATCAATATGTATGAGGGATACAACATTCACGTTTTAAAAAACTATACTAGTTGAGTGAATGAGACTGGGTCATGAGTTCCTATATACAATTGTGCTGGTCATTTTTGTTTAAAAAAGTAAAACATCTGACGTTTTCTGAACTTGCTTTTTGGTTTTTCGGTGCTTTAGGTGACTCGTGTCTTTTGATTCGTTGGCATTAAACGGGGTTAAATATTTGAAAAGCACATCATTGATCATTTCGTATCTAAAACAATCTCTTTTCTGTAACAGTGCACCTTTATTTATCCTACTAGCGTGATTGTTTTCTTCTTCTTCTTACTTTATTTCCAGGTGAGATATACCCGGGGCTTCTCAAAATGGTTCGAACCTTCTCGTTTGGTCCTCACCACAAGCGGCGTTGCGTAATCTGCTACGAGGTACAATAGAAATCATATCGAAACCAAAGGGAGAAATGATATGAAATTTCAAACCAATTAAAAATTGGACGGGAGTGTTGAAAGAAATCTAAAACGTTTCAGCAGCCAGCAGTGTCAAAATGGGGGATAATCTAACACCTACAGACGTACCGCTTGCATTGGGTGAAAGTGTTTCCACGCCGACGGCAGATGCACACCGCACAGTTGTGATGCATATTCCAAGCCCAATTTGGTGGGCTTTTTCGGATCGGTCTTCCCGTTTTGGCTGGTGGGAGTAACTTTATTGCAAACAGTTTTACTGCCATGGTTTGTGGCTCGAACGCATAAAAGCACAAATACACGCGCACGGGAAGGTTCACATTTCCGGTCGGTGGTATGTAGGTTTGGGGTTTAGCAGTCTTGTAGGGTTGCGATCCCATGGATGTGCTTTTCAACACATTTGATTGTTAGTTTAAAATAATTAATTGCACAGTCAATAGCTGTGGATCGAAATAATGAGCACTTTAGGACGTCAGCTACACTTAAAGAAGATCAACTAGCCCCATTATCTAACCTTATTGATTAACGCGTACCGAAAGTTCTCAAGCCATCGCAAGAACGTGACCTTACTAATTGCCTATTGTTGGGTGCAAAGCCCACCTCCAAACTGCAGGTGATGTACGGTGCTGATCATTAAGGTGGGCCCGAAAATCGATTGCCACAACACGGTTGATCCAGGGCCAGGAAACCAGTAATGGCGACCATTGCGGTGCAATCGATGAAACCTTGCAAGGGAAGCGATTCCGGCCGTCAGCCGATGGACCAAACGGCGCAAGGCTATGAGAATTGTGCCGACGATCGTGGGGTACAAATGATGGTGCAGAAAATTAAGACAAAATCCATACCGTTTATATGAAAGTGGGCAGGATGTTAGGAGCATTTAGTGCTGTGTGTGCCATTGTGTGTTCTTTTTATGGGGCTTTGATTGGATTGCAGGTGTCCATGGGAAGCTCACCGGCACCGAACGTTGATGTATCGCGCGCTCAGCATTTGAAACAATTTGTCCCCTAATGAATGACATAACGTTTGTTAATTTATAGCTTTTTTTGCTCGAATTGTATGAAGTGAGATAAGTGTTGTTTTTCTTTTTTTTCAAAAAAGGTTTCTTGGGAACCTTTCTACACTCGGATTTGATGACAACCTTCGGGTTTGTTTTGAGTGCCAACCAAACAGGGAGCACTTATTAAATGCGCCCTGCCTGATCACCATTAGGCAACGTTTAATTAATTTAAATTTATCTTCACCGGCAATCAGAAAATTGGAGATTAGTTTTTCGATAACAATGTGTGGCGATGAAATGCTCTGCCATGAAGGGGGCTGTTTTATACTCGCAGCAATTGTAGGTGCCGAGCCCTTAAATTGAGCTTAGTCTCCGTTGTTTTTTCGAGGTCTCAATAGTGACACGTTGCATAACTTAAAGCATATCTTTCTTCTAGCTTGGCAGAGTGCCCAAACGTTTGTTCATATGTTTTGCTCCATTCGGAACATATTTATTTCCGAGCAAGTCATTCGTTTGCTTTCTGTGATGTAGTTTTTACCATCACAGGACACATGCTTAACTAGCAGCTATTCCGATGTCCGATGTGAACGGGTAATTGGGGTGAAGCTGTGGTTGTTGTGTCCCATGTTCGTTTGCTTTTGCTTTAGATTTTCCCATCCATCCCCACACACCCACAACCATCGAGTGCAGGAGCCACTCAATTGACGCGTTTCGTGGTCAACTTTGCATAATGAGGGAAAAGTGAAAGGATTTAATTGGCCTGCGTGACGAAGGTTGAGGGAAGTAAGTGACAAACATTATGACTTCCATCCGGATGGACGTAAGCAGTACGAATACACACTATTACTATTGAGATCATCACTGTAGAAGCGACAACACACATGGATTTAGAAAAAGTAGTAGTCAATTTATTCATCAACGTTCACACTCACAATTTAAAAAGTAAACTTGCTTAGTTTTCTGGCACTCTATCGATTGGCAGTGTTTTCTTAAGGTGAATATGCTCTAAACTTAGTAATGTTTGTAGCCGTGATGATGAGAGCTAGGCACCACGAGGGGCTGCACGTGGGCAACGGTGTGCACCGGCGGTGGCACTGCGACGTAATGCACCTCATGTACCGTCTTGGCCGCTGCTCCCTTGTGGAAATGATGCAGCACCGCACCCCGCAGTAGCGCCTTCTTGACGACGTGCTTGGTGATAAGCAGCGGTGCACCCGTGGTGAGCGAAACGAGCGCCAGAGCCAGAATGATGACAAAGGAGACCTGTGAAGAGAGAACGACAAGTGTTAGCTATTTGAGGCTACGATTGAGGCACTGGTTTTCTGCGAAAATCACCTTCATGATGATAAGCTTGGGAGTGCTGTTACTGTTGCTACTGCGAAGAAAGATTGGTTTGCAATGCGATGTGTTTCGCTGGCTGTGAACGCTGACTGTTTGATACTACTGCACTGTTCGGTGACCTATTTTATATGGTTTGCAAAATGTTCCTGGTGCCATAGGTGGGAGGGTTCAAAGCCGTATTATGACATTGAAAATATGCCCCCGGGGTCAGATTTTCGCCAGGTATGTCGTGCATGGTGCAGTGATGGTTCTAGGGACCTATGGGTCGTAAGACACAAACCGGTGGTGCCAAATGTCTGTTCATAACAGTTACAAACGTGATTATGGAAAGTATGATGGGTAGTTGATGTAGGCTATGAATATTTCATTTTCTGTAACTACTAAAGTGTTTGTGTTTGGTATTGCTTCTTTATGACGAGTAGAAACTTATTGAATCAAAAGTGGTAGTCATACTACCATATCATATACAAGTGGCTCACTCTTGAAACGGACCTGTCTGCCAAGAAAATTGAATTTTGTTTCGTTTTGTTCAAGAATAATTCAAGAAACTAATACTGCCTTGGACTGAAGTATTAGCTATGAATTGTGCTACACGTTCAGCATAGGCGATGATAAACAATAGAAATAATTATAAAAATATGTCGTTCAGGTAGCGATGTGGTGTGTTGATGTATAAGTAATAAAAATGAAGCAAAGTTCTAGACAATTTCGATCGTTCTGTATAAACTGCTCGATAAAGTATACCATTTATAGTTTCAATAATAAATGTATAATTATCAGGATTTCAATGAAGAATTCAATACTATGGCATAATCAGTATAATTAATCTTTAATTTAAATAGTTGTCATTCTCAAGCTCAATCATGAAACTACACGTGTTACTAGCCAAACCACCCTCTATCCAACACAAAATAAAAGAAAAACCAAACGGTGGCTCAAAGTAGCTCCAAACTAACCGTCTGAGGTCGTCGGAAACCTCATGCTCAGTAAAACAATCAACTTTCTTCACATACAAACCTATAATTTCGGCCAAAACAATTCCCCTAAACAAGCACCATTTCCGTCAGTTTGTGTTGGAAAATCAAATAACATTTTCCCATTTACCCTTTGCCGTACCCCTGTACGGCCGTCTGCTAACGGTAGGATACTTTTGCCCCTGCGCTCTGGGTGTTCATGATCTTGACAATGGCGCTGTAAGCGGTGGCTGTGGCAAAAGTTTTACTCATAATTTGCAACAAATTCTGTAACTGTGACGGCAAGCAGGTTGCAGACGGAAAAAATAAAAACCAGCGCGAATGATATCCCATTAACGCGCGCAGTTATTATTCAAAAGAGCTTCTCTCCTTTGCTGTTTTGTTCGCCACGGCTAAATGGATGCACAGTAACACAAACAAACAACGGGCACTGTTGGCGCCCAGAGGTTGAAGCGTGTTTACGGCTTCATCTGATTCGGGTGGCAGTGAAAAAATGAGAAAGATTTGGCGCGGCACTAGACGAGAAACGTCACAAACCGTTCACCTTGCTTTCCGGAGCATTAGATTGGTTTTCTGAGGCGAAGGGAAAGCGTTCATGTTTGAATTACCTACAATTAAGCACAAACAACAAGAGGGTAGTAACAATTTATAGCGCTTTTGTTTACGCATCCGTTCTGCGACAAGATCGACCGTGCAGCCCTTGTTGATCAGATTGGAAGCAACTGCAAAGCACGTGACGTTTGTTGGGAATATGTATTTAGTAGTGAGGTTACTGTTGGTCAGCGAGAAAGAGATTCTGGACTGTGTAGAAGCCGTGGCAGGTAATGCGCTTGCGGCAAATGAAGCCGTTTCACGAGCAAACGATTAGCGACTTACACTACCAGGAAATAGTTTAGCGGCGTGTGAGATGGTGTCAAATGATAGACGATCATAAATTATGCAAAGAAGAAAGAAAAAGAAAACGTTTGGGCGACAGCCCTTTCAACTCGACGCCGCACAAAGATCCCTCCGACATCCCCATTCTCACGAGTATCTCATTAGGCTAATTGTGGTGCACCTCTAGGTTCAGAGAGGTTGCCTTTACGGTGATGTTTTGGCTTTTTTTGCGGCAACCCAGCACCCACAAATTCGCAAATGAGCTGCGATGCCTTAATGTTTCCGCTCGTTCGACCGCGGCACGTATCTTTTAATGCGGCGGTAGGTGTTATGTGAGTTGGATGAAATCTTACAGGCACGAGTATGCACTTACTCACGTTTTTTTCGCGTGCAAAATAAGCGGCTGGCGCATGGAAATGGATCGGTGGGCTCGATCACGGTTCTTTTGGGCCAATGAAGTTGTCATTAGCCAGTCCAGTAGAGCCAGCATATCGCCCTGCAAATGGACCGGGTAAAGATGCCAAACTACGACGCCTGGGCCTGGTGGCCTCGACGGTAGGCTATGGGGGAACGGGCAGAACCAGAAAAACGGGACACAAGTGAGTTTTTGGCAGTTATGACATCCGCAAAGGTGCAAGGTATGCATTTTGTCCGGAGGGCATACATTAGGTGAAATGTGGGTGATGTTTTGCCTGTGTGGCGAAATTTCGAACACTTGTTACGGGGCGTGTGTGCGCTGATGTATTGCGCAACGTGGCAAATGGAGCTTTCAAAAGGTGCATAAGGTGATCAGATGATTAATAAGTTTTCTGTTAAAAAAGTATGACTAATTGTATGCCTGACTAGTATTAGCTCATTAAACATTTCAAATCGTCCAAGTCGAAGTTTAATGGAAATCCTCTGAAAATACCTAACTAGTTTTGTTTCCAATAAATAAACATTGGCTGCAAAATATGTCTTGGTCAAATATCTACACAGTAGGGTTTGAAATCTGGTTAGTAAAACTCGATGTCAATTTTTAATAATTTTATGTGGCATATTCAAGCCAATCATTTTTGTGAGAATGATAAAATATATGGCAAAGAAAAATTTTAGAGTGATGAAATCTTGCAGCTACCAAAACCTAACTCAACAATTTTAATACCTAATTCAATTCTTATCCTTAAATTATACCGCAAAAATGTTCACCAAACATTCGTACCCACCAGAGAGGCACAAATTAGCACATTCACAGCATCTATTAGACCTAATTTCGCACGGTCCAGCTGTCTGGGCACACCTTCGCCAACTCAACGCCACCACCGGCCGCATGAATATGGTTCATAGACGTGCACCTCAAAACCTGCCGCTGATTGCAATGTGTGTGGACCAGGCACAAAAAGAACAGGTCACCGCACATTCGGTCACGGTTATATAGGTGCCGGGATGCCGAAAACCAAAACAAAAAAAAGCAAGCGAAACAATTTCTCGCACTCCACAAACCTTGGCGGCGAATTCATTGGCATACTTTCAAATGACCCCAAACGAAAAAAAAAAACTGTAACATAGCTGGTCCGTATGCGTGCAGTACTAGCTGTGCACAAATGCAGACATTGCTCTGTTGTGGTCCGTTGAGGTTTGCTTGATGCATTTCTCACTCGTTTTCTCGCAAAACGAGGAGGCAAACGGGAGATAGGGGCTGCTATTGGAGCAGCGTAAGCGTTTGGGGATTTTGATGTGCCGAATACGCAAAAAGATAGAAAAGGCTTGGACCACTCCTCCGATTGCACCACCCAGCGCTCCAGAAAAGGTCATTAGGATTATTAATTATGATGGATGAGTTTGGGATGGGCCCGGTGGTAAGATGGTTTCCACAGGGGGGGGGGGGGGGTGAAGGCATCATAACGCACCGAAAACGGGAATGTGAGTGTGAAGCACGTTCGCATATTACACATCCAGCGGAGCGTGTATGCATTACACATTATCAGTGTCAGAAAACGGGAGTTTTTTTTTGTGTGTGAGCTGCCTTCGCTGTGAAATCATCGGGGTGTGAGAGAAATTTTCTCACGCGGTGTCTCGGGTGCCTTTTTCGGGAATGTGTAATAAAAGTGGCATCGATCGAAGCGTCTTGAACGAAGCCAATTAGCAGGGAAAACGTGTTGATGGTAGTGTTATTATTATTATTACATAATCGAAGAAGATTTGGGGAACTGAAGCAATATTGATTACGATTAAGGTGAAATATTAGCACTGGTAACAGTTGTAATAGGTAGTAGCTTGCAACTTTTGACACCTTTTTTCTTCTTAGTTTTGCATGATGTCCCTGGCATTGATTGAACGGAACTTTTTGAAATTTGATTTCCGGCTTAAAACAGTCTGTTTATGTATTAATACAAGCATATCTTTAAGTCCCGCATTTTACAATACGATTTTATTTCGTATATAATTGTCAAAAACAGTAATAGCTTTGAAGCAGGTCCTTTAAATTTTAATGTTTTAATCTGACATTAATTTGCGAACGATAAAGAAATATATAATTCAAACTGGTTAACCCAGAAAACAGTTGTGATTTATATCAGCTGCACTTCCTGAATTCCGAAAATGGTAAAATTCCATATTTTAAGAAAGGAAAGATAGGCATTAAATATGATTCCTCTAAAGTACAGATATCCATCACATTAATAAAAAAAATACTGCCGGATTGGAGCTAAATAAAACAGACGATGACAAGGATAGCATGTAGGTGATTCGTCCGAAAATTTTGCGTAATGTTTATTAAATGCGTGTGATTAAAACATCAGATAGTGTAAACATGAGCCGTTTAACATGCTCGTTTGGCTTTCAACCGTTTGACCTCGGCCGCAGCAATGCGGGAAGGAGGGCAGAAGAAGCGTGTAAGCGTTCCGATCAATCCCGCACTCCGGTGGGTTCTAGCAGCCAGGCCGGCCAGGCAGGCAAGATTTATGACAAAACTTTAACACGCTCAAGGTTACCCCCAGCTGGTGGTGCTGATCAAGCAAATTCCGTCCCAGGTTCCGCTCCGTACGTTCAAGTTCTGACAGCCATCAATTTAGCATCGGCCGCGGCACCGCATCGTACAAAGGCGTGCACCGTTCCATGTACCGTTTGGCGTGTGCGCTTTTTTCATGTGGGGTCGGGGTTTTTGGCACTATTTAACAGCGCCCGTACCGTCTACGAAAAGAGTGTGTTGTGTTGGTGGAAGAAATAAAAAAATACATCCCTTCGCGTTACCCATTCATTCATGGGCGAAAAGTTGCAAAAAAAAACAACAACAACATGATTCAAAACAAAACAATCATCGTTACACAATCAGCTTAATCACCAGCTGGTTCTGAGGTTAGGTCTTTTACTCCCGTCTTTGCGTGCGCCGGTACGTTCGTTAGCCTATCGATCCATCAGTGCGTTTGGGGGTGCCCGGTTGCCTGCGGTAAGGACGTGATTTGGTTCGGGTTGCGGTGCAGAGGGATTGTACATTTGGTAAGGGGAACCGATGGATAACTCCCATAAAATTCGACAAGTAGGTCATACACACATGTACGGCGCACCAAACACACTGCACACAGCGGCTCCGGTCATTGCGCATTTAAGGCTGTGTTTTAGGTTTTTTTAGCCGGTTGGTCGGTACCTCAACTCCACCTATTGTTATTACCGATGGGGCAAAGGTGCTGTTTTTTTCCTCTTGGCCGAACATCTTTTGGTGAAAATCCTGCCAACACTACGCACAACACCGGTTGCCCAGTTTGCTAATGCTCGATAATTTATGGTTTATGACAGGCACTTACGCCCCCCGTGGGGCGGTGTGAAGGTTCTGCCCGAGACAAGCCATTCTCTTGGCCGATCTCATCCTTGCGGTACTTTAACACAAATGATTATCTTCTAGTTAATGATTATCTTGTAGCGGGGAAGTTCAATGAAGCTTTTGCGCTTACCGATGAATGGTGGGGAATGTCGGTGGGTCGGTTGGCTCCGTAAAGCGTGCTTGCATTGGAGAAAGGGAAGTTCTAAGTGCCCTTAGTTTTCTTGTTCTTCTGCTTAGGTAATAGATCCATTTCACTTTGCCAGTAAGCGGTCTCTAGCCTGCTGCTTTCCTGTGTTGAGCATGTTTCTTACGATGGGAGGTGGTCAAACCACCGACACAGAGAAAAGCAAAAATTATGAACACGCGTGTGCGTTACTAAAAACTTGTTAATTAACCTTAATTGCGCGAACATTTGCACCCGTTTCATCATCATCATCATCGGAAGATCAATCGTTGCAAGGGAGCGGGAGGGAGGGAATGTTACGATTGTCGGTTCTTTCGTTTGCACCGTGTCATTCCCGTGATCGCATCCAGACCTTCGGGAACCTGAGAAGGTAAATGGATTGTTGTAAAATAAAGAAAATACATACAAACACCGAAACAACACACACTGGGAAGTAACGGTGAGAACTTTAAGTCGTAAGAAAACTTTCAGCACCTGCTCAATTGCCTGCTGTGGCAGGAGAAGCACGAGCTTTCCCTTCCTTGATGACTTCCCCTCGGTGCAGTTAGTTTTCGCAACGAAATTAGGTGAACATTCAACATCGTTAAGAAACAGGTGCATAAAGGAAAATGAATCTTTTCAAACAGGAAGATTAGAAATGCTGGTTTTGGATTACATTCGCAAGCGTAGAACGGTAAAATTAAACTTTTTTGGGAACGTTTATTGTTTCGGGTTGGTGCGTTAATTAAACCCGATTTTGTCAAAGATAATAACAAACAATAGTAATGTTTGTATTTTGTGAAACAAAACATGAAAATGAAACCACAAAAATCAAGACCACCGATGAAACGGCACGCCCAAAAAGGAATGATGCCAATCTCGAGAGCGATAAACATGAAAACGAAAGTGTCAAAATGATTGGTTAGCTTTCGGTTTTCTTTATCGTCAAAAATGAAGCTTTCCAGCGCCAGTTCCCTCACCCGAAGCTGATCCGCTCGAAGCCCACCGAACGCAACATCTAACGATTCATCGAAAGCGAAATCAAACACGAACGGCGGTATAAAGCATAACGGTCGCTTCTCTCAAGCCTTATCATGCCGTGGAGGTTAGCGCGTTTTCACGATGCCAATGCAGTGAAGTGAACAAATAATGCGCCCCTTTTGCTTAGCCTTATCGTGCCGTGCGCAACATCAATGGCCGGCAGGGTACAATGGATAATGGTGGTGCATGTTTGGTTTTGTTTAATGCTTCATAATTTCACTTTTCATTTCATTTCTCATCATGGAATTGGCGCTTAATGTTCCTGAAAACGTACACGTTTGTTCTACTGCAAAATGGATGGATCGTGGATCTGATGTTTTACATTATCGTTCGATTTGCCCCTTTTAAATTGGCACATATACGGGGTCTGTTAATCGATTCCATTCGAGGAACGTCACGTAGCAACAAAGTCATCTTTGCTGACCAAACCTTGACGAACGTTTCGTATTAGAGAAAACGACTCACATGCTGACGTTCGTGATGCTGTTGCTGCGGTGAGACGAATGCGCGCCGATGGTGCCCACTGCACCGGCACAATCAATGCAACCGAATCGGTTAAGCTACAAATTTATGGTTCTGATCAAAGGGCAGCATCGCCGCCGTTGCCGCCAGCCGTCAGTGTCATCGGTAGGAGTAGCTCGTCAGTCACAGTCACCGAGGCGCTTTAGAAAATCCACCCAAGAGCTCGCATTGCGGGGTGATGTGGCCGCCCTACGATTGAAAGCGACCCCTAACCGGCCCTTTGCCAGCGTGTCGTGTGTATTGATATGGATCGGAGCCCATTTTCTCTGACCGCGACAATTCCCATAAATAATCGATGTTTTTCTACAATTTAAACCTTAACAGTGCATTAGCCCGCACGGTGTACGGTGCCGGTGGAAGCCGTTCGAGATGGAAATGAGACGATGAATCATCCTTTTTCTTGAGCCGCAGTAAAAGCAACCCTTTTGTGGCGCCTGCACGCCACAATTGTCAGCATCGGAAGTCATCTCCACTGTAGATCCTTTCCGCCAGGGCAAGGTGGCACGGAAACCACATGCGTCTAGTAAAACAAATTGTTCCGACCTATTTACATATCCGATCGGGCCCCGGTGCTCCACGGCCCACGGTGAAAGCCCACTGACCTATTGACGAAGTGGATGCCGGGCCTGTGACCAGGCAACCGTGGCAGTTATTAGCTTAGACATTAGCGCAACGCCAGCGAGCGAGCGCGCGTTCGAGAGAGTTGATTGACTTGTTTCCAGTTCGCGGTCCGAGGGCAGGATCTACTATCGTTCGCTGCGCTGGGTCCACCCGTCGCTATAGTGCACGTAATTACATCGCGCGCGCGATGATGGACGAATGGTCGTATATTGGGGCCAGGCAGGGAAGTAGTCGGGCTGAATGGATACTTTCCATACACTGCAAATTTTGACATCGCACTCCGGGCGCTTTTTTTCTTCTTTGACAGCTATTGATCGCGATCAAGTCGGCGACGGCGGACAGCGACGATCAAGCGGCGGCGACATTAATGGACCGTACGGGCTGGGTCGATGCCGAAACTGGTGATCTTTCGCTGTTGTGATATGTTGGAGCGGTACTATTTTTTCGGGCTTTGGCAGATCGGGGCTTATTGTGTGGTGCAAATGATCGTTTGCTGATTAATATTTTGCCTGACCTTTAAAGGTGTTTTGATGTAATGTGGCTGGTTGCATTGAGCGCGTTTGCTACCTTCACTTCGATCAGTGCAAAAACACCTTTCTTCCGAAATACGTGGTTAGGTGTGGTAATCCAGACGTGTGTGTGTGTGTTTGTGTAGGGGTTATTTTTAGCATTGAAAGGACCGTTGATGTTGTTAGATAATGCAACGCATTGTACACAAACACTGAGCTACAATTAAAGCACTTTCCATGTTTTAGGTTGTCGCACCACCTAACAAGAGGGCATCATTCTGATTGTATTCAAATTAGTATTCGTTCCCGTTCTGAAGGGGGCGGAATAGATGATCTAGTCTTACCGAGTCATTATTACTGTACGGTCAACTACTTACACTAGCCTGAGGCTTAATTGCAAAAAACGCTCTGTACATCTTGAGAATCAAGCGGTTGAACTTCAAATGAACTTCATTACTCACTCAGTATAATTAGAAGTTTACAGCACATATCTATTTTTACTAAAAGCTGAGAACATGCATTGCGGTTGCATCACACCAGCCAACCCACTGGACGCTCCAAGCACGTAACAATTGAACACACCACAGTTTCATTAACGTTTCATTAAGTGATCGTACACAGATGCTCTAGTGTGTGTTACGTAAGGGGTTCTGGCTCTGTCGGAAGTAACCCCTTTGTGTGATCAAGCTTTCATTTAAAAACTTGAAGAAACTATACCTTCGTTAGTCACGATGGGCTTTCTGGGGTCGCGACTGTTCTTCTACACAAAAGATGCCCACGGACTCGGAATCTTAACGGAAAATCGAGCGGAAGAATGGGAACGGCGATGAAATGTTTTACCACGATCGCGGGACCTACCCACCAGACGAACAGCCGCAACAACTTAATTGTAAGACGTTTTAATTGTTTATAGTCATGTTAATGGGCACGATTAGAATCACGCTAAGAGCGTCGGTGCTGGCGAACACTTTAGGATCACTTACTCATGGGACGGTGAGCATTTATGTTAGGATGTTGGAGACTTCCACGCGATCGTGTGATGGATGGATCGGATGTTTTAAAGAAACTTCATGTTCAGCCAGGGAGAGTTTGTTGGCTGTATGGTAAAGTTGTTGCTTATAGTTGGCACTATGAAAAGAAGAAGGCAAAACCAAAATGATGTGAAATCGAACCAACAGTTTGATCTGCTAGTTGTGTCATGCTTCAAACGCACTTTTTTGTGTGTGCTGGCTACAAATTAATTGGAAGAATAATTTGCAGCCAAAATTCATGCCACTTCTAACCACGCAAAGCCCTTCAATGTTTGCATCGATTCCATTAGCAGAACAAATGTCTGATTTTTGGTAATTGATCCGTTCCAGCGACGAGCGGAACTTGAACTTGAGACGTGGCTCACTGGTAAACAGCAAACGAAGCTTCCCTGCATTTGCGACAGCTTTCCGTGGCCACAGCAGACAATTTGTGCGATTTTCTCACGCTTTGCCATGCAAGGTAAAAACAATTCTCACTCTTGATTAGCTTATTTGCGCTCGTACAACTCCGATGCGGAGACTCCGAAGTGACGGATGCATTCGATGCTGGACAAGCGAGTAACCTCGTTACGTTACCTCGCTCGCCAGCTTACGAGTGCATGGAGCGGTAAGGAGAACGTTAGAGGTGTGCACGGAGGACAAACTCCAGTTTCAATTGCCATCACTGGTTTTCTTGGTGCGTTTTAGATGCCGAAGCAATGTAGAGCAATAAAACAATCCCGTTAATACAAACAGCCTCAGAAAGCTCGGAAACGCACTCGTGCGTACGAAAAACGTCAGTGCCAGTTTCAATGTCCAATGCGTCTAATGCTGGCGAGACGCTCAGAAGATTCAGTAAGCTTTTTTGCTCGATCACTCTAGCAAAGATCACATGACAGTCGGCGCGATCGGTGGAGGCTTGCGTACTTCATAGCGACACCTGCTGTTACTGGTGGAGTCGTTTCATCACAGCATGAATTTAACCCTTTCCCAAAAATCCGATATGATAGTGATCGCACAATTACGTAAGAAATTGGGCATCTTCGGCGCATCTGCTGCGGGTAATCGATTTATCATTCCAGCCATTTGGAATACCACCAGGCCTCTCGGTTCGTTTGTACTGAATTGGAACGGAACCTACCTGGCGGGCGAGTGGCGTTAAATTCCACACGATTCTCACGGTGATCGATTCGCGCACGATGTGATTATACATCACCCGGGCCTACTACTTGCTGGCAGCTCATAACGAAACATGATCGCCGGCGGAAAACGACAAGTTGCCATGCTGGGGTAGGAAGATGACTAGATGGATGGCTGGCTGGCTTGATGGATGGATGGGTGGGCATTATCATCTTCAGTTCCTCGCCTAACACCTATCCACATGATACGGTCGCTTTTATCGAACAAAGCAATGTCGGAGAGCTAGAAGACGGGGCCGCGCTTGGTGTAGTGTGTCATCAGCAACCTACCAAATACAGCCAATGGGGTCAGTGTGGCGCTGGTACGTTCTTGCCACTCTCGCATTTCTGCTGAGCGTGTGCGTATGCCCCAATGGCATATCTTTCAGCACCTTGCACTGATTGGAGTTGGGTTTTTTTAGCGGATTCTGTTGTCTCTATCGAAAGTGTAACGAATCAAATGGTGTCGTCTGCCGCGGAACACCATCTATGGTAATGGTTGAAAAGTGGGTCTGAGTGGTGGTCTAATTGAGAGATGTAAAAGATATAACGGCAGTTGGAGAACATGGCATCGAATAGTTCATGTCGGAATCTAAACTGTGCGCCTCACCACATCCCACACCAACTGAGACTTATCCAATGTCAACTCACACAGGTAGTGGTGGTGGTTCATTGAACTGTCTTTTGCATGCGAAAGTCCAAGTGACCCTAACCGACCGTCCAATGCTACTTGTGTCTAACCCAATCATAGAGTCGCTCAGTGCATAGTTTACCCGTACGTGTAGCATGAATCTCATTTTGGGTGGTCAACAAGTCGCCTTCTTCCAACCATCCGCGGACCCAACCGTATGATACCGTGTATATGAAAGTGTGTGTGTGAGCCCGGTTATGGACCGAGATCACTTGTTTGGCAAGTTTCAGGCGCTGGTGAAAGCAAAAGGAGATGAATTGCGAAAAGTCGCAACGGTACGGCCAGAAAGCCTGCCAGCATAATGGGCGCTCGGCAGGATTGATATGTTTTTATTTTGGCAGCTTTCACTTTCCCCCAAAATAATTAAAAAAAGAGAACGCCAATAACGCGAAAAGTTAAATGGCGAGGTAGCATGCCGATACAGTCCCATACACACACGCGTGTGCTCCTTTTACGATCGAAATAAAATCGAATCTGAGGACCTGCAACGCAGAGGAAGGGTGAACAGGTTGAGTAGGCCGACGATCGCTAGAACACGTTGCCACCTTTGGGTCACGACAGGCCTGCGAACGGTGGTACACTTGAAGGGGGCATTTTGTCTGGGAGCAACTTGGGCTTGGGGTTTGCATGTGACGCTGTGCTGTGTGACTTGGCACGGGGCAAAAGTTTGGGTGGAACGGTATGGTGAAGCCTGAACCGTAATGTGTGAAAGATAAAATTCGACCACGCCGTGACGTGATCGATATGCACGGGTAGGTAGATCGGGAGAGCTTGTGTCCAGTTGACATTTGAAACCATTTCTGGAGCTGACGGTAGGGCAGTGAGACTCGATGTCTCGTGGGTAACGTGTATCGTATCGGTTTCACTAACTAGGGCTCGTCGGCTCGTTTTGAGTATACTGTATCATGCACACAAATGGTTGAGAATAGTACAAAATCCCTAGTTTTTATGTTGTTTTAGAGCTTCTGCGTACGGTCATTATCTCAATTCTTCATGAAACAATTGTTTGTACTTCTTTCGATGAACATGTAACGCTTCAAACAGCTTGTTGAGCTGAATTAACAATTTAAATGTGCTAGTGTTTGTGACTGCAGCGCGATTGATCGCTATAGACATTGCTGCACATTGTGTGAAACTGTACTAGACTTAAAAACTAGGACATCCACCTACAGTTCAAACGAGCATGCCAACAACGTACACATTCTCCCAGTAACATTGTCTGCCATTTGAGCCTGTAGGTCCACCAGCTCCAACGACAGCAGCTTCACCGCAACATTGTTGGAAAGGCACCACCTCAGCGCTTGGTTATTTTTCGGTCTGGTTCGTTGCCGCCCGCTTACGGTAAATGGTCAAAATCGCACCATTTAAGGTCAATATCGTACACTTGGCAAGATTGTTATCGTGTGGAGTGAAAAATGGTTATTGCACTGTTGGGTTGACTGTTAAAGTTCATTCATCGATTGCTCGACCTTTTCCCGCTGGTATGGGGTTGAAGTGCGTCACCTTGAGATAATTATTATCATTTTGCAGCTTACTGGCGCATTGAAATCTTTCGTTTGCCTTTCGGTTGAAGTACAGCGCCCTGTTGCTGTCAAGATTTTTATGCTTTTGATACCAAATGTGCAGTTTTGAGCAATGAAACATTTG
This sequence comes from Anopheles arabiensis, assembly GCF_016920715.1. Classification (NCBI taxonomy): domain Eukaryota; kingdom Metazoa; phylum Arthropoda; class Insecta; order Diptera; family Culicidae; genus Anopheles; species Anopheles arabiensis. The sequence continues at coordinate 41,764,076 of NC_053517.1, read as the reverse complement.
GAAAAAAACATTAACGGTCAATTTAAACCAAAACTAACCGGGCTTTGGTTCAATCAAACACAACGTTGTTTAATATAACAAACGTTGCCATGGAAATACTATACAAACGAACCAGCGAATAAAAACAACCATTTGCTCAGAATGCCATGCGCAGCAGTTTGACGTTTGGAGCCGCCCGAAAAACTTCCCTCAGTTTGTCGTGGCTCGCAAGGAGCAGAGCATTCCGGTAGTGACGCGTCCGTCCATTTGTTTGTGCGTACTGTTTCAACCTACCCGGCGAAGAAATACGGCGCAGTTTCTGTAGCACCGTGGCTCGCGCTGCCGGACCAAAAAAAAAAAATGTGTGCTAGCAATAAAGGTGTCCGCTAAAAGTATCCTTCACGCGCTGGCAAGAAAGCAATCTCGACGACGACTGCCGTTAGCGAAGTCCTCCATCGAGCGCCCGACCCGCTCTTGCAGCGCGCAAAGATGATGTTCCAACGATGGCTCCGTGGCCTATATTTCGCCAAGGTAGGTGCGAAGAGCGGTCGGGCTGGCAGGAAGGGCTCGCGCCGTTTGCTCTGCCCACTCGACCAGTAGCAATTGGCGCGGGTGAATGTCACGGTGAAAATGGCCGGAAACTTGGGTTTGACCCTCATTCAGGGCCAGGGCCCTGGCGTTGGCCGGCGCGCTTCGACCGCGCCAATCACTTCCTGTAGGCTCCAGGTTCGCTTTGCATATGCGACCTCGGGAATGGGAAAATTGTTTCTGTGTCGATAAATCCCGCTCGTCATCATTATCGAGTGTGTGTGTGTGTTTTTTTTTTGCGAACAAATGCTTTTAGAAGGAGGGTAGAAAAACTAAAAACAAAACCCACCGCCACTGCCTCCAAAGGGGATGCTAAGGCTGCGGTCATCAATCAATCGGCAGTTATCGATTGCAAATTTGTTCGTGCTTGGAGAAAGATTGGGAAGGAATGTGCAAACCGCGTGGAAGGCGGGAGATAGACGATGGAGGAACGGGCCAATAGAAGGCCATGGACTGCTGAACGTCAACAAACATTGTTGCTAGCGGTTACCATTTACTGTTTTGTTCCTTGGATGCATCCCCCTCGGTCGGGAAGTGGGTGTTACTCCATCTCCAGGAGGAGGTAGCTTTTAATGACCCATTCCAATGCGTTCGTGGCATCACGAGTGTGTGTGTGTTTCTATGAGTGTGTATGGGTCTAAAAATAAAGGATCGATCCGAGCCTCTTGGACACAAAGGGTCGCACCGTGGGTGTGGTTGATGAATTTATGAACTGTTCCGGTTTAGTATGTTTTGTTTCTGTTGTAAATCAATAGAAGGGATAGAGAGTGGCAGGAAGATGGCAAAGAGAGGGAGAGGGAGATAGAGCACGTGTACGGTAGAATGGATTAGAAAGATTATAAATGAATCCTTGCGGACAGTGATGAGCAGCCGCATCGGAAAACTGTTTTACCCTGACAGCTAACGTAATTTATCGTCCAGTTGCATAATTGATGGGTAAACTTCTATTACCGATGGAAGGCTTCGGTCGAAACGCTCAGGCGTCGTATTAATGTGCAATTGCGTCGGAGTGTTTGGTTTAAGCATAATTTATCAGGTCACTGACCATTTGAGTGGAGGCAAAAATCATTCCGTTACAATTATTAATAGCTTGTTTCAGAACATTTGATGTTAGTTTGCTATCCCTGCGTAGGGATAGGACTGATTTTTCTCTTCTATTTTACATCTGCCTTGCGCGATGAGTTGCTGCCACTAAAGCTGCAACAGTCTCGCGCGTAAATCAAACCGACTGTGATGGCTGATCGATGTACCTAATGCCAATCAATTATGCATTTTCTACGGTTCCGGTCGCGGATTATTCATAAGGCACACGGTTCGCTCGCATCAACACCATTCCGCGTTGCAATGAATATGTAATTTCACTTCACTCTACACAGCGCCCGGCTGATCAATGTCGACTGCCACATGGTGAAAGCCTTCTCCTTCCCTGACTGATGTTAATTTCGTTTCATCGGAGGCGTCGTTTGAATGGTCGCTCTTTGGGCATGCGGCGGTGGAGCTATGGGACTTGGGTCGTACCTGAACCTGCTGCTGCGCGATCGTTGATAGAAGCGTGCATCGGCTGGAAAGCGTGTATCGGGATCCAGACTTGTTTGTAGTTGACATTGCCGCCGGCTTTGTGCAGTGTCGAGCATCCCGGTATCCTTGAAACATACCACGGAACATGAAAGCCCGTGTAGTTGGCGCTCGTGGAAGGGCGGCGGTACGATCATTACCTACGGCCAGTCACTGTACAGCTGTCATCCGCAACGGTTTTTAGCTATCTTTCTAATGGCGTTTCATTTGTTTCTGCTTCTTTTCGCAGGTAAGCACAGAGTGTTCCGCACTGCAGTGGAGATTCGTACGTTCCACTGGAACCAGTGGACGATTGAGAGTAAGTAAATAAATCACACACTCTGACCTCGCCGACGTGTTCTCCAGACTCCCGTGTATGTGCGCGTGTGTATTTACAGTCAAAACGAAAGTTTTGTGTGCGAAAGAGCCTTTTCCGGGAGAAATCTATGTGGATCTTGTGACAGAGTGGGCAATGTGTACACAGTCAAGTGCAGCTCTTTTACAAAGATAAACGTCAAATTGGCTTAAACTTGCACCGAATATCATGCCAAGCAGGTGATTGCATAGTGGGAATCGGTGTATAGGCAAGCTGTACGAAATGAACGGTGAAAGTAATGAAATGATTGGCTTTTGTTGTGTTTAAGGGTTGCAATTATGGGCTGCGTGCATTGTTGCAAATAGCAATTATTTTATGCGCAACAGCATATCAATTCGACGATACGGTGCGTGGTAGCTGGTGAAACCGATCGTAGATCGGAACCCATCGGTGCGTTTGTTTGTGGGTTGTGTTTTTATTTGCATTCTTATGCATGTCTGTTGTTTCAATGCACGCCCCCTCCCCCCCTCAACGCACCATTGGCAATCGATTATGCGATCGATTTTCGTTTTCAAAAATGTTATTTAGTGTGTCTTGCTTTTAGAGAGAAGATTAAATCAATCTTCTATGTACACGATGCTGAAAATCAGTCACTATTTCTGAAGCCACAAAGAGCTCTGATAGGCTTGGGTTGAAAATGGTTGTTGCGTGAATTATAAGAAAGTAACAAGATCACAATAATTTTTATTTCAAAATCGTTCAATTTTCAAGAAGTGCGCACAGCAGCTCCTCTATTGTCATGCAATCCTAAATTTAATTAAAAATATTTCTCTAAAATTAGCGAACCATTCACCATTAACAACAACCGCTCGAGCTCTGCAACAACCGTTAGAGCCCCCCATATCGTTAGCAAAGCGCCAGAAATTCGTAAAATACAGCCCAAACACCATTTCCAAACGGCACCACTGCTGTACGCACCGTACTTTTGCAACCTCTACGCGCAGGTGAACCAATAGAACTCATTGGAACGAACCAGTTGTGGTCCACCACCACTCATCTAGTACGGCCAGTTTTAAAGGCTCCGCTCGAAACGCCCGCACGAAACGTGCTGACTGCGAAAGCCACAATTTCATTTCTTTCTAATTAGATTACGCTAGCGCAATTGGCTGAGGATCGCAAATTCACCAGGCCCGCCAACGCTGGTTGCCCATTCCTCCACCACCACCTCTGCCGAGCATGGCGCTGGATAGGCACGCGAGAGTGGGAGTAACTTGGAGCGATTTGATTTTTTGTCTGCATGTTGGTCTGCCTTTGTGCCATTTCGGCTATGCTACAATGTTTGGCTCGGGCTCATCCACCCGAAACCAGGTTAACAGCGCAGGTTTCGGCTAGCAGGTGTCGCTGGTTCGCTGGTCCGGGCCGCCGGGCGTCGTGTTGCAGCAGCTAATTCGATTTGCAAAGCTATCAGACGCTTCGATCGCGGTTTTCTGTTCGGCACCGTGCGGAGCTTGATCTTGATGGCCCAGAACCCCACACGGAGGAGTCGGTGACAGAGCGATTAAATAATGCTGACCAATTTTTGGTGCCTTTCCCTCGCACGCGGGAGCATGGGAGCGAACGAAAAGGGTCGCTTGACTTGCGGACGATCCGTAGCGAAGCGGGTGATGCGCAAGATTAGCCCCGCGGCACGTGTGAGATGGGTATAATGATGAGCATGGGGTTGAGCGTGTGGTTGCACAATTAACCTACCTATGCCAGCGTGCGGGTACGAAGGATGAAGCTTCACACGGTAGTTACGCGCGGCCCGAAGGTTTGGCGGTGCGCAGATGGAGCCCATCTTGGGTTGCTTTGGATGATCGTCGGCGGGTGCGTTGGGCCAAGGCGTACCGCAGGAGGCAGAAGCTGGCAAACGAAATGACGTCTCGTTGCACGTATTCACATCAGCTCGGTGTAATTGAATAATGTTCGGCGGCGTTTTAATTGCCCCCCTCTTGTAAGCTGTGCCGACGAGCGTGAGAGAGAAAGAGAGGGCTCACCATATTGAGGCTAAATTAGTTAATCGTCCATGCGTAAGGTTATTCGATCGATTTTAAATATTTCTTACTGCAACAAACCATTAACAAGCCCGCTTTCGGCACCATCGGCAATGCGATCGCACCGATCGATGTGTTTATTAATTGTACATAATGGTGACCTGCACAAACGAGGCGCCAAACGAGGAGGAGAAAACTGACACCCAAGTCTGCCGAGAGGTTCGTAGGTTCGAATCACACAATGTCACTTAGCCCAGCACAGCAGTAGCACTGGCAGCCTAATATGGTGCCCCCTTTCACCGATTGCATCATTTGTGTTGGCTAGCCAGTGGATTCCATCGCTCAAAAAAAAAGCAAGTGGAGAAAAAATAACATGAAAAATGCATCGGAACATTTGTATCGCCGATCATCACGCTATGGTTTATGGCTGTTTGGCTCTGCAGGAGGGGCCCCGCCCTGTGCCACCTGCAGCGCGGAGAAGGGCTACCGTCCGACGGGCGGGAACTAATTAATTTTCGTCTACCGGTCTGTCGGTTTCGGGGCAAGGGAAGGATTGTCATCACAAATTACGACAGATAGCCAGACGCCGGAATTTTCCTGTACATACGCATGCGTGTGTGTTTATGTATGTGTGTGTGTGCGCGAGTGTAAATTCATATTCATTCAACTCGTTTTAAAGTTGTTTCATCAAACGGGCGGCCTTCGAAGCTGCCCTAAGGGAGTGGATACGATTTCAACTGCTGCTAAACTGATCGATCAGTTTTCATTAAACCCGATACCCGATTGGGGTGAGCCGGCGAAGGAGGGCCGGGATTCCGGCGGCTCGTTACGTTTTCGTCCGGGTCGACGGGCGTGCGATTTGAAACTGTTTCGTATAAATTATGTCCAACGGGTGGCATTAAGTAAGCGCGTGAGATTTGAAGCGTTTGTGTGTTGCACCGTCAGCGGCCTTGCGTTATGCTGCAACCGGTTCCACCGCCCGGTTGCAGCTCGACTCTCTCGCTTCCTTCCGGTGCATGGGGTGCTGACAAATTTGACAGTCTTTAGCATTTCTCAACCCGAGTGTCCACCCCCACTCTCCATCCGCTCCTAATGCATCTTGGCTCGATGCTCTAATTTAAGCAAGTGCACGATCACACCCGGTTTTCCCATCGCACCGGCGGTGCTATCTTTGTAAATTTAATTAATAAAAACTCCACTCGAACGCCCGGTGGAGGAGTAGGATTGTAAATGTTATGCCTACGATCTACCGGCCGGGATCCACAGGCCAGCACGGAGCTTTCCATTTCGGTGCTAGTGGCAGGTAGGTAAATTGCTCGCGACTATCGGGACGAGAGATAGTAATCAACGAATTTTACATTTATTGCTATTTAATTGCAATCGAAAGCGCTGGCCAGTGTGGCTAATAGTGCCCGGGGACGACGGCAGCAGCTACTTTCCTGTGCGATCATGTACTTTAGAGACACCCGTGTACGGCCAGCGCGTTTGGCCAGTTGCCTAGATGAAAGTACTTGATTGCGTTCGGCTGGCGCGTTGGTGCGTCGTGATGAGTGATGGCGATGAGCGGTTTAGTATATTCATTTGCCCATTTGCGTTGCTCGTAACGTGGGCTGTTGCTGGGCTGTTGTGGATTTGCATTTGTTAGTTAGCCGATAAAGTCAAACGATCGCTTTGGAGCGCTGGATGCGTTGATTTGGCGCAGCTCGATTTGGCTAATTGACCAATTGATGAGTGGAGGCTTTGCTGGCCAACCGACGTGAGAGATGTAAAAATCTCCCACCTCTCCCCCCTCCTCCCTCACACCATCGTTTGGACTGAGCTAAACGGTTTGATTCTCATTGACCTGAATCGGAGAAGCAATCTTGACGAATTTGACACGATCAAGCGTTCGGAGCCGGGGTCTAAACATTATTCAAATACAGCATCATTTACCACTAGAACGTTGCTGAAGAGCCTCATTATGGTGGTGAAAACGCAACTATTGGGAAACAATGTGAGCTTTCAAAAATGAATGCTTTTGACATTGGGTAAAGCGGCGAGCATTAGGTTTTAATTGCAACGTTTGGTGTCAATTAACGTTTACAATGTTTGGTGTGCTTATATCCCTCAAGTATAGATGAATAAGATGATAAAATATATATTTTTTGAAAATCTCATAACTAAAGCTAGCCATAATTGAAGATTTTTACATCAAATTGGCATTAATTGAATGGAGTTTTTGAACACCTTCAACAAAACACCATTTATCAAACACATATTCCCCTTTTACTCCTCTATTATGCCACAGAACTGGCAGCGGAAAAGGCAAAAGTAATTTAGCCACCTAGCCACGCATGCACACTCTTTGCCCTTTCAAACAGCAGTGTGCAAAAGCATGGAATTTACCTTTTTTTTTTGCAAACATCAAACCACCGTCAAATTATGTCATCCCGAACCGTTGCTACCGCCGCAAGTGTGTGTTAGAAAGTCGTCCGTTTCGGAACAAGCTGGGCCTGGCGAAGCAACGCAATCAATCGGGGACACACGCACGCGCAGTGGGTGGGTAATTGTACGCGTGCAGGCTTGAAATGTCCCACAAACGAGGCAACCCCCCTTTCTCCACCCTTTCATAAAAATTATCTTCCCAAAACAATAGCGTACTGAGCGCGGGTGAACGAACGCTCGCTCGGTAACTTTTGGCGCACTCTGCGTCGTTTGACAAGATGCCAGTGTTCCGCTCAAGGTTGCTTTGCTCCTCCCGGGGAAGATGAGCTGCTTGACACATTAATTGGCAACCACACCTGGTGGTGCAGATTTGCGGATGGTAAAAAAATTGACATCATTCATCGCCTGTCAACAGCGTGAAAGGTTAGCGTTTGTTAGGAGCGAACAGCAACGGGGGTACTCCTGTCTCTCGAGAAGGAAGCACAATGGCGAAAGTTGGATGATGTAAAGTACCGGCTGGGTTTTCGTTTTGAGCCATTCGGTCATCGAATGGCGTTGTTTATATGTTGTCCCTTACCAGACCCGCGATATTCGGACATTGAGGCTAATCCCCGTGTCGTTATGGCTTGCCCGTGCAATCGTGTTTTACGCGCACCCGTCAAACGCATGGGTGTCAATGTTTGACGGTTGATAGGAGGGAACCCCGGGACTTTGCATAATTAAAAACAAAAGTGCATCCGGACAAGGTGTGTCTGCTCACCGGCACGCGGTCTTTAGTGGACTTCGTCGCGCTGGAAAAGAAAACGAAGATAAACATTAACAAAATCAACGAAACCATAAAAACGACAAATAATCAGCTTGTTTGCCGAAATCACCGAAAGTGTGACAAAGCGCGTACTTCCGCTCGAGATGGGGGAGAGGGTCGCGGTGCGTAGTACGCTCGGAAGTAGCACCTCCAAGCAAGCAGGCGAGTGTCCGAAACTGGCAATTTATAGTAATCATGCTTCATCGATTACTGGCGCTTCAAATTGGCCGTTTAGCTGAGCACGACAGACGACTAATCGAAAGACACGAAACGGCTCGCAGACGTACCCGCGGACCGGCAAATTATAACGATTGCCTGTGATCATTCGATAATGGACTGTGTGCCGTATGAAAAGAAGAAAAATGAAACGATCGGGACAGTCTTCAATCTGGAGAAATTCCAGTGGCTTGAAGGCGCATGAGGCTGTCTCGTTTGTGGTGTGGCGGTATGAGAAGCAAGGCAAAATCGGACCCACCCCGTTATCGCCCGTTGGAATACCGGCCCTGGTCGGCCACTGAGCCTGATCGGTGTCTTAATCGTTCGACTGTTAGATAATGTGGCTGCTGCTGTACTATCACGTGCGCGCGCGCAAGTAAAACCGTTGCATAAAGCGTTTTAATACGAAATTATAGTGACAAAGAGAACGTAAATTACGGCCGCAGTTTTTTGGCCAGCAACTACGCCAAAAATAACAGTGCAACACTCTCAAACACGCTCTAGAAAGCGATTGAGACACGAATCGATTCGGGTGGCCATATTAATTATGTGCTGCGGACGTTCTTAAATCACCAAGCTGGTTCGGGGGGAGAGAGATTCGGGCGCGTAAAATATGTTCGCCCATTTACTCAACAGATCATTTTATTGCCTTTTGCCGGTTAGTCTCCTCACGGTTTTTTTGAGTTTTAGTTTTACCCGGCGCGCACACCCGGGCTAAAAGCAAATCGCGAAAACCGTGATCGCGTCCCATTTATCGAAACGTGATCGATCTTTCGTTTCCCGGCTCGAGAGACGAGATTCGTTGCAATTTTGCAGTTCCGCTCAGTTCCTAGGGGGTGTAAGAGGGGTATCGTGTACACGTCTCCTGGTGTACCGTGTGCTTAGATCGCGTTTTGTTTCTGTTTTCCTTCTCGTCCGCCCAGCCAACCAGCGGGCCCAACCGTGTTAGTGTTGTAAATTTGCGCGATCCGAGTTCCCTTGGTCAGCCGTCCATTTCCGCTTTCAATTTTTGCGTGACGCTGGGGCACGCAGAGGCAAACGCTCTCAAAAACTCGTTGCTCTCTTTCCCTTTCCGCGGCTGTGTGTCGCTTAGTGTCGACCAAGCGTCTCGTCATGGTTCGAATGGTTCGGGTTTTGCCGTGGCTTTCGGACACGACGAATCCCATCGACCATCGACCGCAATTTCCTGCTGTGCGTGCCAGCGGCGGGCCAGTGACGGATCGAATTTGATCCACCGGAGCTAAAGCTGACCACCGATCATCCGGCCGGTAGAATAAGCCGACCAGTGGCTGCTCCAGAAGATGATGCTTTCGGTAAAAGCGGTGCTGTTGCGTAACGGCAATATTCCCGCCCTGCTTCCCACTCCCACCGACCGGCTCGGTTGCGTCAATGTGCCCACATGGAGGGCTGGCGAGGGATTTGGGCTTGCGTGTCAATTTGAGGGGGGAGGGGGAGAGGGCTGTATGTGACCTGTGCCTTATAAATCTGGCCTTTTCGGATGGTGTAATTGTGCGCGGTACAAGATCTTTACAGGGCGAGGGTGGGGGTGAGTGAGCTAAAAGGTAAAAAGAAAATTCCGCCAGCAAGGTGAAAGTAAAGACGATCATGCGCTTAAGCGAAGGGTAAAGTGGTCGGCTTTGGGGCAGGTCGATCGAATCGATTTCGTTTGTTTTGCTAACCGACCGGTCCTTGAATGTCTTCTTGGCCGAGAGTAGGGTGAGCAAACTGGTTGAATATGAGTTTTTGGTAGTTGAAACTGAAGTGAAAAAATAGAAGCTGAAAATACAAATACAGTAGCACGACAATTCAACATCGAATAAATAAACACTTCTTTCCAGAGTTGTGGAGAGGTTTCATTTCGACACAGCTTTATGTGGACAACGTTGATGCAAGAGTTACCTTGAACGTTATTGAAATGATTTTAATAATGGTTTAGATGCTGCAGGCTTTTTATCCATCATCCAATGCAGTACAAAACATTCAAGATGTACTGTAGATGCATTAAAAGGCAAATGTTTTCATAAAGCGATCAAGTCTATGTCAGTTGCTGACAGTATAGAGTCCAACATTGTTTCCCAAACCTTATTCAACTATCAATCAGTCTGGTTGTTGGCTGAACTGTCGGTAAAAACACACACTCAGTCGCAGTAGGGCTCGTTCTTGTTCAGGTCATTGAGATGTAAACTTTAGAAGTGATCGATTTAATTGTCTAGACATCGAACTCGTGCTATAATTACACTGCTTACCACAGAGATACAAGATTGAAATGAGTGTAAATGTCAGCATACCAGATGTAAGGCAGCACACCATACGCGTAGGTAGTCCCGAGCAATGGCGTGAGATCTACAGCAAAACGGGGCATTATACCACGTTCCAAACCGTACCACAACACCGCAAAGCACGTGATCAAAAACACATTTGGAAATCCTTACTCGCGCACTTCACACTTCATCATAAGACATGTTTGCAATTTTCTTCGCTTTCTGCATCGCCACGGCAGATACGGTTTCTTGTCACCCAGCGGTTCCTCCTAATGGCGAACAATTACGGAATACCGCACATCTTCACCGGCACTGTGCACGGTGTACTGCGGCGGCAGCATGCGGCACGGATTTATTTCACCTGTACGTGGCTTGCAAACAGTTACCATCGAAAAGTACCATCGATTTGAATCGAAAGCCACACACACACACACACACACACACACACACACACACACCGGTCGAGGATTGTTTTCACTTTCATTCGACCACGATCTGAGCACACAGTGCGCGGTGGTAGGTCGAGTACTGCCGGGTTCGTCGCTTGCCATTTCGTACAACGCTTCACAGCGGAAGAAAGTGATTTATGGCCAATGAGGGCCAGCCGTTCAGACAAGCTTGCCTATGCACGATTACGATAAGGCTGGCTTAGTACGCCATGTGCGGCACTAAGCATTATTATCGTTGTCTTGAGCTTCCAAAACGGGGATGATTGAGTGTGGCGTTAGGATAGGAAAGATTGCAATTATTGCACGGTCGGTTTTCCTTCTTCTTTGTATGCTAGCTCTTCATTCCATATCAACAAGAGAACCCGGCAAAAGAGAAAGAGAGTGACAGGAGCTGTAACAGTTTTATCTCACCGTGCAGTTTAAGGATTTGTTGCGTAAGCTTCCTTTGCAGTACGATATTGGGTGAGTAGCGCATTTCACCAGGTTCGCTGTGCCGATATCGATCGGTTTGATCGAGAGACAGTCCAACACACATACACACACACATCAATGCCTCTGTTGCTTGATTTGGTGTAGCACTGACCGGGTCGCCGGGTTAATGGGATGGAAAGTCTCGAGCGGCATTCAGTTTTACAGCGAGCTAACAAGCTTGTTGGGAAGACACTCATGCTGCTGGCAGTAAAGTCTCTTGAGATTTGCAACCCTTCACGTGATGCGAAGTGTTTTGCGGCGTAGATCGACGGCATCGATAGGCGATGGCAAATTATTGCATATGGTCAGCACCCGGGAACTGGACGCGTTCCACTGCGCCGTCTCGTTGCGATGACTTTGAGCGCTTTATGCTATCAAACAAATCTCCCAAAAACGAACGGCGATGGCATTATCCCCGAAGTTGATTGCGAACAGTTTGTCTTCTGACAGCATGGGCTTGACACAGCCTGTTGAATAATCGAAGTTTGATGATTTTCCTTTCACACTCGTCCGCCCTTCCGTTCTCATTTTGGCGGGGCAGCATCGCGATGCGATCAGAAAAAAAAAATGCTTCTCATGTGGGAAATAAATCATGTTTCCGTTTTACTTTAATGGATCGCGGTCCGTGTCTCTTGCCGCCACCGCCGCCGCCGCCGCCTAATTTATGCAAAAGAAATTGCAAACTGCCCACACAACTTTCACTCTCGCGGACGACCCTCCGGGACCTGCTCAGAAGCCCTCGAACGCGGTGCCCATTTTCCTTTCAACGGTCGGTAAAAATCGTACCGACTGGCGCTCCCCTTTTTCCCCCGCTCGGCACTTGGCACAACATTACGGTGGGGATTGTGGGCACGGCCTGCTCGAGGTCGGCGACGGGTGTTCGCGATGGTTCTGCTTATGGTCATGCAATATTTTATCTACTTGCTCCCGCGGCTCAATATAGATCACCCCCGGGACGCTTCCGCCGAGGAGACAGTGCAGCCGTGCCGGGAGATTGCGTGGAAATGGAGATTAAGGTGACCATTCATCGCTTCCCAACCCATTGCATGTGCATTGCAACGCAATCGACATCATTACGGTGCGTTACATAAAGGCGCTTAGACGCACTGCGTGGAGTTCCCGATGCGTGGGCTGTGCAAGGAGGTGTAGGTGCCGAGATGGACACCCGCACAACCCACGCAGCATAAATGTGTAGCTCTTCGGCAGCATTAAGCACTCTCTATGCTCGTTTGATGTGAGCATTTTGAGTGGAGGACGCGAGAAGACAAAAAATGCTCGCTGAAGCCTTCCGCACTCTTTGCCTGCGGCCTTCCATCGACGTTATTTTTGCTGGAAAGAATCATTCCAAAAAAGAAAACCGGTTCATCTGGTGCCGTGCCATTGTGTAAGGTGACCCATGAAGAAAGTACCCCAAGCCGTACTTCACACGGCGGCCGGCGGTATCGTCCTCGCACTCTCGTACTGTGCAGCATAAACGTGTAATCGTGATCGCTTTACTCGCAGCCGCATCGCAGACGCAGTTCGTAGGGCGGCCGGTGAGCGGTACAAGATCGTTGCGGCCACTCCTGGGGCGATTAAAAGTTCAATGTCTTTCTTTTGAGCTGTTGGAGCTGCACGGCCCAACCGTAGCGAGTCGGATAAATGCGGTTTATTTTCGGCCGACCCGAGCAAAGGCAGCAGCCCGAAGACTGTGCAGCTCGTTTTGGTTGATGCGTGGATCCGAGCTAGATCATCTTGCCGCCGAGCTTTGAAGACTTTTGGAGCCGTAAAGTAATGTCGTTTTGTTTTCCTTTTTTTCCTGTCCACTTGCAGATGCGAAAATTGCGTGAGACAGAACCATGTAGCGGAACTATCAGCAAAAGCAACAGCAATAACAGCATCCAATCCGTCACCGACGATTACGAACAGCTGGACACGAAGGAATCTCTGGAGCTGACTATTGTCACCGCGACAACCACGACGACCGCCGTCCCGGCAGCGGAAGAAGCGTCGACACACGACGGCAGCTGCCGAACGACGCGGAACACAGATGAAACACAGGCTAATAATCTAGACCTAGCGATAGAAACGACGACGTGCGGCAACGATGAGGTTGAACGGCCGACGCTGGTAAGGATCCGTTGATGCTGCTTCGATCTGTTGCCAAAACGCAGGGATTAACATGAGTTTTGTTTGTATTTTGTGTTGTTTTTCCAAACCCCAACAACCTAGCCGCACGAATTATGTAAACGAACCAAGGAAGCTCACAGCAACGAAAGTAGTGGTGCCAGTAGCGTAGTACTAGAGTCTAAGATCACGCCGCCCTATCTTGCGACGGGAGCAATAAACACATCAGCACAGCAATCGATCGTCTCAGTCGAGTGCCAGCAGGCGTCTCTCGGTTCCGATACGGACTCGGCCCTCTCCTCGATGAGTCCGCAGCCGAACAGCTTCACCGGCGACTCGCCGGACGACGATCCGTGGAACGTCCAGCGGTCGGTGATAGCTCGCGACGATGGTAAGCTGGCGCGGATCAAGCTGGAGCTGGATGAGATGCAGCAGCGGTACGATATCCTCAACCGGGACTACACGCTTGCCAAGGAACAGATCGACCAGCTGGAGCAGGAGCTGGTGAAGGTGAGGCAGTGCAGAGTGCGAAACTCGCAAACTGCTGACAGAAACTAACTCCACGCTGCTTCTTCTTTCAGGCAACACAAGCTTCGCGCGAACAGAGCAAACTGAACGAACGGATCGCATACCTCGTTAAGGTGAGTTTGTGTAGTATTAAAATGTATTTAAATTATAAATTATCACAAATTTTAAGATCTCAAAGTAAATTGTTGATGATGTTGTTAAGCGTTTTTTTTTCAAATGTGAAGCGTTTCGCGGGCAGCAGCTGTATTCGAGCAGTTTGCATTAGGATAAAACTGCTCGATTTACGTCTTACATTTTAAAGCAATCGTTACTCGTTGCATATGATTTAAACCAAGAGACAATTTAACATACGGTTGTTCATTTTTGTGTTATCGTTTTTCTTTCAGCGCGAGGAAGACCTGCTAAAGGAAAGTCACGAGCTGCGCGAGCAGAACGAACTGCTCGAGTTTCGAATCATCGAGCTCGAGGAAAGCCACGACAAGGTAAGCTCACGTATAGATGGCGCTAGTAGCGATGGCGTCCCAACCGGCAATTTCAAATATTTTCGATGTCGTGTGTACGTCGTGTGAACGTTCACCCCACGTCGGGTGATCGTCACATTTCAGTCAATGTACGACGAAGCGATTTTTTTAAAACAAAAAAAAAAACAATAATTTTGATATATACGACGTCGAAAACATTTGAAATAGTCGGCGGTTGGGTACGTGTTCGTTTTGGGTCTTCAAATGTTAGTGCTTCTTTTCAAAAGCAAATGTTTGGTTTGAAATTTGGTTTGTTGAAGTGTTTTAAAATATATTTTTAATTTAAAGATCTATTGTTAAACAACAGATTCTGTTTGATAACAATGGAATGTCAACTTTGTGTGAAATGTTGCACTCATAATTGTGCATTACTTCACATACCAACAACTCAATCTGTCGCCTTCAGGCGTTGGTGCAAATTAATCATTCACTAACCCCGCACTGGACTGGATGCAGAATTTCGGCTTGCTCTCACTCCTCTCGTTGGTCACCGTGCATGCTAATTTACGAGATATTGCCCAGGGCATCGCAATCGGCATCGATCCCGGTACAAACCTTGAGCAAATAATTGGATTAGGACTTGGACAATAATTCATTGGCTTACGGTGGCATTTGGAGGGAGTCTTGATTTTTTGTTTGTTGGTCTCGAACGGTGCTTTTGTTCGACCATAGTAAGGGTAACAACGTGTCGACCAAAAATTAGCCATGAAATGATCGATGGTTTTTATGACGGTGCATGAATTGGATCACACAATCCTATTTGGCTGTGTTCTTGATTTACCGATTCGGTGCACCGATTAGAATTTGCAGTGATGGCTTTTTTTTTCTATGTATGATATTGACGGTAGTTTTTTTATGAGTATAATTTGAACTCGTGGTGTTGTTCACTACTGTCAAATATCTTGCCAAGATAGCACCAAGTTCATATTGATCTTGTTTTATCTAACTACTACCACATTTGCCGTATCGTATTTCATCGACAGCCTTCTTCTATATCCGTCAACATCCGTGGGCTGATAATTGGTTTCTGTCAGCTGTTTCGAATATTTTATTGCCAATGCGCCTCTTTAAAGTCAATTTGCATCCATCCCACCTGTCTGCCGGCCTGTTTCCTATTTTTTGTCTTCACGGTTTGGCTAATTAAAGATTTTTGACTATTGTGTCGTGTTAGACAGCACACTCTTATCGCGATTGTGCCCCCCCCCCCCTGTACGATTTTGTGTACACCCCCAACGCTGCAGATTAAAATCTCCCGCCACGCGAGCAACATTCCAGCGGCTCAGTTTCATCGGCACGATTAGCTTTCCCTCCACTTTAGCGATCACGATCGTGCAGAACGGTCCCACGACCAAGCACTCGATCACGCACGCAGGCCCGTTGTAGTTCCGTGCTCCCAAACTCATCCTCATCATCGATGCGGTGTGGGGTGCCCATTTCGATCGGTACCACACAACGTCCTATCAACACGCTGGCCGGACGCCTCCGCAAGTGTATCACCATAAAAGTGTGTCGAGTGGTGCGTTGATTATGGACTCGATCGCATCCTCTTGGGCACCCCGTACCGGTACCGAGCTGTACGCTGCCGCCCAACATCTCTTCCTCCGCACCAGTCAGTAACGCGTCAGCAGTCGGCAATCGGCTGTCAAATTCGAAAGAAACACGCTGCCACACAGCTCAAAGCCGACCGCACGGCGGACAACGCTGTCAGTGACTAATCGAGCGCAAACATTGGTCCTATCGGGCGGGTCTCCTGGCGAAGGCTCGGACGAAGGGAGGTGGCCGTAACTCCCTGATGGTTTGTTGATTTTCAGGCTGTGCGTTTTTTCTCACGAGGTTCAACCGGTCAGCCGTTTTCCCCACCCGCTCGGTTCGATGGTCAGCAACATTTTATGCCCGGTGCTCTCTGATACTTACTGCCAGCACAAGGCATGATTCAACCAAACCATGAAGCGTGTGTGTGTGTGTGTATGGTGACGGGGTGTGGATTGTTTTTCTTTCGAGTCCGTGGAAAGCTGCGGCACCGTGCGCTGCATCAATGAAGTGACCGTGGATTGACGGCCACGGGTCTTTTGGGAGCATAATGGACGCGCCGTTCCGTTGATCCGTTGATCCCGCAAAGGATACGGGCCCGCACACACAGGTGTGGTGTCCCGTTGTTGCTGCCTTGGTGCCTGCGTGCCCAACTGCTTCCACCGTGCCAGCGTTTGCAATGTTGCAGTGTTTGGAGAGCGAGTGAACGCGCTACTTCGAGGGCTGGATTAGTCATAATTTAAACACTCCGTCCGCTGCACGCTGCGGTGGGCTCTGGTCGCTGTTGAGCGTTTTTTTGTTGTTGCCGTTCGTCGTATACTGCATGTTCCATAGATTTCGCATAAGCCCGTCGGCTATTCGCTGTCGTTTGATCTTTGACGGGACAGCATGGGACGCGATCTATCGCACCGTACCAGTTTGGATTTGAACGGTTCAGTACGTGACGCTTGTTCGGCTGCTCCCGTATCGAACGTCGTACGTTCATCGTGTTTGAAAGTGTGTTGGTCAGTCGTATTTTTTTTGCTTCAACCGGTGGGAGATTTACGCAGCACACGGTAGAGAACAAACTACCTTCGTTGGTGGTGCCGCAAGCGATTGCTAATTAGTCATTTAGTTGCTCCGCTGGTAGAACATGGAGAGCTAGCGGAAGGTAGAAGGAGTGGCAGAATGGGATCTTTAAAATGTACCACAACCAGAAGGATATTTGGAATGATCTTTCCGAGCGATTATGAGCGGACGATGTTTGGTTAGATGACAATAAAAAGTATATGAACGTTTAGCGGGAATGGTGTGGTAGGCCAAGTTCGTTTAAGTTTTATAACATCGTTATTATAGCTCAAGCGCCTTCCTCTTCACCTTTGACCTAAGCGGCCCGTCAAAAACGGCCTCAGGCCGAGTGAAGTTTGCCTAATGTTTGTTGGAATATTTAATAAAGTCTCCCACGAAAAAAATCGGACTATAAAACACACAGCCAAACCGGATCGCTTTGTCTCTTGGCGAACGGATTACCACACGTAATAAATACCGGCCCTGAATGGTTCTTGCAGCTTCCGCACAGCTGAGAAAACTGATCTTTCTGTGGATGGCGACTCCGAAGCGAAGGGAAACTCGCTTAATCTTATCTGTCTTTCCCGGGCCAGTATGGAAAAAACTGGGTGCACCCTTTAAGCGCTGGTCATCATTTTCCTGTGCCCCCCAAAAAAGAGAAGCCCTTTGACGCGTTTTCCAGTGGCATGAATGATAATTTCTCAAGCCTCATAAATCACTATTCATAAGCGAATTCATTACAGCCTCTTGACTCATTTCGGAAATGCCCTTTTTCACACTACTTGTATGCAGCGAATTACAGAACGAGGCTCAAGATTGGTTTTCCCGGGGGGAAAGCTTAATTTTATGCTGCCCCAACTGTCTAGGGTTCTTTTATCTGGGGTGATATGCCTGCGTGCCTTTGCTGTGTGAATTTGTCATGTGTCGGCATTCAAGCGAGTGAGACAGACCCAGGGAACGATATGACGGGGAGCTCAAATGAGGAAACATAGTTTTTCTCAGACTTATTTACAATAATACAGCTCTGTAATGTGGCATACTCAGGGCTATGTGAAACGGAATTTATTGTATTTGAATATAAAACGGTTGTATGAGAGAATTGATCTACATAAATATATATTTGATTTATATATTTATACGTGAATTTTTACAGAAGAAAACCTCGCAATTTTACTGTACATTTCATCACACGTTAAAGATTGTTTATTGCTAAAAAGGCGTATATTTTGGAACTAATTTTTGCCGCTATCATCTCGGCTTATGCTAAAATACACGAATCCAAACAACCATCAGATCAAGCGCCAGGCGCTAGCGTCAGAAGTCGCCCCGGTTCGCTTACAAACCTTTCCGCTTCCGTGGTGCCGCACCCCAGTTTCCATCCAGCCGCCAGCTGTTGCTGGTGCCGGCGAAGCATTTTTTCTCCCCCTCTACACGCCCAAGCCAAAATACGGCACCGCTTGGGTGCTCGACAGCATGTTCACGCGTCGTTCGTCCGTCCGCGCGCTCACAGTTGTAGACTCGTTTGCGCGGGCGTCGGTCGCTTTCGATTGATCTTGCGAGTGAGACCCATTGCGTGGAGGTTCGTCGCTTGCGATGCGTTAAAGCTCATTGAAGTTGTTCGATATAGTGACGCTTCGGAAAAGCAACGAGTGTGTGTGTGTGCGGTCAAGGTTTTCTCGACGAGAAGTGAAAAGAAAGGAAAAGTGCGATCAGTTCTTTCTGCCACTGGTGCCTCCCGTCTCGCAGTTCAGCCCGCCTCGCGCGACTGTAGATCAATCAGCGTGAAAGCCAGCCACATTTAATTGCCACTGACAATGATTGATACTTCTTCTCGGCCGGTCGGGCGTACGTTTCGTGGTCACGTCCAGTGCCGGCGGCGCACCGTTCAATACCAGAACATCGCTGGGCACGGAAAAAACAGTCTTTGATCGAGATCGGAGTTGAATGGCGGGAATGGAAAGCTAGAGAGCCTTCTAAGTCAGCAGCAAGTACGTTTGTGATGTTTTGGGCTTACTGTTTGATACACAAGCAATCAAATCTACCGAGTGACAGTGTTAACGAATTTGAAACAAAAAATCCATATAAATATACCAATGGCAACTCGCACTGATACATCGATCTGAAGTGAAAAGCGGATCAAAAGAGTTAAACGTTTCAAAGTCGTAAAATATGAAGTTTGTGTTTATGGTAATCAATGGCTTAGTGTTAAACCGTAACTGCGGCGGCGACGTTTGACACAGTTGGTTGATGCTTTTAACCGTCCGGGCATCCTTCAGCGAAGATTTCGTCGCCAGCATGGTGATTAGTGGTTCGTTTTTGGCCTGTAGAAAACCTCACACCGTGAACACGTTACAATCACGGTCGTAGGAGTCAGCTGGTGGTCGTAATGAAGCTGTGATGTGTGTATGTGTTTGTGATTGTAGGACAGTGAAAACAAATCACGACCCAAGCCACCCACACCAGTGTTACGTGTTAAGAGGATCAATCGAAAGTGTTGTGTGAGAAACGGCGACAATCTTTGAGCTGCTGTACAAATTACGCGTTTTCAAGAGCGTTGTGGCGACTGCTGAATGGTACGTTTCAGGGCGTTTAAGATTATTAGGTTGTCAATGGGTAATTGACGTCTAGCTCTGTATACTGTCGGCTGTAGGTTTGTCAATCGTTGCATGTGGATTTTATACAGAAATGGGAAACTATATTGTGACAATTGTAGTTTGATAAAATGAGCTGAGTTTGTCGAAGAACAATTATTTACAACTGAATATTGAAAGGCAAATCGTTTGGCCCAAATTCTTATGTGCATTAATAATATAAAGAAGAAAAAAACAGTGAAAGGGAATGATCACTTTCTGCAACAGCTTTGCCTTAGTTTTACATTATGCCTTGCGAGCTTATTAATGTCTTTTTTTGTGCTAAACTTATGACTTCCCGGAACCTTGCACCAAGCCTCTGCCCCGCTACCAAGTGGTGTACCACCTTTCTGTCGCAACCTTCCATAGTAACCTCGCTCTGGAGGGTGGGCCAAGCACCGTACGCCCGCCCGGTGGTCATGTGAATTACAATAATTTAGCACTCTAATATCTCAATCACACTGGCGTGGCGGCATCGTTCATAAATCATGGCATTTTCCATGCTTAAGTGTGCCCATTTGCTTGTACCGCCACGCGCGTATGTAGCGAGATCACAAACAAACAAAGAGTATCATAGCTTGGGCAGCAGCAGCAGCAGCATGAATAATACAAGTAGAAAACGAAAAGGCAAACACACTCACACACGTGTTCGTGGTAAACCTTCTGGCCTTCATGCTGGCCGATGGGTGAAATGAAGCAAATTGTGAGCAATATCTTTAATAACCGTTTTCTCGTCAACCGTAACATTGAAGACTTCAATAATATGTGAGATGGTAGAATGGTAAAATTTGTATGGAAGGTTGTATGGTAACTACATGCACATGAATTAATTGAAATAATAACATCTGCAGAGTTCAAACTAATGTTTCCATTGTGATACATACATGCCACAACCAGTCTGCAGTAGATAATTACTAAACAGCAGTGTTCTGCAATGCATGAATGTAGAACGCTCAAACTTAATTCAACGACTGAGCACTTGGCATTCGCTTGATTCATTTTCACGCGGAAGGGATCACGACATAGACGACGATGCAGTTGGCAGATAACGAAATGGCGCTGGCCACTTGGCACCGTTTTTCACTGTCCCCAAAGCAACGTTTCCCATACCGTTGAAGCACGAAGTGTAAGCATAGCTCAATGCTGCACTAGTTCTGACCATCGAATTGGAGCTAGCCGTGATGGTATGAGTCAACAAAAGATCGTTAAAATAGCTTCCCTTTGGCTGTCCTTCATTTTCTTGTGATTTAGAGATTAAATGGTCAACCTGAACGGAGATTCATAAATTAAACCATAAATTCCAGAACCTCTGGACGATAGATTGCAGACTAAGTTGCCTTTTGTCTCACTTAAGTTATAGTGTTTATTATCACGGCATTTAAGGGCTTGAAATGATTCCACGGCAAAGTTGGGACGCTACGGAACTGTACGCATTGTTGCAGGTTACTGAATGTTTTGTTTTTGTTCCTTCAATTATCCAACCAAACCTCGGCCAGGTCGGTGACATGGACAACAAACTCCGCGTGCGTGTGTTTTCGTGCGTGAGGCAAGCAAATCGATGGTTCCGCACACCACCCGTATTGCGTGCCCAGTGCAAGACACGCTCGCGCGGGAAGCCTCGACACTTGGTGAAGCCCGCGATAATTAAAGATTTGTTGAACACTTTTAACTGCTGGGAACGATGCTCCCGCGGTTTAGCCCCGACTGATACGGTACGCCCGGGGTTTAGTGCGTGCGCAGCAAAACCATGACCGTGACAGAGCAGCGGTTGTAGCAACAGCAGCAACAACAGCAACAACCACCACAACAACAAACACACCAACAGAAAGTGCAGTTGAACGAACTTGCCAGCGAGCGAGGGAGGAAAGGCTGGCCACCCGTTATACCGTTTAAACTTCAACCGTACGCTACTGGTTCTGGTGTGGAGAGAATTTTCCCTTCCACGGGACAATCAGTATGCGAACGTGTTGGGTGTTTGGGTAGTTTTCGTGTGGCGTTGTTTTTCTTTCTCCCAGCGAGGCCCTTTTGATTGCCAGCGATAAGGGATGGGGGAATTAGTTTTCGGAAATAATTATCCCGTACAGGGCGTTAGCCGTGCGGCGTGAAGTTCGCTTTGAGGAGAGAGCAGGTCATGCAGACGAAACCCTTGCTTGCGCGCCCAAGAGGTGCAGTGAGGTACAAAATTCTTGCCATTGAAACTTAAGACAAGCCTACGGTTAACGCGCGTAGGGAAGCTCGCATCTGGTGTGTTTCAGTTGATTGGGCACAATTTGTTACTTTGAGTACAGTTTCATGCGACGATCGTTTGTCGTTACATTTCACGGATGGTTAGGGTCTCTTTTACCATTTTTATTTAAGCAATTGCATTTATTTTCTCAATGGAACAATTATTAACATTTTTTCCACTATCTCTTCTTCCAGTGGTCTCTACGAAACAACTCAAGCCCAACGGTCGGCGGTGGAACGACAAAGGACGGCTGGACCGATACCGAAAAGGAGCACGATGAGCTGATAATGCTCTCGGAGCGATCCGACTCCGGCGTCACCTCACCCAACAGCCATCACCATCTGGAGGACCAGCAGAGCGGCGTACCGTCGCCGTGCGATCTCTCCCTGCTGGATCAAATACCGACGGACGATGTGCGCAAGCGGCTCATCGCCATGACCAAGCGCACGTGCTACGACGAGGAGGACAAGCTGTGTCTGCTCCAGATCCTGTCGCTGCTGAACAATCTCGAGGCCCTGTCGCAGGACCATGAGATTGCCGGCGATGACATGAGCCTGGAGTCGCCCATCCAAAAGTACAACTATAGCCTCCCGGACAGCAGCACACCGCCGAGGGCGCTGCTGCATTCGGCCGCGGCTGCTGTGATGAACAGCTCCACGCCGTACAAGGCGGCCGGTGGCAAGATTGTCGCTACCGTGCAGCCGTTCCACAGCTCGGATCAGCATGCGGCCGCGCCCGTACCGCCACCGAAAGCACCCTCGATTGCCTCGATCGCGGAAACGTTCGGCGGCATGAAGAAGTCGTCGCGCTGGAACAACGCCACCAGCCTGCAGGAGAGCGGCGTGTTTGTGGACGAACCGTGCACTCACGCTTCCACCCAGACGGAAGCGGACGACTTCCCGGCGCTGGAAAAGACGAACGCCGAGCTGTGTGCCGAGATAGAGAAGCTGAACCGATTCCGGGAGAAGATCGAGGAGTGCAAGGGCGTAGCGGTGGCAGCTGTTTGCAAAACGCCCAGCAAGGGTTCAATGCTGGCGCTGAACATACCGCCCCCGACCGGGGATGAAGCGTGCGACCGGCGCCGACTGCAGTTCTACGTCGAGCGGGCGGAGATGCTGGAGAACAAGCTGAAGGTGTACGAGAGCAGCGGCGACCAGCAGCTGCGCCAGCTGTCGCAGCGATTGCAGCGCGAGGTACAGCTGGAAGGTTGGGTGAAGGAGCTGTCGGAGAAGCTCGGCCGCGTGGAGCTGGAAAACGAGCGGCTGGAGGAGGAACGCTGCGAGCTGGAGGAGATCGAGAACGACACCCGGTTGCGGTTGCAGCGGCTGGAGGAAGATCTGGAAGTGATGGGCCAGCGGAACGAGGAGCTGGAAATGTCGCGCAGCTCGTACCAGTCCAAGTACCAGGACGCGAAGGAAAACATCGACAGCCTGGAGGAGCTGATTCACAAGTACGAGGAGAAGATCTTCCTGCTGGAGGAGAACGAAAACGAGCTGCGGGAGAAGATCGAGATCATCTACATGTTCATACCGATGCTGCTGCTCTACAACAGCTGGCAGCTGCACGAACAGTTCAAGCAGCACCAGGCAGCAACGCTGGCACAGCAGCAGAAACAGTCCCGACCGCCGACGCTATCCTACGCCGAGTCGCACGCCATCCAGTGCATTCCCACGGACCACATCGACTACTACGATAGTGGCAGCTCGCAGGCGGACGATCTGCAGAACCGGCTGAGCGAGCTGATGAGCCGCGAAAAGGAGCTGACGCAGAACATTGCCGAGCTGAACCGGGCGTACAACGAAACGCTCGAAAATGCGGACAACCTGTGGGCACAGATGGAGCGCGAGTACAAGGAAAAGATCAGCCGGTGCGAGCAGGAGGAGGCCACCCTCAAGTCCAAGATCGCCCAGCTCGAGGAGCGGCTGAGCAAGGACAGTGAGTACGCGAGCGAGCGAATTGCACACCTCGAGGAGGCGGAAAGCAGCCTCAAGAGTCGCGTCAGCCGGCTGGGAAAGGAGAACAAAGAGCTCTCGGCTAAGCATGGTGCGCTGGTGGAGGAGTACGGCACGCTCAAGGACGATTATGCCAAGCTGCAGAACTACCTGCGCGGACCGGCTGCGGAAGCGCTGGAGCGCGAGAAGAAGCGTGTGCTGGCGCTGGAAGACGAGCTGGCGCACACCGAACAGATGCTGCGCGATGGCGAAGAATCGCACCGTGCCGAGGTGGGCTCACTGCGCGGTCGTTTGCTCAACTCGACCAAGGAGCTGAACCACATCGAGGTGACGAACAGTGAGCTGCGCGAGGAGGTAGAAACGCTTGAGGGACGCATCCGCGAGCTGATGTCTCAGCGTGGCAGTGACGAGGAGCGCATCAAGCAGCTGACGGAAGAGCTGGAAGCGAAGCAGTCGCAAATTGTTGCACTCCAACACGCACGCAAGGCTGGTGGACCCGGTACCGGTAGTAGCCGGGCAACGGTTGGACGCAGCTTGGCGCAGGAGCTCGAGCGTCCGCTCAAGGGTACCTACACACGCCACGGCTACGAGGTGCATCCACTGGGCAGGAAGTTTCCCGACAGCGACAGCAGTGGCAGCGGTAGCGAGGTAAGCAGAGTGACTGTCCGAAAAAGGGAGCGTGCTCCAAAAAAGTAAATAACTTCTATTTTCCCAACCGTTGCGATGCAGGATCGAAGCAAGTTTCCGCACACGAGACCATCGGCATTTGAAACCAAAGAAGTGAAGAGCCTTGCGGAGACGATCATTCTGAATGCCGAAAGCAGGGGAATGAAGACGCCAAAGAAATCGTTTGTTGAGGAGGTAGGTATTCCTGAGCATTATTGAAGCTTGCAAGACGATCCGAAGCCATCGGTAGAAAGGTATCGGACAAAGAGTAGTGGAACATTTCTGAAATAGTCGCATGAAGTAACACGATGTACATCAAAAGTAGCGTAGTGAATTGTCTGGATCGCGTGATCGCGATTCGGGTGTAAAATTGCTTTGAAATCTTATTTGTATGGCCATTTGGATCGATGCATTAAATCTCATCTTCATTCTAACCTCCTCGTTCATTCTGAGTCATGTATGGTAGCGAATAACGTCGGGTGTAGTGAGTGACTCTAGTAGAATCTGGTTGAAGAATCAAAGCACTGTACACTGACCGCTGTCGGTACGTTCTTTTAGGCACGCAGCCGATTCGCCCGGTGGGTGTGAGATGCTGAATCCTGGACCCGAGTGGACAGGATGTCCCGAACTCCCGAATCTGCCAAATTTTGCTGGAATAAGTACAATACCCCTACCCCCATCCCTGCACGGGCCATCTTACTGGTGTGTTCCCTTGAGTGATCTCGGACAACGGACCGTTGCTTGCCCTGAAAACAATCGCCAAGCAACAGTGTTACCAACCCAGCGCACACGTTACACATCCTTCCAACATGCACACGTTACACTCGGACACGAACTCAGACATGCAACACGTGCAAGCCTTTTTGGGGTTTGGATGGAATGTTTGTGTTGTGTCGTAGAAGCGCATCTTCGGCTGTGAAGTTGAAGGTTGTGTCACACCCCTCCCTCAACCATCCCTGTTCGCACAGCATCCTTTGATCCTTGTAGCGCACCCTTCCCGCTTTGTCCCGGACTTGCCAACAGGTCAACGTGGTGAGTGTCATTGGATATGTCGTATGCCGGCGTCGTCTTTGATGCGGCGTACTAGTTTTCCTTCCTCCTTACCTTACCTAGCTCCTAACCGCTTTCCTGCAAACTTTGACTACTTCTGGATAGTTTGCCTCACTGGCCTGTCTGTATGCCCTTCTTTAGAGTTCTTGATCATTCTGTACGATCAACATCCCTTTATCTGTTCTGTTTCACCGGTAAACTTACTCCCTTTCTTCACTGGTTCTGTTTTTTCGTTTCCAACTGTTTCCGTTTCTAATCGACTGGATGATATGCACCTTCAGTTGTTTCTTGTCTCTTTGGAATTTATTGATTGAAGTCGTTAAAGTCAACCTTAATAACATTGCTTTCTTTCTTTCATTTTTTATCTCTTCCCACTATAAGATGAACTGATACAAACCGCCACCCAGATAAGCGATCCCGCAACAGGCGCAGAAAATCTGAAGTGAAACTCCTTCAGCCCAGCATCACCACCAGCAGGACAATCGGTAACACTCTCCGCCGTTTTTTTAATGCTCTAGGACGTCTGTTTCTCTGGAGCCGATATCGGAGCCGAAACAAATCTTCATCAAGCACTCCTTCCTGCAGCTTCTGGTCGGCCATTTTACCACCTCCCAGTGCAAAGGTGGACTCGAACATGCGTCGCCAAGGCAGAAGCGCGCCGGCAGAAGGGCCCGGAAATGAGGAGAAGAAAAAAATCTAGTCGTTGTTTTTGTTGAATGTGTTTATTTTTGAGGTACTATAAAACAAAGTAGTGTTAGACGTTAGCAATGAAAGCTGCAGCAGTAACGGCTGCAGAAGATAGGCGGTACGATGGTGATCGTTCGATCGTAGTGCGTTACTGGCATGGCTGCTCTTGTGTAGAGAGCCTGGTGTTTGCCCATGGCAACGGATCGACAATGCATGCGCACACCATTCAATTACGATGTACTCCCATAACCAGACTCTGTAATATAGACTGAACAGTAGTAGATGGTTGGCAGCAGTTGACAGCTTTTAGATCGTATAGTTTTTTTTCGCAATAATTAAACTCTAGTTTGAGCGTTCATGTTCGTTGCGTTTACAGTTTGAATAATAAGTTCTCAGCCTAAGCGAGTTAGTTTTGCTAAGCTTTTTGTTTGCCTTTCATCCAAACCACCTACGGAAGAGCTTCAGTTTGCAGTTAGTAAATATCGGTTCGTATTTTGTATAATTTTGCCCATTACTGTATGATTGTGAGTTGCTTTTAGAGTTTTTGTTTTAATTTTACCATTCGTTTGTGTACAGTATGCTTGCGTTAGTTTGTGTTTTTGTAACATATTTTATGATATCCGATGGGTTGGCAGGTAAATGTCGTCCTTCCCACGGGAACAGTCCGATGGCTAGTAGTTCTTTGTGCTATTCTATATACGACTATAACGGTTGAAACAAAATAAGCAGCTATTTAACGTGGCGAGCCATGCAAGCGAGCAATGATCCGTCAACCGACCCGGTCGGTATTATCGGTCATGGTGCTTTTGAATCGATTTTGTGCCTTCAGTATCGATTGAAGGATCGATCCTTAGTACGTTCGTTCCCCGAAACGGGAACTGGTAAACCATCAGTACCAGCTACCTGCGTTCCACCGGTACGCAGTGCGAACTTGTGAGCTTCCAGGGTATTATTTAAACGTGTTACTACAAACTCATATGTATGTCCCACATTAATCAATTGTTCAGGTTTTGTATAAAGTGAACATGTAGAAACAGTGAGTGAGTTGGAAAGCGAGAAAGTGGAGAAAGATTGAGTGAGAAGCTGAGAAAAGAAAGAAAAGAATAAACAATTATACGCCGTAGTTGTGGTAGTGAAAAATTATAACAGTGTGATGTGTGTTTTTCGTTTTGCATGTTTTTACAATCCGAAAAATCTTCCTGGAAAATTTACATTTATTTATAAAAGAACAAAAATGTAAGTCATCCATTGTTGTGCAGAATCGACCACTGTTCGTCACGGTGCGCTAATTGCATACTTTTAGGCGGAAATCTTCAAACAGCAATGCGTTCGAAATCGTAGCAACCAAACTTTTGTTCATTCCATAGCGATTATTTTGGTAGTGAGTTCATCGTTTTGCAAGTGTTTCTTTTTTCGCGTTAATCTAAATTGCTGTTTTCAAATCTAAACCATGCAAAATAACCGCCCCAAACCGCGAGAGAGCCCGTCAGCACACGAGAGGGAATCTATCTACGATGAAACGCGCCACATGGTGAATAATCTTCCCATTTCCCCGACTATGTACGATGGCACGTATCCTGCGTACGAAGAGTTTACCAGCAGCCTCGTGTTGCAATCGTCCGTTTCTGAACTAAGCTTTTCTTCCGAGTCCCCGGACAGTGGCTCGCATGTGCACTTTCAAAACGTCGATCCCATCATTGAGCTTCCATCGACCCCGCTGAAGGATGGCAGCCGGCAACCGGAAGAGTGTACAGTCTGTACCGACACCGAAACCATATCACAGAGCACGATTGGTGCTGCGCTGGAAAAGTCCGGTACGGTGCTGATGCAACGGTCGCTGGAAAACCGTCTAGCCCAGCAGCTAGAACAAATGCACGCCATGATGGGTAACGAAGACGAGTTGGTCGTGCTGAAGCAGCACAGCATACGGGCGATGGCTTCCCAGCCGGCCTTCACGAAGGACATGCTGCGCGATTTCATGGAACATTCGGAAATGATGTTCAACCTGGTGCATGGAACCAACGGCAATAGTGCACAGTTTGTCATCGGGATTGAGGAAGCGGAAGCAAGCGATCCGGATGTTCCCGGCTGTTCGCATCGTCCGGTTAGACGTTCGATAGTACCGTCCGTTACCAACGACAAAGGAGAGAATGAATTTGTAGGATGCTTTAGCAAGGACAACGATATGGTCTTGTACAAACGCACGATGCCGGAAAAGCCGAAAATGGAGCGCGAAGATCGCGAAAGTATCGATTCCCTTATCGCTCATCACGCTCAATGTCTGGTGGAAGCGGATAAGGTCACCAGTCCGACGGTTCACGTGCGTCAGGATAATGATGATAATATGCTCGCCTTGCTGACCTTTTCAGATCAGTCATCGGCCGTGCTAAAGACGACCAGCGCCATGACGGAAGGCATTACCTCAGAAGACGAGCTTAACGAAGCGATACTGAGCACTTACCGGCAGCTTGTCGCCAAACCGGACGAGATGATATCGATGCACACACAGACTACACCCGTTTCGGGTCAGCAACAGCCAGCTTTCGATCTCGACCGGCCAGCACCGGCACACAGACATCAACTACGTCCCGGTGTGATGAACAATCTTTCGAGTGCAACGTCCAGTTTCGGTCTTTCCAATGAGTCCACCTTTCCTATGGTCGTACAGGGATCTAGCAAAAACTGGATCAAATGTCCTAGAATGCAACATGCAGCGGAAGTTGTCCTCAATCTTCGACTACTGCTAGAAGAGTACATCCTCCGCAACATCTCCGTCACGGGGACGGTGCTAAAGTTTGTTTCGCACGTCCTCTCGGAAGTGATGCGTTGCACCCGGCAAGAAGTGGGCGATGAATTTCGACGCCTTGGACTGGTGGATAAAATCAAACATGTACATAACGAGCTGTTAATGCCACACAGTCTGGAAGATCCCGTTACGATAGTGAATCAGTTGCGTCACACGATTGAAGAGATTCAAAATTATCCGCTCAAGGCGCGATCACTTGCGAGCGGTGAAGAGGCATGGAATCGTGTGCTGCAGACGCTGGAGAAGCTTTCCTGCGAGCTAGACCACGAGATTGAACATCCGGAACAGTTCATCGAAGCATTGCAGTATGGGCTGGTGCGTGTCAGCGAGACCTGCACTGGTTCGTGCAGTGTGCCGGAGAAAAAAGTTGTCTCCATTAATCCTACACCGGTGGCAACCGGCCCAGCGGTGTTTCCCACAAGTTCTAGCGTGTTGGAGATTGATCGGTACGAGGCACCATCCGTATCGTTCTGTAAACCCTACACCTGCTTCTTCGAGCGTATCGTTCTCTCCATCTGGTCCGTGCTCGTGTGGATCATGAATCAGATGAACAGTTTTTGGGACTTTCTGAACAGTCCTCCACCGCCTCTGCTGGGAACACCTTCACCGTCCGTGTCGTTCCACCGGAGCGTGCTTGATAATGAAAAAATCCCCCACCAGCGTCACGAAGAAAGCAATGGACTAAATCAAGCAAGAAACGTGTTACAAATTGCGCTAGAAAGATCATCCGGAGCAGAGATTACAGCAGACTCGGGAAACGTTCCGGATCATTCGGTAAATGCACGATCGCTGAAGATGTTCACGCAACTGTTGCAAGATGCTGGCAGTATTGAGCTGAAGCATTCCAGCTCTCGCCACAACATTCACCTGCAGCTGCACACGAGCGTCTCGGGTATGCTGGAAAAGCGGGAAGCGGACGACTATCTGACGATGACGGGCAACATTCGGGATCACGATGCTGGTGTGGCCGTGTTCTTCGACGCCCGCATTATCGATCTGGATTCGCTGGCAAAGGTCGAATCGGTGATGGAGTGCGTCACCAGAATCGGGCGACTCTCGGACGACGTGGAAAATAGTGAAGTTTTATCCGAGGAAACGGTTGTACATTCGGCAGCGGGAACGGAACCGACCACTGAAGATGAGCAGGTTGTAAGTTCGCTGATTGAGGATATGGTGTGCAATGGAGGCTATGACGAAGAGTTGCCCATCCTCAACACTACAGGGGCGGAACAGTTGCTGAGAGAAATTAAACACTGCCTGCAGGACCTGCTCTCGCCAGTTACATCGGCGGTGCACAAGTTATGCGATCAATTTGGTAACGCAGGCGTTGGGACTGCGCTCACCATGGCGGAGGAGAATGCATCGGAACGCTATACGGTGGAAATACACGAAGATGTTACGAATGAAGAGGAGGGTCACGCTTGCACCGACCATTCTTGCGTTATTTGTAACAGGCATGTCTCAACTTCAAATGAAACCAAGGAGAATGAAATTGGCGTAGATAGCACTCCGGCTCTTGAGCAGCCAGCTGAGGAACTCCCGTTGGCAGACATCACTGGAATTGAAGTAGACGAAGCACTATCTCCACCACAAGAACAGTTTTCCGAGCATTCCCAGTTGGCAGAAACGATGCAAGAGCTACTGGAATTGTTTCACGCTACAAACGATCGTCTGGAAACGATTGACACAGACATTAGCGCCATTCGTAACGAAGTACAGCAGCTAGTAGCCGGACAGCAGCAGCAGCAGCAGCAACCTGTCCCAGAAGGAACTCACCCACCTACTCAGACTGAAAGGCGTCGAGCCCAACGTAAATCTTTAGCCCAAAAGCTACGAAAATCGTACGAAGCACCGATCGTTCGATGTCCGATGCAGACCCAACAGCCGATTGGGCCATTTGGCCAGAGTGGTTCGTACTGTCCGACGGAAATCTACTCGTGCCATGCAGTGAGCCCAGATGTGCTGGTCGTTCACTGGAGGGTGCTGGATGATGATGTGCTACACTGTATAGCAGGGTTTGAGGTGAGTGATAACTTGTTCGGTGGTGGGATTAAAGTTGCGTATGCTTTATTGAGAGGTTTTGTTTCGCAGATTTACGTCGATAATGAACTGCGTTCTGTTTGCTACTCGAACAAACGGCGCACGACTCTGGTTGGAAATATCGATCTTAAAAAGCATCACCAAATTACACTGAACATAATGCCACGTGATGACTTAGGTTCGGCCTGTGAGAAGACAGCGCAATGGGCGCCTGCGTTCTTCCTGTATCATACTTGAATTTGTTTTAGAAAACTCTTTTTGTATAATTGAAGCATGGTGCAACTTGATCTAATTTAATACAGTGCAGAGAGTGTATGTTCATGCTTAAGTTGATGAACATCACACTGCTGGCGAATAATATCCATTGTGTTATAAATTGATGTATATTGTAAAAAAGGCAACACAACGGCAGTACAGTTTTTCACACTTTATTTAATCATACGTTATGCCGTACATGAAATCGACATATTAGACATGCACTATTCATTAAAAAAAAAGAAAGGATCGTGTATTTACAGCAGGACGCGCACCAGTGATACCGCGTCCAGGGATCGCACATTCTGAATGGAAGCAAGGAAACCTTTCCCGACCGCGGGTGACGAGGATGATGGTGCTCAGATGAATGGTTGATGATGCTGAACCTGAAGGTGGGTGTGGGGCAAAAAGATGATGATGAATGGAGACGACGATGTACTCAAATGCATTTGCAGGCCTGACGAACATGGCGCTGCCCCCGGGAACTGTCTCATCGGCGAATCTTTACGCACGGTTCACAACTGCCCGGTCGCAGGAACCCCGGATGGCATTCGGGACATCGTGCGTTTTCCCCGTACCACGCTCGCGCACTGACACCGGGCGGCGCACTGCCACGCGATGACGCATCGCTCGGAATCTTCACCTGGAACGAATCGACTGCCTCGACGTTGGCGTATTGGCCTCCTTTGGCCGCACCGTCCAGCGGGAAGGTAAAGTCCGGGATGGCGAACTGTTGGCGCAGCTGCAGATAGTTGTGTTGTGGCAGCGGCACTACCAATTTATTTTCCACCTCCACCCGATTCTCGCCGAGATTGCCCGTCTCGGAGGAGATGGAACGTGCCGTCTGGTTGTGTTCGCGGCTCTGGCCCCCATCGTGCGCTAGGTGCTCCTGGGAGGCTGGGTTCAGTTGGGCGTTCAGGCGATCGTCTGCTGCGTCATTGTCCACCTTGCGGTTGCTTACCGGTGGCAGCAGCCCATCGAGTGTACTACCTTCCACGCTCGGTGCGCCTGGTGCTGCCGGTGCTTCGAGACCGGGTGGATCTAGGCCGAACGATGGAACCGACCACTTCCACTGGTAGTAGATCGGAGGACCTTGTGTGGTCGCGTCATCGTAGAATACGTACTCCTTGCGCGGCGGCACTAGATCGTTGGCAGGCTTCGGCACACTGAATGGACGTGGAATTTTGTCCTGATTAGTGGGCGTGGGTCGGGCAGCAGGAAGTGGATCGGCCACAGCCAGCTTGTCGATGGCCGTCTTCACCGGACCGGCAGACGGTTCGTTCGTGATCGGTTGGCGCGTGTAGATGGACTCGCTTGTGTAGCGCGTTTTGATTTGATCAAAGTTGGCCAGGTTCTCGTACGGCGGCAGAAGCTCCCGCGAGGGTGCGGATACACCCGCTGGGACGACTTGGGGACGCTGGTTGGCGAATCGGTTCTCGAACAGTCCGGCCGTTGCTGCCGGCGGGCTGAAGAGGATCGCTTTCGGTGGCAGAATGGACTGGCGTGGATCGGACAGATCCGACACCTGCGGATTCGCTGCGAGCGGTTGGAACTGTGCAGGCTGTGAGCGCGGAAGCTGTTGAGTGCTGGGTGGCGTTTGGTTCGTTGTGCGAACCGAAGCCGTCGTTACGGGAGGCTTCGCAGTGGTTGAAACATTGATCGTGCTGCGCTGAGTGCTGGGAATACGTGGCCGAACGGTGGTAGTCGTCGGGACGTTCGGGACGAACGATGAGCCACGTGCTACCGTCGTTGGAATGGTGTTCAGGTTCGAGTCGGCCGTTGGAACGGGTTGCACACCGCGCTGCTGATATTCCGTCGGCGTGAAAGGAGGCTCGTAGCGACGGGAAGGCGTTTTAACCGTCACCGCTGGTCGCTCGCTCGTCGTGATGGTGATCGTTTTTCGGCTTTCGTTTTTGTCCTCATCGCGTTTGGTCTTGGTTTGGCCGGGCTGTTCACGAGCCGCGGGCTGCGTCTCATTCGTCGGCGTTGCGTTCTCATCGGCAAATCGGCCGCTCCAGTGGATCGGCAGCCCGTGGTTGCTGGCACTCTCCTGGAAGATCTCCGCGTTCGGGCTGGTGGTCGTACGCTTCTCGCTCTGTCCCTTTCCCACGATGCTGGAGCTTGACGAGCGGGAACGGCTTTGCGTGTCGAAAATTGCATTCTGTCGTGCAGGTGTACTCGACTGGTGAAAGTAAAAAGCAATAAAATAATATCGTTTGTGGTGAGAATATGTACACCCCGCGTATGTCGTTCTGTGAAACTACCTTAAAGAAGTTTTTCAGCGACGGTGCTCCAAAGTCGAGCGCATCCGGCCGATCGAGCAGATCGGGTCGTGGTGTCCGGATTTCGTTTTCCTCCTCCGGCACAAATGGCTTATCCCGTTGGCCTGAAATCGAAGAAAAAGGTAATTATGTGATTAATTGTTCGCCACCCTTCCGACACAGATTTTGATTCGTTGCTGCTTGCTACCGATCAACAGGTTTGCCGCATAGTTGCTTTCCGCCTTGGAGCAGTTGACCATGTACCAGTGGTCACAGATGAGCATACGCTGCTGGAACAGTGTCGTATTGGGACAGGCATAGCTGAATTGCCGCCCGAGTCCGTCGCACATGTGGTAGATCTGGCAGCCCGTTTCAACGTCCGCATAGTAGCCGGCCGCCCTGCCAGTACAGGAAAAGCTTGTCCTGGTGCCAAACTTGAACGATCCATCGTTGAGCGGTCGCGACTGAAGAGCAAAGAGAAACGAAGAGAAGGTATTGTTATTAGCCAAAGCTGCTTTTTTACGATGCTACGACCGTGTGAGAACTTTGAGATACAATATGTAATTTTTCAATCGATACGCTTTGATCGTGTCACGGTCATGTCACGGCAAAGATGTAACTCCATTTAAAGCTCTCCCAATCGTTAGCGGATGCTATTGGGGCTATAGTTAAATAGTTTTTTTTTTCTAAAGCTCAATGCTCTAGTAGGTGTAAAAGCTAATTAAATCCCATCATCGCCACAAACCTCACCACTATCGGGATACAAACTGTGTTGATTGTCTGTTTGACACCGTGCAACGTGATTGAATCAAACATTTGGTCATGCTTTGTCTAGCCGTGAGGATTGACGGGGTTTCTTCTTCCATTTATACACCAGTAATGCGCCAGACTTTTGGTTAATGAATTTTCCACCTCTTTGAACGTGCGACAAACACACACACACACAACGAAGAGGAGAGCTGGGCAGCGATGTTGAAAGCGGTAATTATTGGCAACACCATTCCATGCACCGAAACAAAGGCCGGGTGCAGAAATTCTGATCGGCCGAGGACAAAGTTGACACACGTTTGTCACCCTAAATGTGGTGACAATCGAACGTGCTGATGAGCTGGGATGTTGGGAAACGAAAATGCTCATTGTAACGTGTCGTGATGCTCGTACCGGGATGCAAAGGGTTGTTTCGATACGATGCGAGCACTTATGAAAGTAACTATGTTTGCCAAATTCAAACCAACCAATTTCGGCATCCTACATACAGCGGCCTGAAGCCTGCAGAAGCTGATCACTGATCTACTGTAACGATCTGTCTCCTTTAATCCTAATACTCTCTTGTGGACGTCTTTTCTTTGTAACAACGCACCCTCATCGGAGGCCACCATCAACCTCCGAAAGTAAACAAACATAATTACATGGGTAGTACAAATAATCAGCCGGCTTTCGCTTGAATTTGAAAGCGAAGCTTACCGTTTCGAGCTGTTTTTGTTTGCATTCAATAATGCTGACCCTCTTGTAGCGGCACCGGGCACTTGAAACAACATGTTGCATAAATTATGCTGCTTTTTTACATATCCACTCATACGTCCACTCTTACATTACTGGCAAACTTGAACCCATCATTACGATCACTCGATCGGATGAGACTAACACAGATTTAGAGATGAAAGTAAGTCAAGTGTGCTTGGAGTGGATAATGTACTGTTTGTAAATTCTTATCTTTTCCAAATGCCATTCCTCCAAAACTGTGTACCAGCACAAGTTCCCCCACTGTGTACCCACCTTTAGTAGATGCAATTGGAAAAAAATAATCGTAAAATCGATCGGTTTTTATGCGTTCCCATGCCTTACCGCTGGCCAAGGACGCTATTGTCCATTTGTAACTCAATTAAAGGCCGCAATAATTCGTACCACCATCATAACCTCCGTTGGTTGCAGAGCGAGGAATTTACTTCCGCATTCACGACGCCGGCAATCATTTCATAAAGCTTTAATGAAAAATTAGGCTTGTGCCACCCCCAGATCGGAAGCTTTCATTAGTTGCCCTCCAGGCTTTGCTTCGGTAATGAAGATGTACTTGAAATCACAAGGCACAATAATTGGATGAATTTCACATGTTCAGGAACCTTTCGCTGGGGTAGCAAAAGAAACTAGTGAAACAAGTCGTATTGGTTTTATTTAAAGTTAATAAATAACCAAACAAACAAATCGTCCCCATTTGTCTACATTTGACATTTTAAGCGTAATAGCGTAGAAAGAAAAGAAAAAAGTTTACCCAAAGAAGATGTTCTCAACAACCATCTTTCCGTCGATATGGGTGTTGTTACTGGACACATCACACACACACCATTCTTCATTGATCGACACCCGGCGTTGAACCGGTATGCCGAGTGTCGTCGTTTGCCGCCGTTTTGTCGGCATCGTCGCACTGCCCTTGACATTAATCGATCGGTGTGTGTTGGAACTGAAGTTTAACAGAGCAGAGTACTCACCGCGTACCGAGTGTGTTTGTGCGACTATGCGAGGCAAAGCCATCGTCAATGGATATAATAATCGCGCGCATCTTGACGATACGCAGCTGTTTGAAATGTTACATACATTCCGCGTACCTCTTTAGCAGCGATTGTTTAGCAGACGGCTGTACAGTGCGCGATTTTCGAGCGGCTTCCCTAAAGGTGACAAATGTCTCCCGGTTGAACATGACAGTAAAATAAGTTAATAATTTCGCGATGAATAATGATGGCAACGGTTCGGCTGACGTCAGCGTTAGATGTGTCAATGATCGGCAACTGTTTAGAATGGCTTCATTTAGGGGGAGGTGTTGATTGGGCGCAAACGATTCGCGGTAAAGGGAAGATGACGTATCGTTCCGGCACTGTCAGCTAGCGAAGATGCTGAAGGGTTGCCTGCCTTTTCGTGCATTGAAATCTCCCAAAGAGTAGTGAAAGGGCTTGGTTACTAAAAATCACTAATTGAAGATATTTTATCAGCACTACACAATGAGACGAACGGTTAGTTACGATCCCTTTCTTAACATGACAATCATTGCTGCTGTAATCATATGAATAATTTACAATAAGTTACAGGTCAACTTACATTACCTAAGAAAGCGATTTCTTCG
This sequence comes from Anopheles arabiensis, assembly GCF_016920715.1. NCBI lineage: Eukaryota > Metazoa > Arthropoda > Insecta > Diptera > Culicidae > Anopheles > Anopheles arabiensis. The sequence continues at coordinate 41,727,559 of NC_053517.1, read as the reverse complement.
TTTCCTCATTTTTACAACATTTTGGCATTATGGTTTTGTGAGCAATGTACACGGGAAACCTTCCGATGCCTACTATTAATTCAACGCCTTTTCCTTTTCACACAACAAAACGAACCGAAATCACGGGAACTAACGAAAAACCACTTAAATAACGGGAATCATTCACCATCCGTAAGAGAATTGGTTCGCGTTACAATTTTATTGCCAATTTCCTGTCCGGCTCGTCCCATGCTTTTGTACTCGTCGAGTGAAAGAGTCTCAATTTCATCTTCACACTTTACACAACATTGCTTACCGGAGGCCCGTCGAGAAAGGTTGTGTTTGTGCCCAAAAAAAAACAGATTCCAACTAGCAATCAGAGATCCATCTCGAACTGCATTACGCGGACAAATGACGAATTACTCAATCGGCAGTGCAATGAACAGGTGAATTTTGGTTTTGGAGCTTCTTTCTGTTAGACGGGATGTAACTTGCACGGTGCAGCGATGCAATTTGGCTGACGAAAAACGCCATGTTGAGTTGGTTTTCATTTTCGTCACAAGCTGCAAACCGAAATTGGAAGTACGAGAACAACATGCCTATCTGTTTCGATCGAAAACCTTAAAATAGTATTTTAATTGTCTCTACCAAACCTTTCCAAAGCTTGGGCAACCTATTTGCCAACAGTTGTTTTGCGCTGTTTTCGCGCCATTTAGGCGAGGGTGGCGAGAGCTGTGAAGATAGCAAACAGTGCGTCCACTGATGCTGTTGATGCTTATGTTGCAACATATTGTGAGTGAGGGGGTGTGGGTGCCATCGCGGGTTGTTCACCGTTTTCAATGTTAGCGGCCATCCACAGAACTTCGTCTGTGTACGCACTTTGCCGTCCAGCCGCCGGCATGCAAATGAAACGTTTCAAAAGTGTTGCTTGGGTGTGTTGCAAGAACGGGTCCGGTGGTACGCCTCCCGAAACTCGATCTTTGCGCCGAATGCCGTCCGGCAGATCTCAAGATGATCGGTACACATCTTTCGGTGTCGTTTCAGCTGCAAAAGTATGCTCTGCCGCTACTGGAAACTTCTGCATTCGTCGGTGCATTCTGCAATGCTGTGCATTGGTTGTGTGCATCTCCATGGAAACAGCGAGCCGCAGAAGCAGTGAAATGAAATATCGCCAAGAGGGCACAAATTAACCCGCAATAACATCAGATAAAGCGTGTGGAAAACTAAAGGAAACTCATCTCGGGAAAGGCAAAACAAAACAAAAAATGCTCCGTTTTGTACGCGGTGTGCTTATTGCTGCAGGCAACGATCAAGCAATGTGTGAGAATTCTGACCAGACCAAGTATTTGCAAACAATGAGCTGGCGGGGTGGTGTTACCCTGTTTTAGGTCGACCGTGGCGTTTTCGGCGGCTCTGCTGCTGAAAGTCGTTTTGTTAGGTGAAGAAAACGTTTCATCGCGTAGGCTACGGAGTCAAAGTTAATGTTGTTTTGATTCCACTCCGACCGCCAGACGCGGTAGACGCGGTTTGGTGTTTTGTTTTTGTCTGTTTTTCTTTCCCCCGTACACTGTCTAGTCTCAATTCTACGGGATCAGCTGCGCTGAAAGTGGGTTAACTGATCAGCACGTGGCCGTTGGTTGGGTGTCGTCATTCCCCTACGGTAGCCGAACGATTGAGGCATTATATCACCTGGGAAAAGGAATGGGAGAAAATTGATTGCCACAAATGGGGCATTTGTTTTCTGGCGAGGGTTTTGGATGGTCACCGGTCGCCGAGCGATTGTGGGAGGGCTTTGGGATTGTAAGGGTTAAGTTTTCACACTCGCTGGAAATTTGAAACTACCAGCAGCAATCCAATGAGTGTTTCCATCGCCCAAAAGAACACTAGGAAGGGATAGATGTCGCAGATCATCGCGTTTAAAGCAAAAGTTTTGTTTAAAATCTGGTAGGGTAAATGTACCAATAGTGGTGCAATTTGTAGTGGTGCCGATGTGTTTTAATGGATTTAAAGTGTCAGGAAGGACAATTTCTGAATATTTTAACACATACCAATTGGAATATGTTTTATTTACGCAACCACAACCATTTTTATCATGAAATACATCAAATTTACGAAAAAATACATATTTTTGTGACTGCTTCGTTGTACCTATAATGGTGGTATGGTTCCTATAGTCGTCGTATTGTGTTCCTATAGTGGTGGTAAACAAAAATGCATCAAAAACGGTGTATGATATCAATGAAACTTAGTTTCGAAGCTGTTTTTGTATGAATAGCAAGGCTTACTGCCATAATATAGGTTTCTTGCGTAATTTGATCGTAAAAAAATGTTTAGATTTGATCAATGAAACTATTGACAAAAGTACTGCATCACACCTGTCGTCAACCTACACCCGGAAGAGTGTGATTGATTTGAAGTCAATTTTTATTCAGCCATATAAGCGAATTTTGGCCTGTTTTTTGGTAAATTACCAACATAAAACTCATTTCTGTTGCTTATTTTAGTGAAAACAGTACGACATGTCAAAAATATCCTCGAAAAAATCTAAAACGAGCTGTTTTCATTGATTTTATAACTATAACCACTATAGGAACATGCCTGTTTTGTGTACCTATAATGGCACTATGGTGAAAAACACTTAAAAATGCATAAATATGGTCAAAAGGCAAATAATTTTAGTAAAACAATAATTTTTCATAACAGTTATGTTGAAAAACTGGTAATTGCGTGGTTATGTGGTCATTTAGAACGTTAACAGAAAAATGAGTTTCGTTATGAAATCCTAAGGATTTTGGAAAAATGTTGACACATTTCACAAAATAATGGATTTTTCGGTCTTTAAATAACGGAATGGTCCCAAAACCTTTGTAAAAGGCTAAAGAACATTTTACACTAACGTAAATAACGTAATTACTTGTAATTTGCGGTATGAACCGCATTTTAGTGCAATACCACCACTATTGGTACTACCACCACTATAGGTACAGTTACCCTATGAACTTGTTTTGGATGATAATCGATTCCACAGCTGTACCTTTTCTACACAGCTGTACAATCAAGTACCTTTCCGTGAGACGTTTTATATCCACATGAGAATGTGTAAATAGGAATAATGCATGCTTTCATTTGCTTTAGTTATGGCAGAATCTATATCAAATTTATTGTCTCTTTGGCGTTTTTCTTAATTTTTCAGAAATTGACGTCATTTACCAGTACTTATATTAGCATTTTAGTTTTGAAAAATAGTTTATTCACTTCTCTCACACCTCAACAATGATCTTGTCACAGATTTGTAGATTATGAAGTAATCTACAAATTGGTTCGCTAACAATGCTTCCAAACACAACCAAAGTATCAAATTTTAAATTACTGCTGGTCACCTTGTACTGTGGAAAAATGTTCAAATTTTAAGTAAAATCTTATGTTTCCGTATCACCCACACCTCAAATTTCAAAAGCTTCCTTATCCAAGGTCAGTGCTAATGAAACTAATTATCTAATCAAAAATTCAAACAATGTGCACCACGATCGTGATTATTTTACCTTCCAACCTAGTGAACGGCCCACCACCCTGAATTCGACCGAATCGCATGATAAAAGGGCAAATTCGAGCGGTCATTTGGCGCGCTGCAAATTATTCGTTTCCCACACTTTGTCGCAGCCGAAATCTTACTCATCAGCCCATCAGGTTGACCCGATTTACATGCCGCCCGTCAGCAAGTGAGTGAAGTGTAACGAATCCATCCCATCAGTCGGCAGTGCTCCTGCCGTTTGACGTACACAATGCACACGACACAGACACGTCCGTTTGGGGGGGCATGTCACGCATAATTATGATGGCCAAGTGACAGGTTGGGAATACATTTAAATACTGCACTCGAAATGTATTGCACACTGGGATGGGAGAATGAGTGCCGAATGTGATTGCCCAATGTTTCGCTTTAATCGGTGGTACTACATCAACTGGTAAATGACACTGTTCGTGTGAGCGTGAGGGTGGGTTCTTTGGGACCTCTCATGCACCATCAAACGTGCACACACACCATTGAGTGATTTTGATCTTATCTGGTTTGGCAAACATTATTTCAACCTGATGGATGATGATTTTGCGAACAACTAGACACAGCATAGAACACAGTTGCGCCAACCTTAAAACCATGCAAACGAAACAGTAACACGGCAACCGTGCCCACAGATCGAGAAAATTGCTGCCACAGTTTTCCACAGTTCCGCTACACTTATCGACTGCTGCCGGTTAATTACAGACTCTGACCTTTTGCGGTGGATTAGATCTAATGCAAAGTAAAGCACGCGCGTTCGCGTTCTGCAAACTGTAAGACACGACACGAGCGGTTCGAAACCGAACCGAATTTCCCACCGTTTTTCCATTGTGCCCGTTTGCCACACCGGTAATGTCGGTAAGTGATGATATGTTGTTTTGGGCGGCGGGAAACAGAAAAGCTCACCGCAAAGTCTGGGCCTGTGAGAACTTGTGCATGGCATCCGTATCGCGCATTTTCCCATTGGCAAACTGTCCCAATCTCTGGAGGTCAACGTAGAGGCACGGCACAAACGATAGGGCAAACAGCACGGAACGGAAATTGGACGGATTTCGTAATCACTTCCTTACTGAAATTGTATGCTAATTGAGAGTGAGCGTTAAGTGAACTACTACTGCTGCCGGTGCGGTGGTTCGCTTCGCGCGGCGTAGAATCTCCCGCATCTTGGTTTTTGGGGAAGGATAATTTGACCGTACCACCTTGATCTCTTCCTTTCCGTTTTGTTGGGGGTGCTGCGGGGCGCATGTAATTGAGTCGAAAGTTATTTATGGCCGCAGGTCCGGCCGATTTCCCGCGCATGGTCACGATTGGTCGTCGTGCGACTAGCCGCAAGATGCCGCCGCCAGATCTAGATTAAAGGTTCAATTGTTCCGAGTCGAGCACAGCGCTTGTTTGTTTGGTGTGTCGGCCGTCGTCAGCAGCGATCGGTTCGGCAAATTGGACAAAGTCAAAGCGCCACCGAGGGAGACTCCAGGGGACAGGAGTGGTTGGGAGGAGCAGAAGTAATGGCTTAATAAATCTAGCTGTACCATCCCCGGGTACACGAGAGGGTGCATAAATTATGCGCTGCAAAGGAAGCCATCCGGTCGGTCGCACAATGTGTTGACATTGACGGGGCCAAAGTGGGAGTTGAGAGGTGCCACACTTCGCGCTGGCATAAATCGATCAATTGACTTGAATCGTGGATTGATGATCAGCATCGGGCCGATTGGAAGAACTTGCCATGCACTCCGCGCTCGGTACAGTTTCTCATCGTGCGATTAATTAGCGTTGATCACGAGTGTGTGTGTGAGGCAGAGGAGGTGTATGGTTGATTCACCTCTTGAGACCATTCATTTGGGTCGCACGTTATGTTCACGATTTGTTCAATAATATGGAGCAAGGGCAAATGAGTGCACAATGGCCGTTTATGAGCTGGCCGATTAATGCATTCCATCCTGGTAATCCGATCGTCAAGGATTTAGTTACGACACACACACACACACACACACACACACACACACACACACACACACACACACACACACACACACACACACACACACACACACACACACACACACACACACACACACACACACACACACACACACAAAGAAACACAGAATGTCAGAAAAAATCAAATCCAAACATTATGCCGCCCCGTGAACCGCTTTGTGCAAGCGACATAATAGGAGCAGCATCATGTTTGTCCGATTTTCAACAATTGTCGAGACCGCAGCACCGCAAAGTGGACCAATTTGGGGTGGATTGCACCTTGCCGAATTAGTTTTCGACAGATATATATCATCCGTCGATCCGGCGCTAAACGTGTTCACGCTTTTGAAAGCGTTTTGTTTGGAAACGACTTGGAAACAGCTCCAGATGGTGCCAAAGCCAAGGCCAAGATTTGCGTTTCGTTTGAACGTGTCGCAGGTTCAAGTGTAAACAGAGGAATGAGAGGCAAACTAGGATAAACTGGAGTGGCTGGATGATTGATGATGGAAACATTACAGACGAGTCCTTCAACAAGCTTGTTTCGGTTGGTAATCGGCGCTAATAATATCATCATGTCAGTGTAGATGATTGAACTAGGTAAAACTAAAAATGAATAGAGAAATATTAAAAATAATCAAAATTTTATAAAAAATTAGCCAAAAAATCAGCTTGTTTTTAATTGGTATAAGAAATAAGTCTATAAAAGAGATGTAAATTTTGAGCTAAAAATTATACGCAAGAAACCACCTGCAATCGTGGGAGAAATGAGTTGAACAATCTCTTCCAGCCTCTTCCAGTGTTGTGCGTATTTTTGTTTTGACGTTTTCTTAACATAAAAAAAACTAGCACGAAAAACTTCTCCTTGCAACGTTGCCGTGGCAGACATATGGGCAGCATGTTAACAGGTGAACTTTTACTCATGTGTTGACGGGTGATAAGTCTCTCCAGCGCCACTACACGTCTTGTTGCAAAGGTCGTTTCGTATCACAAGCAAAGATTGGTAAAAACAACCCATCAACTCTCTTTCGACTCAGTACAACTCTAACGCAGAAGGACAGGGAGTGCAGGAATGGTTGGATTTTGATTGTGATGATGGTTAAATGTTTCTTTCCTTTCAACGCATCTCATCTGCAGCCACTGGAAGGTGTGCTTTCCACTGTGCTCGTATAAAACGCGAAGGCTTGAGGTGCGAGCGGTCTGAACTTGGCAGATGCGAGTGCAGCTTTATTGCAATCCCATTTTTGGCCACCAGCAAACACCGCGCAACCGCTGATGATTGCCAATGGATTGGGGAAAATAATTGGCAAAACATGAAGGTTTCGTTTTTGCCAAGGTTTAGAATGGCTGCTGAGTGGCTGTAAAAGGAAGTGGGCTGCCTGTAGCTGATTAGTGTGATGTTTTGCCATCGTCTCCGGACGGATCTTGATGAGTTAATTTAGTGATAGATTTTGGAGGATTAGAGAATAGAAGAACACACTGGTGATGATGGTAGCTGTTCATTAGCAGACTGATTGTTGTGTATAACGAGCGACGAACGGTGACAACAACGGTATCTGCATACTATTCTTGTTGTTGAGAGTGTACAACAAAGCTACAAACGTGACAAAATAGCTTTGTGGGATTTTAACAAAGCGCCAGGTGACATAATGTCATAAATCCTGTCATATTTTAGCACCTCCGCCAGCATGTCCTACGCTTTAATAATATTCCACAATGCCTCCAATTGTTTTAGGTACAAAAACCCGTCGAAAACATTGCTCTGCTAGGCTACATTCTTTGCCCCAGGTATTAAATTGTTAAATTTCTTAGTCCCAGGTGTCAATTGATTGAATTTGTTTAAACATCTGTTACGTGTTATCTCCTGACGAATGCTGTTTTATGATACGCTTCTCATTGACTGATGCTACCCAACCTCAACCACAATGACGTGTGATGTTTTATTTTCGAAATTCCGCACAGGAAATGTCAAACAAAGGGTTGCATTGCATTGGAATCTCATCGGTGTACCGTACGCAAGCGTATGTAAATTGTGTGTAATCTTAAGCGCATCTGATGCACAGATGCCTCGAAAAGCATATCGTTGCTTGCACATGTACGCTTGCTAGCGCCGGAGGGATTGGCTCTGACGGTGGATGTGTGCATATCTGCTTACGCTTCCATTTGCCTGGCATCGATCGTGCTACCATAGCCAACCTCGCATGCTAAAAGCCGGAGAAGCAAAAGATCAACCATAGCCTTGGGCGAACGAAACGATGCTGTGGTTGGTTTGATCTGCATAAAAGGAAATAGTTGAAATTGGATACCAATTCACTAACTATGCTTAGCTGTTGACTACACTAGTCATGGTGTAGTGATTTTTTGGTAAAGAACCGTACCGTAAACAAAATGCAATAGATGTGAAGTGTTTCAACAATGTATGCCGACGGGCGGATGGTCAGTAACTAAGGCGGATATATTAAGTGGCTACATCCGGTACACGTCCCTTCTGTACATAACTAAATGGCCTCAGAAATGTAAACGAGAAGGAAAAAGTGATCTGTAGAATAATCTTCAAAGGAAAAACATCTCCACAAGTGATTTGTGTAGTGGACGACGTGGTTTAGGTGTCAATCTTTGTTTTACTTTATTGCACAGCCATTTTGTTCAGAATATGGAAGCATTTTTTATTACCTCCCTGGCGAAAGGGAGATCGGTTCAAGATCAGTTGGGTCAAAGGTACTAGAATACAACCGAAAGTTGGACAGGTAATAGTCATAGGTCAAGGAAAGGGTGCCAAAGACATCATTTGTTCGATGACTTCCATCCAGTACCATTGCTCAGCGCAGCTACTTAAACATTTTTAAGCCTCATTTACATTTTGTGTCTAAAAGGTGCAATTTTGTGTGTATCCAATTATCGTAGCGTATGATGTACTGTAGCCGGATCACTGTCGAATTTTCCACCAAATACGATGGTTTGAAAATTGATCCAAAAGATCAGAACATTTCCTGTGCTTAAATGTAAAATGAACCGCGTGGTAGAAAAAGCTCTTTGCATACTTTTGCTAATTGAACAAATGCTTCAATATGGCTAATGAGACGAAATGTTAATGGAGCTGAATATTTTCCTTTATTGAATCCTTTATGTTTATTGAAATGGGGTGAAAAGTATAACTCGAACAATAATTCTTTAACCATACTTTCTATAGATGACACATCCAGTGCAACCTTCACGTGGGATGCGACAAATGGTGTCGTTGGCTCCAATTAAGCATGCTGCCGAACTCACAACACAACATACGGTCAAAGCTGGAATATCCGGTTCCTTTCCCCACGGTAGGAGCAGCATTTGGATGTTTCCCAAAAACGGTCACCGACATTCCAGCAGCAACAGCTTGTCCCAGCTAACAGTTGCACCCCACAATCAGATTAAAAAGGCTTACTCACTGCTTGAACCCGTTTAACCTTAGGTAGATCGTTACTCTCAAAACGATGGACACAACTACTAAACGAGAAGCTACTCTCCCCCAACTGTGACGCGCGTATCACGTGGGTATTGTCGGCGCAAAGAAAAGAACTAACAGAGAAGGAGTGTAAGCAACGGCGCCTACCCGTGATTAAACTTCAAACGATACCAACACCCGGACAAGCGACGAACCCAGATCGGTCGCTGCAAGATATGGAAAGCGACAGAACTACCAGGAACTGCTCAGAATTAATCACCCTTTGCTTCTTTCTTTTTTCTTCTCAGTCACATATGGATCAAACAAGGAAGCCGACGATTCGGAGATTTAATCGGGGCTACCATTTTAAAAAGGTAAAGGATTATTTTATTCTGCGTTCAGCCAGGTTCGAATGTTGCCCCAACGCTCAGTTGATCCAATTTCCGTCGCGGTGTCAACAAAATTTGCTTCCTGGACAAACGCATCATAATTCCCCATAAACATGCTCCAGTTTTCCGCTAGCGCAATAAAACGATCATCTTTAAGCCTGAGGCAACAATTAACTTTTGCAAACACGGAAAGTGGATCGAACGCGCATCTTCTTCCGCGATTGTCTGCACACATCCTCTATTGCTTGTCGCATCGGGCTTTTAAATCAATATCGTATTCAAATAACAAATTCGTTTGCTTAGGTATCGATACGGTACGGTTGGAGAACGGACATGCTCGAACGCACAAGCGACCAAACGATCGATAGGTATGGGAATTCAAGGACACACGCAAAATTAGCTGTCATATGGCTGCCACACGTTAGAATAAATTTTAAAATCCAACACGCTTCGGTATGGTAATTCGTGTGCCATCTTCTCGTACAGGGCTGGGATGATGATGTAGTAAAACCGACGCAATCCGATCCAGCAAGCGAACCGACCGGCCAGCGAGGGTTGGAAGATGCCAGTCCACAAACACGTGACCGGTGTGGTAAAGTGAGGTTGTTTGTCTTTGCCAAGCGTTGTGAAATGGTTGTTAATAAGTGTAGAACAAAGGCATGGAGTTTTTGTTAGCTTTCGGGGTGTGAAGAACTGTACAATTTCCGGAGTGAAAAATGATATTCGAAGCGGACAAAATATGTCTTTACAAAATTTTATTTATTTGCACCGGCGCGCAATCCAACGGCAAAAAGCAGCTTTTTACCGTCGCATCGTGAGCCATTAATCAAAACGGCTAAAACGCTTATAAAGTGTGCATTAAATCAATCTGCTTTCCAGCCCGGTATACCAACCGTGCTCGTTGGTGCTAGCTTGTTTTGCGTTGTTTTGTAATATAATGTAGCAAAACAATGCTCACAAATCATACGTAAACTGACTAAACATTCGTTCAAAAAGTAAGCTCACCTCACCGAACCAAAACTACCACGCGACTAAGACAAACGCAGTCAATCAGCATTTGCACATCCATGATTAACCTCGCGGAGGTTGAACATCTGCAAAAATTTAGACGCATTTGCACGAAACGGAGCAAAACCATCATTAGTGAGAGATAAACACCCACCCGAAGCTAAACAACATCTGCCAACGGTGAAGTCAAAGGCCACTATCGGCGTGTATGGCGGCGTGCTGCGTAACGGGGCGGGTTAATTGACATACAGGAAATCAAGCGCACACGCGCTCGATCAGTGTGCGATCGAGGGATACGATTCTTCAAAACAACGTAACCGCTTCAGCCTGATTGCGAGGGTGCTTGGCACGTCGAGTGAGGAACGATCGAACTATACCTGTATCGGTACTCGCAAAGCAAAGCGTCATCTGACCCCAGCGGAATGCGGATTCAGCCACCGAAGACGCCCGGTTTGATTAATAATAACAGCGATGACGGCGACGGCCCGTTTGCCGATGATGAGGATGGCGTTAGTTGATGGTATTAATCCATGTCGTCCAGGGAAGGTCAGGGAATTCGATCAATCAACCACCGCCAGTCAGTCGGAAGTTTGGCGGATGTTTTATAGGGCCCACAAGAAGAGAAACCCATAAGCTGGGCCCGGCGATACGGACGCATAATTTGTATCATTCGTGGGCTTGGTTCACACCCAGCTTTGCGGCGTCGTTTGCACCAAAAAAAACATGCTTCTCGCACGATGCGTGAAGGAAATGCAGAGCCCCGGTTTTGAATGTCAAACAATGGCTGGAGTTGTAAAAAAAACTCAATCGCACCCAGATTTGTTTGCTGTGCCAGACTTCCGACGACCCCATTCGTCAACAAAGTCGCTCCACTTCCAAGGATTAGAGGCCGTGAACTTACGTTTTCCGTGCTGGAAGTTTAGTAATGTGCTGAACAAAAAGGAAAGGTTAACTTTCTATGGTCTATTGCGAGATGAGAACTCGATGTGTTCGGAACGAAACAAAGTGGTCGATCGCACTCGGTTACAACATCCGATCCGAACGGGAATCACTCTTGGAGTATTTCATTTTCCGCATTATCCTCTATAAAACTCGCTCGAACTGGTTCCAAACATCGATTCAACTACGCTGCAATGTTGGATTTTTTTTCCTCGAAGCAGGTGTCTAGTACCCCTAGAGCGAACGTATTCGGAGAAGAGGGAGTACATTTAAATATCATTCGCCCCGACGGTAAGTGTTGGAGTGGGGAACAGGCAAGCAAGTTGGTGCAATGCAATGCTGCCAGTGAAGAAGCGACGGTACTCGAATTGAAAATGTCAAAAACCTACACGAACCAGCCACTCGAACGAAGCGGTGCACGCGTTGCACTCCCGAACGGTTTCGAATCCACCCATGACCGGGTGGTATGTTTTACTTGTTGGCGTGAGTGAATGTGACGCGTTGCCCAATACGCACGAATTTTCGATATTTTAGACTGCTCACCGGGGAGGCGAATTAATTAGCTGGGAACGATCAAAATGTTGAGCAAAGTGAGTAGTAAGCACACGATTAGTATTTGGATCTTTTTTATCTCCAAGTCGTATAAAGATCAACGATAGCAATAATTAGCCACGACAGTTGAACTATAAAGCCTATTTTACGCGTTGACTGTTGCGTAACGATATTGCTTTCCTCTCGGTTGCAGCTGATTAAATGTGGATCGTAATATTTTTCGCAGCGTTCAGTGGCGTTCGACCAACGTCCCAGTTCGTTCTTCACCACCAATCTTGGGTGTACCTCTTTAGAAAGCGAATCAAGTCTCTTTCTCACCTCATCTCACCAAAGCCGGTCTTACAGCGAAGATGTCTTACCCAAGCATTATAAGATGTCTTACCCAGCGCCCTGATCTTCTCCACCTTTTGAAGGTTGGGCTGTTTGCAACAGCGCTCCGTGCAAACTGTACCGCAAACATCATGTCTGCAGTCACAAGATTACTACAAAACACATTTTCGAACAAGAATGTTTCAGTTGCAAAAATGTAGCAAATCGTTACACAATATTTGCCGCTCTTCAGCACCATCCCGTGTTGGTGCGGACGGTGGAAAGAGAAGGACTCATTGCTCTTATTGGACCGGTATTGAAATTCTTAGCATATCTCAGGCGGATCTTCTCGGCGCGAGAGGTAAACGACTTACGGCTGCTAGGATGCTGGGCCTTTTTCGAGATCGTGCTCCCGATCACCTTCGGTGCCAGCGACGATCGAAACAAATCCCCCGGATGGGGGAGTTTTGGGGTTCGTCCCTTGTCGTCGACATTTGCTTGCCCTGGCACAAACATGATTATGCTCCGGGGCACTCCAGGGGTCGTTAATGTGAGTTGAATTACTCCTAACGAAAGCGCATCATGTTTGTATCCCTAACGTCATCATTGAATGCAAAACAAAAGCGCTCTATGTATAGGGAGTGTTTACTAGTGTTTTTTTCTGTCTCAGTCCATTGTGTAGTGTGTATGTAGTGGATATGTGCTGCCAACTCAACCCTGAACACCCATCAACCAAAAAATTCATCAAAATCATACAAAGAAGTGGGCTTGCTTAGACCTAAACAATGAGCATTAAGAGCGATTGTGTTTAATAAGTACAACGAAACCACATTTAGATACATTACAAATTGAAGCATGATTACATTTGATGTCGTATTTGTCAAAATTTGTGTAAACAAACATTTGTTTTTGATAATTCGTCAGATGATATCATTAACGATCTGTCATCACCAAGACTATTAAACAAAAATAATTTCAATTTAAATTGATTTTGTTATAGAGTATTTTAACGCAAAACATTTCCGAAAATATTGAACTTTTCTCAAGCAATACCATAGTCCAATGGAGTGTCAAAGCCTCAGAGACTTCAACAGCCATCCAAGCGATGAACCTTTCGAAAGGTAAAACAAAGCCTTCTATTTTCACCGTGTACTGCTCGCTCAACAATTCTTCAAGTTGGTTGCACAGTACCGGTAGGCAAATCGAGTGCAATTAAAACCCACCCGCCTGAGTGGGCTGCTGCTGAGTGCGCCAAATATGCACCCTTGGTAGAGGGCTTCCAAAAATTGGCAACAACGTTTCAGGGCCAACGATTGCTCACGTAATACCTCATCTGTAAGTGGGCGAACGTTCGGCGTTATCGTTACATTTCGTTGCTTTAGCCCTCAGGGTTGCTCCAACTCTTCCGCACCATCGGTTCGAAGCATCTCACTTGGAAGCACAATTGCCGGAATTAAGCCTCTTGTTGGTGTGGTGTGGTGCTGCGGTGCGTTAGCCTTGGGATTGTATGAGGCATTAGAATTCATCTGCCACGCAAGTGACAAGCGATCGTTAAATGAATACGCATTTGATGCCATCCGCTTTGACGATCTTTAGCGCACCACTGATGATTCGTATCCGTTCACAGAATTGGTATCACCTTTGGCTTCTTATTCCCGAACCTTCCTAAATTCCAACGTTCGACAACGTCACTCGCTGCGATCGCATGCGTTTGCGCATTCCTTATATTTCACGAACCGCAACCTAGAGATGCTAGCAAGATGTTTCGTTTCTTTTTTCGCTACGATCACTACCGCTCAGATAGCGTGCGGTGTGGTGATGACATAATCCACTAAAACAGTCAATTGAAAGACTATCTTCATTTTCGCATCCCGCCAAACGGTGCTGTTTGTTTCATTTTTTGCCACCAAATTAACCACATTTGGTAAAGGGAAACAGCGTACGTGCTTCTCGAGCCTCGATTTAATGATCCTTCAGTGAGGCTTTTAATGGGAAAATGATGAGCTTATAAGCATCAGTGAAATAGAGTCATGCGATCGATTGAGTGCGAAGGAAAATGGAAAGCAACCCGCGCACCGTTGGAGGACGCTGCAACGACAACCTTTAGGAGATATCACCAAGATTTGGCGTAGAAGTCGGCGCATATTCGCGTATTCATGGGACGACATGTTAGCGTGCAATTTCGGGAGCAAAGTTCATGCGGTTCCTGCTGCCGGTGTCGTGCCGATCGATGCACGAGTTTCACCCACAGTACGATTGTCCCACGGGGATAAACCGGGAGCTCCGACCAGGTAAGCCGTATCTTCCCTGCATTTGTCTTCCGCTGAGCAAAGGTATCTCTTGTTTCGCAAAGCTTACGATCACAAGGCAGCGCAATTAAGACTGGCGTATCGATCGAAGAAAAGTTTGATCATGATATTTAACGGCAGCATCACGAAGATGATGTTAGCTGGCACAATAGTCGCGCAGACGACAGCCGGGTGAGATAAGGATAATTTGAATTGTTGTCGACTGTCAGGCGATGGCGTGACCTACACGATGTCGCTACGATGGAACCTACGTAGGAAAATTCGTGGAAAGGCGATAAAAATAAGCATCACTAATTTTGTAACAAAACATGATATGATAATTCTTTTGATTTTTATGACTATTTTAATGCAATAAATATAAATTCCTGTTAAACAGCTTGGACATCAGAACTTATCGCGATCGATCGATGGGGTTATTTGATTATGTTTTTGTGTGCATAAGTTCATCTTGGTGAAGCTGATTACAATACATACTATGTGTCTCTATTTGTCAGTGATATCTGTCAAATTAATAAAAAGTTACTCAACTTCAAGTCAAGGCAACGTTGTTTGATACTTTTTTTTTAACTTTCGATGACTTCTGGCAATCAAAATGCGCGACCGGTGGTTGGAATTGGTTACGATCGTGACAAATGACTTATGACCAACCCGAGCGGAGCCATATGACGTTACAGCGCGGCTCAAAAGGGAAAAGGTTACCCCCAAAAAATCAAGCTGCACGTGCTTAATTCCCGCTGACATTAGCAATCTTACCGGGCTAGGATCAAACTTTCGCCTCGAGACCGGCCGGCGCGTGGGTTTATGCCAGGTTGTCAGATAGCGTACGATAGTAATGCGCGACCTGATTGACGAACAAAATTAAGCTATTTAAACAATTCATTTGCACGAATATACTATCTCACTGAAGAACCACACGCACAGAGGCACACATATGTAAAAGTTTACCAAACTCATACAGCACGAAGCGATGCTTCCATAACGTAGGATTATGTTGCTTTCGGGGCTAGCCGCCCCATTGTGACTTTTGACATTCCGTTTTCTTTCTTCCTTCACGCGCCTGCACCACCAGATGCGCAACCAGGCCGGATGGCGTTAGTGCGAATATTTGGCCGGTTCGAGCAAACGCCATCTTTCCTAAGCCCGGGGAGCATCTTTGCATTTTGGAACGATCGCAAACGCTGCCCCCGGTTGACCGTGCACGTAATTCACGCTGGCTAGGGCGATCCGTTGTGGCTGAACGGAGAAAGTGTGGCGGAAAGATTGGACAACGGTTGGAGGCGTTGATCGAACGAAAAACACACGGGAACGAACTCTGTGAACATGATTATTAAAATATGTAAAATTACGCTCCAAAGCGCAAACGTAACAGCTGGGACGTGGTTTATCTTCTTTTTGTTTCTTCTTGAGATTTGGGTTTTTTTTCTCCCATCTGCGTTTATGGTAACGCGAACCTCAAAGAAAGCCTCATAGATGATCCTCGCACACGGTCGAGCTCCAGGAAGCCGAATCGATTTGAGTTTTTTTTTTAGATTGAGAAATCAAATGCATGTAAAGCACGTTGCGTTTAAGCTTTTTTCGCCGTTGTTTTATTTTTTGGCTTATAAGTAAGCTAATCTGCTTTGCGTTTTTTTGCTGTTGATGTTACGCAGTACCGATACAGTTGATAAATACATATCGGCAGAAATAGGGTAGTGAGCAGAAAAGATAAAAAAATGATAGACCTACTTTACGCCTAGTCATCGCTTCATTATGAATGTGTCTAATGAAGTGTGCCGTTGTTGCGCTGGACGTTACTGAACCTAACAGCTATGTTTTTGTTTTGTTGCTGCAGCCATGCACTTGTCATGCACCAATAATGACACAAAGCAATACAATTAAAAGTGCATATCTCTGGTGAAGCGCATGTTTTCAGGAGGTTTTATTCTGTTTCGTAGATACGGTGTGTCGTGAAGGTTGAATGCCCTTTCCATTTTAGATAAGGCGCGAACGATACATAGTCATATGAAATCAATTATCGTTGCATCCAGATTAAACGATATTGCTTACAAAAAATCAATTTTATTTTGTTTGTCTTCCTATGCAGAAAAAAATCTTCTTGTAACCGTGGCATCCTTTTTTCGATAATATATTTTTCGTAAGCTCATAAGTTTTGACGTTTTTAATGGACTTCTCCGAACCGACCGTTTACATCATCGAATACAACGCCAAACTTAACAGCTGAGATGGGAATCGTCACTATAGATGCTGCCGGGCGGGTTTTTAGAGACCTTCTAACCTGCCGATGCAACCACGAATCCGAAGATACTTCAGGCGCAAAAGATGATCAAAGAGGCGCTTCAATTGTTTTTTTTTTTTGCTTAACTTTACTCAATTTTGTTCATCGACAAACAGCTACAGTTAATACTGTGCTCGATTTTATTTTCCCTTGCCCACTCATCTTGGCTAAACGCGTGAGGCGGGGAACATTTCGGGGGGTTGGGTTTTGTATAGCTTTGCTTAAAACAAAACGTTTTTTCCCTTCCGTGATCAACACCTTCAAACCCAGTAGGGTCAATCAGTCCCTTGCTCACTCTGACTGACTGACTGACGATATCATACACACACATACAACAAGACTAACCGGCCTTTTGCGCGATCCTATTACACGATCACGGGTCAGAAGCCGCTCGGAAGGGGTTGACCGATTGCGCACAACATAGCCGTGCCAATGAAAAAAAAACGCAAAAATAGAGTGCATTGTTTTCCCACTGCAAGGGAAAGAAAGAAAACGGTTGTGATCGTTTCCATCCGATTGCGCGAGGTGTGTTTTTTTTGCTTGCCACCGCTGTTGCTACCTTACTTCGCGGTGCATTTTCGCTGCCCAACCTCTCGTGAACCTGTGAATTAGACAAATCACACACTTTACACGGTGCACGCTGTGAAGGCAGATTCCGTACCGTTACTTTGCCCACCAGTTCGGCACGGTAGATCATAAGCAGTGGCAAGGGTGACACACTGAACAAGTGGCAGCAGCCGTTCGTTCCAGTTCCGCGCTCGGACGGAATAAAGGCAGCGTAAATGATGTGACGAAACAAGATAATAGGAGTAAGGTTGAGTAGGTAGAGTTTCATCATTACTTATCATATTAACAAGCGCTGTTTTGTGTGTGCAAATTTATTTGGGTATATCAGTAAGGGTGATAAAAGATAATGTGGTGCAAACATTTTTGTGCTTTTATCATTATTAACTTCAGTATTTGTATAAAGTTATTACAATGCATAACTTTATTACAACTATTCATGTTGATCATTGATCATTGATTTTAAAAGCCTGGCAAAGAAAGTAGAAGTACCGATTTCAAGCCAGTAAGTTATTAGTCGGAAAAGAGTTAAACAGCTTAAACGCAACGTGCTTTACATGCATTTGATTTCTCAATTTTTAAAACACTGTGCCTGTAACGATTCTAATACCAATCAGCCTTGATATATTGAACGACAAATGCCACACTTCTGAAAATAACATTCACTTCATGTGTCTTATGTTGCCTAATCTATCCATAGAACTTTACAAGCTTGTTAGAATGCTTGAATTGACCCAATGATGAATTGATTTTTTCACCTTAACGAAGCCCTAATTCTTCCACCGATAGTGCCATCTTTATCAACGGACGGATGTTTGGTTTTCCGTTTTCCGGTGCCAGTTTGTCGCTTACCTTGACCATTAGATTCACGTTTCTCGAGAGCAAGGGAGAAGCTAACCCAGACAGACATTGTAAGGCAACAATTCGACGTTTTGCGTGTTAATCCGCTGCGCTTAATCATTTCCTGATAGCCACAACCAGTTTTGTGCATTCTTGAACCTGTGCTCCAAGCAGGTAAATCGTCGAATGCCGTTACTGTAGATCGTTTGATAAGCAATTGCAATTCAGCTGCTCGCCAAGGGAGCTCAATCACTAATTATTAGCTAATTTCCATTTCGTTCTCACGGCACATGGCGGTTCGTTATGATGAGCTACGAGATTGGAAATCGAGCTAAAAACTTGGAAGGCAATGTATTCTTTGCGAGTCGGTGGCTGATGTTCATTAAAATGCATCAATTATTCAACCATCACTCAACTTTTTAACAACCATACAGCTCCAGCAAACATTACGGGTGAAATGCTCACGCCCGTCCTTCGCTGAAACAGAACCAACACAGGACACTCCCATCGATGGTTCAATGCAGGATCAGAGCCAAATTGATCGGTTGCATCCCCTTTTTTTCTCCTACAGCCACTCAAAAAGCTCGCACCACCTCTGAACGCAGCTCGTGCACAGGATGAATGATAAGCAAATTTGCCCATTGAAGTGGCTGATGATCATGCCTCCCGTCAAGCGCGCAGCACAATAATGACTTTATTCAACGTCGTCTTCAATCGATAGCGGGGTTCGGGGTTCGACTACACAGATCATGTCAAAATCAGTCAATTTGCACAAATCGTGTAACGTGTCTATCGCACTATCGCAAAGCAAGATCGCGAACCTCGAGTAGGACCTAACACCGCTGCTCACTCTGCGATGTGACTCTCTACGCACGACTCGCACAATTCGCTTGGGAAAAGGGGACTGACGAACGATTGAGGAAAAATCAAAACTCTTGAATGCTGCTAATGTTTGCGCTTGGGTTGCCTGAACATTTATGTTGTTTGACTAATCTTTAAAATGATCTTGTAAACTGTTGCACAGTCTGAGATGGTCATTTGAAATTTTCTTTAATTGTATAATGGAACGGTTTAGTAAAATATTGTTAAATCAAAACGCACGTGCACCCTTACACTAAAACACAGTTTATTGTTTGATAGGTTCACTGTACGATTCCACATTTTTCGACTGAGAAGCTGTATCCCAACGCGAAGCTACTGGTTGCGATCGTGAGATCGTAATTTACCAAACAGGCCCCATCCTGGCCTTTAACGAGTAGCTTCCTTCTTCGTGGCACCTTCACCATTTGCCATCGCCACTAGCTGATTGTAGTGTTTGTTGTGCCCTCCCCAAAAATAAAAACCACCCTGCCGGTTGCATAAAAATAAATGCGCCCACGATGCGCCGATAGCATCCACTTCGATCTTGATCGCTTGCCTTTATCGATGAGCCCTTGCTCTGTGCTCCACGCGCTGTGATGAGGAGGAGTATACTGTCTTCTACTTTTTTTTCTTTTTTTTCTTTTTGGCACGATCAAACGAGCCGGATGGAAGGAGTCCATCTGGGAGCTGGTGCCATTAAATGCCACTTTAGGCAGCGTGTGCCACCAACGAAGCTCCCGCCCTTGCACACCTTGCACACCTTCCCTCGGGCGATGTCTTCCGAGCGGGCGGCTTGGCAAATTCAATTGGAAGTTAGGCTTTTGATTGGGTTGATTGAAAGCGTGCTCAAAATCGTTTCCTCAATTCGGGACGGTTGATCGGCCCCCTTTTTTTGGGGGGAAATCATGCGAAGGAAGCAGAGAAGCACCGAAAATATCGATTACGTTATAAAGCTGTTGCAGTATAAAGTATTATAAAGCGCATACAGCAGTTACAACTACATTTGCACATTCTATTATTCAATATGTACAAAAAAAACCCAGTGTAGTTATCAAATAATTCCCTCGAGACTACTTTTATTTACTAACTGACTAGCAGCATGACATGAATCCAAAAATAAACAGTTTGCTAACGAACCAGCTGTCCCATTAAATACACCATTCCCGTCATCGTCATAGGGAATTGCACTTTATTCAAGCACTCTTCACATGCCTTTCAGCAAGGTTCCAGGTTCTGTTTATTCACAGTTTAACGACTTTGTACACAAACGCATTTCCGATGCAAGGGTTCGCGAATGTGTTTATTTTACTGCTGCAGTTCTTTATTCCATTTTCTTAATGCAGTTGATGGATGCACATCAACAAAGCAAAACAAAATGATTTGTACTCCAAAATCATAATATAATCCATAAAAACATAAATAAAGTATAAGTGAACTGAAAAACGTGCTGCATGCAATTACATCTAATTTTTAATTGAATATTTTACCTAACTATTGTACAACGCACGAATTGATTGCCAAAATTGCATTCCCGTGTTGGTCACGCACTCAAAGACACTTTAGCGATCATAAATTTCTCATCGTTCACGAAACCACACTGTGCCCATACCGCTTGAGGGCGTGCTTGTAGCCGTGTCACGTTTTTATTTTGTTGTGTTTGAGTCAAACAGCCAAAATCCCATACAGCCCACGATGCGACGCACAATAAAGCGCCCAACTTCCCCGGCACATGCAATTCACACGCCATGCAGGCTTATGTAAAAACAAATCCAATTGTCGCCGGCCTGGTGGAATGGTTTCGGTCTGCTCATAAGCACTCTCTTTCACGCGACTAAATGAACTCATTTAGTTCCATCGAGCCGAGTTAATGCAGCTTAACACGTTTTGCTACAATTTTACACCCACATCGGAGCTCCAGAAGGCGTTCGAGAGCCCTCATGTGTGGGAGATCGACAAAACGACAAAAGCTGAAGAAAACTCATTTGCCCGCTTGAATTGTCCGTGGAAAATGTGTTCTATTGCTTTAGATTTTTCAAGCCAGCCAGCAAACATGACTCACTAAACCTGTCTCACACGGATCCGGTCTGGGTCCAGCGATACCAGGCGCCATATGCTACAACCGTCCGTGCGTTGTGGAGGCGTTCGTGTCCCACAGGCCCACGTACATGCGGCGGGAATCGTATTCCGAAAATGGCATCAACAGTCCCCGAAGTGCTGTGTGCGATGTGTTTGCACACGAGAACCAAAGCCCTTGGCGGCTCGAACACCATCCATGCAGGTTGATCTGCTGACCTTGCTGTTGGATGACACTATACCACGGCGCTGTTGGTGTTCTACTGGGCTGGACCCCACTTACCGTCACCTTTGAACGAGCAAACAAATCTCTATCCGTTTCGGTGTGAGAAGTCCGGCGTAAAGTTGTCGGTTTTACGACGCGATGCTAGTTCAAATTTATCTCAAACATTAACGCAAACAAGTTCCCGTACTTCGTCGCGACGATAAAATGTTTTAGCTCTATATGGCAGGAACGAGCTTGTGTGGAGAGACACACAGTCTTCCCTCATAATTCACCCCAGGGTGAGTTTATTTCGTTGGACTCAGTTAGATTAAGCTTCTTGGAAAGGCATTCTGTGTCTGTGAATCATTCCCCAATGTGGCCTTCATTTTCAAAGAGAAATTTGTTGATCAACACCAAACACCTGGTTGAGTCAACGGGCGAAAAGCATAATGATCGCCTCTAGCCATTCTTTAAGGTAAATCACACTCGATAAAGCCCGCGAAGAAAATCCCATGACGCGGACAACCCTATGTGATTCCACATCTTCCGAGTAGTTCCCAACAACAGCTCACATTCCTTTCATTTGACGCAAAATCTTCGTTCACTCAACTCCTCAGACGAGTGACTGCACAGACGCAAACGTGTTGATTCTAGTACTTTACCCTTTTTGCCAATCGTACGTAACCGTATTTACATCTTTGGGCCAACGAATCGATTGGAACGATAATCTCGTTGGTCAGACTGTATGGTCTGACATTGGTCAGACAAAAATCCGACAACCGGTTTCACCATACTGCCCACAGCCGGCATAAACTGCATTCAAAGATAGATCTGTTACTATCGCCCGAGGCCGCAGCTTGGAATTCGCCGCAGCGGACAAGAAAGAAAGAAAGAAAGGTCTTGAAAGGTCTCTGGCAACTTCGATGTCACTGGCGGTTGTTTGAGGCGAGCATCAGCCTCTCTACCCTCACCTGGTGACACGGGTGATCTTCAGCGACACGCGATCCCCACGATAAGCGGCGAATTCGGAACACACAGACACACTATGTTGCACTCCTCCTCGATGTTGGTGTGGTCGTTGCGGGTCGTACACTGCTGCTGCAATTCATTCACAAGATCAGGTCAGGGACTCTGGGCCGGTTTTTTAGTAGCTGAACGAACAGCGAGGAACCTGATTTTCAAGATATGTGAGTCCAAGCTTTCCTTATTGCGTGCCGAGTCGTGCGTGTGTGCGTAGTGACTCGTGCCCCCAAAATCGATTTAAGCGTCAATCGGCAATCAAAACGAGAAGGTGCAAAAGGTTAGAAAAACGAGGTGATGATAACAGTCTCGATGAAGATGGGCACGGTTAGACGATTGTTAATGCGCATTAACGCATCACGATGCACGGTGGTGCAATTAAGGGCGTTAGTGGGTACGAGCATAAAACATCAAAACTTACAAACATTTTCGTAAGCGGTCCGTGCGTTCGTTATGAATATTTATGACGCGTTCGCTTCACAACTCGAAACAAGTTTTTGGGTGATTCCGTATCTGAATTCGTTCAGTTCCAGGGTGAGGCTTGCCCGATAACGCATTTTCTGACAGTGATTGCGAAAAAGGACGGTCTTGTCAGAGTGATGAACGACACAAACGCAATCGATCGCTACAAAGTCAATTTCTTAACATTTCCTTATCCATCAATACTACTCATCAAATGGTTTAATCGCCATAAGCTATTAAACGGAGAAGCTGGAAGAAAAAAACCGCGCAGTAATAAATGTTCACACCTTTTCATCCTTCGAGCCGGCTAATCACGGCTGCCCGTTTTTGCAACCGCAAGGGCACACCACATGCCCTTACTAACAACCTTCGATAAACCGCAAACGACACAGGCGGTACGTCACACACAGAACGCATCGCACTCTCCGCGCTCCCGAAAAACGGAACTAAGCAAGTCTCGCGTGCAGCCCAGCGACCGATCAATCGACACATTATGCAATCGCGAAAAACACCCCCCTCCCCCCTCCACCACCTCACCGGTAAGCATAATTTATGCCGCTACTAATACCGATTGATTTCCGATCTGACATTCAAGATTTCAACGCCGATATCGGCAATCGACGGTAAGCATGGGCTTATGCATTCTTACGGACCGAGCGTGGTGGTGGTGGCTCTTTCGTTCGCCCTCCGCATTGCGAGCACAATAGGATTGGAAAAAATGGCAGCTATGTGCGACACGACCACCAAGGGCAGCCATCGTGTTGCGGCAACCGAACCTCGAGCGGAAGGGCACCAAAGCGGAGCATAAATTATTCTATCGCTGACATTTCCGTCCAGCAAACCGTACCCTAGCGTCGCCCGTCGTCATGTTTCGATACGTAACTCGCGAATACGATTGCGCACACGTTAAATCATCATTCGGGTGAAAACGGTTGAGAAAGCATCGCAGCTCCCTTGTATGGAAATGTCACCGATAGAGTTTGCTTGTGCGTCGTTTTAGAGTAATAAATACAGGGATGTAAGATTTTGGGCAAACAACGCAACGGTTTGACTTACCTGTGACGAATCATCCTGTGCGAAGGTAAGTCCCAGGAATGTCAGCACTGCGAAGGACGCGATAGTACGCAATCTTTGTTGCGTTCCCATCTCTCGAACGTTTACGATTCTCGTGCGGGGTAGTTTAGAAACTGATTGCTTAAAAAAGGCCTTTGCGTTGAACTGCACACGTAAAACTGGATCACTAGATCACGCACATTCACTGTCGGAATATGATATCCACTGTATCTTTTGTGATCAACTATGTTCACACTGATTCAGAATACTTGTCTATCATCAAGTCATCACTTTGGGGATGTCTGTCTCGTTGTGGCGCTTTTTTGTGGACAAAGCCGATGTCGGAAACTGCACCTAGCGGTTTGTTCCTGTTATTGAGATAGAA
Organism: Anopheles arabiensis; assembly: GCF_016920715.1. Taxonomy (NCBI): domain Eukaryota; kingdom Metazoa; phylum Arthropoda; class Insecta; order Diptera; family Culicidae; genus Anopheles; species Anopheles arabiensis. Next base: position 41,703,379 of record NC_053517.1, on the reverse strand, counting down.
GAAAGAGTTAAATAACCTGATCGCTACCACTTACCAAAGAACGTACGATTTTCTCGATTTAGCAGGATTACACCACATTTGACATTTAGTATTTTTAGCTCGCGTCGTTTAAACGGCACGCAACCTCCAGATCATGATTGTGCGTGCAAGAGTCACACGATCAGTCGATCAGCTATGGTTCTTCTTTTTTATTATTATATTTTAGTTAGCCCGACGCCACTTTTTCGCTATTATTTGCGCGACTACATGAAGGTCGCGCACGGTTTGGCACGGTACGCGAGGGATGCGGACGAACTGTAAAGTGGCAAGATCAACCGGATCATCATCGATGCACACAATGAATGATGCGCGGGTGAGGAGGCAACGGGTGAAGGGATAAACACCCTCCGCTCAATTTCATCGCCACAAATCATAGCGTTTAATGGTGTAAGGGTGCGTGGAAGAGGCAGGCTGTTGGAGGATCAACAGCGACCAAGTGCCGCTTACTTCCACCGTTTACGCAATCACAGACCATCCGAAGGATAATGATATTGCTCGATCGCCGATCGGAAACATAATATGATTGCAGCGGGCTCTACGACGATGTTGGTTTGGGTGATCTTTACCGATCGAACTCTTTATCTACTAGATAATAGTGGCAAAGGAGAGAAAACGCCTTGATGGAGGCGTTCCTTATTGAATCGAGTTTTAATTTAACTACCGACTATAATCTCGTTCTGTTGGGATTATCTCATCGTATGCCTACGTCCTGAAACACTTCAATCACTCAATTACCGATAGCGAAGCGGAATAAGGTGCTACAGATACGGTAAACGTATAAAGCAAGTTTCCTAATCGGATCACTTAGTTCCATTCTTGCAGAGATTGTTTTTGTATACAAAAATGCGTTTACTTTGCAACACAGCACGACCTTGTGGGTCGCTTTCGTGTGTGACCAAACACAACCACGGCACCATAATGCAATGTAAACGGTGTTTAATTTTAATTTTTGTTTCTTCAATCACACATCATACCTATATTTCATAACTGTATCAGGCAGCATCTTTGCTCGCATCCATTGGAGCAAGGAAATTAAACCCAAGGACATATCTGCCCCATAGTCCACAGTCGAGCAGATTGTGTGGACAGCAAGGCGACCCTTCTAGCAGAGGTACTGAAAACGCAACAGGTTTAAACTATCGTTAAACGCCTATTTGCGTACCGATAAATGGTTTACTGACACAAGAGAGTGAGCGAGCGCGAGAAATAGAGAGAAACAAAACAACCTAAGATTTGGAAATGGTTGTACTTCTTCGCCTAAACAATCATTTCATCTCGCACACGGCACATCATCATTGAAATCGTTGTGTATGGCCCACCGAAGGACATATGCGTGTGGGCAAGGGCATGACGAAAACGCTCGCATGCCGTGCGCAACCGAAACGAGATACATCTGATCCTCTACCGACGATCAGTCCATCGGCACCAACACACGCAGCCTCCAAAACACCTTTTCTTTACCCAAAACAATTGCCGCCCATCTAAGCTCGTCTTCTTTTTCTTTCTCGCTCTCTCGCTAGATCAATGTGTACCCCAGGCTCCCCATACACCACACACAGAGTACGCATAGTACGCGATAATTAATCTTGAGTTAACCGCCCTGCACAGGTCGGCAAAGGGTTAGTCTCTGCTGCAACCGAAACCACTGACTGGTACTGCTGCTGTTGCTGCTGCTGCTGCTACAAAGCCCTTCGCTATGAAATCAGATATCGCTCCAATGGTGGAATTAGCTGTACCGAACCCTAACCCGACCGTCGTCGTCGTCGTTGTCGTCGTTGGTGTTTCTCGCGGATTCAATGTACTGGCTAGATGTCACTGTTGCGATAGCGCGTACCAGCCCGATCAGACCAGACCTTCACACGGAAGTCGAGTGTAGTTACACGGATGGAAGGTTTCCGAAAAATCAGACATCATCTGCCCTCCCGCTGCAACCGAGAAGCATCGTTGACATTTGGCTGCCGGGAGGTCGTCCGGCACGTTCTCGATCGACGTTGATGATTTCCTTCAGCGCTCCCACGCAACACAGCACATCGTCACTATCATGCCGCTATCATTAGCGTTTAATTGATTTCAATTTTGCTTAACGAGGCACCGCACAACCACAGAGTGATTATTCTTGAAGGATTCTTGTGCTTTCGAAAGGAATGTATATTGGCAAGAATTACACCACCGCCGGTCATGGGTTGAAGTTCAATGCAAGGTAAGCGACAATGCGCAAGATGCAAGAAGCTTGAACAGACACCGGATGAACTTCCCCTCGCAGTAATGCAGACAAGTAACGCACTGTGCGCTAATGGCACCTGCTTCTCCTATTTTGCGAGATGCGTAGTTCTTGCTGTAGCCCGTCAATCAACGCCGACTCCGACTCCAGTACAATAAAGGTTCTTCTGAAGCTAATGCGCCTATTGCAACACAGTGCGTGTCAATAAAAAGCGATCGTTAGCGCAATTTGCTTTCACCTCATGCGGTGCATATGACATCTCGCTGCAATTCATGTGCTCTACACACGATGCAAGCCATTGCAATGCATTAATCGAGTGGTGAGATGGTAAGATAAGTAGGATGCTGTGACAGCACCAACCGGTTGGTAATCGGTGATCGTTTGAACCGATCAAGGCTTGTGGTGTTGCCGCTGGAATGTTATGTCCGAGAGTTTCTTTGTGTAAAAAGATTGAGTTTTTAAAAGCCTTCATTTTGTTTCGTTTTTGCATGTTGGGACAATTACTAATTATGCACAAAATACGCCGCTCGCTTTTAATACAGCCCATACGTTGAAACCTAATTATTACAATGCAAAAACTTTACTTCACTGATCTTCGAGCATTGAGTGTTCATGAGATGCTCGAGTAAAAGCCATTTGTCGCACTCAATAATTCTTCTAATGGAATACTTGTCAACGAATGGCTGTGACGATGCCGTTGATCACTCCTGCTGCTGTTGCTTCTCTGTGTGTTAGGCAGTGGAGGACGTTCATGCGCATCGTCGCCACCGTGTGCCTTCGTGCATGCCTGTGACAGATCCGTGCAAAAAGAATGATGAATCCATTAACCTACGGCTTGTTACGATTTTGCACCCTTTTTAAGGAAGCGAAGGAGACCGATGGTAAGGAATGAAACTAAACAAAAACAGTAACTCCATAAACACCTGTGCTTTTAAATGTCATGCCGTGCGCTTTTGTCACACTTGTGTGTTGGAATCAGCTAGAAGCAGATGCGCCCGATTCATGCTGGGTTTGGGCAAGTAAACCAAGGTCCCAACAATCTTACCTTTATTGAAACGCTATAAAATTATGATGGTTTATGAGATTTTAGTTTTTTTTTACTTAAATTTGAGCGCAATTTCCCTCTGTCGATATGTCTTGGGATAACGATCGGTAAAACATTAAACCTTCTCTTTCTACTACAATTTCTGATTCGAGTCCCAAGGAGAGCCCGGCATTGCGTAATCGACAAACCCAAAAATTGCGTAATCTGTATGCAGTCGGGTGCACTTTAATCTGCATTGTGTGGTGCATTTATTTTAGCAATGTGTATTTTTATCGACACACACTCCTCCCATTGTTGGCCGAATCGAAAGCCTTTGTGTGAGAAAGCGAAGCCCGAACCTCTTGGGCTGAAAACAAGGTCACTCAATAAAACCAAATCAACGCCAACGTCCCCTTTACTTTTGACGGTACGCGTGACATGCTTTTTTTTTTGGGGGGATCGTGCTCCGAATGGTCACCATTCCCGTGGATGATTAAGTGCAGCATGTTTCGCACGCCTAAGAACATCATTCATCAAGGGATCATCATTATCATCGGAACTACAGTGTAGATAGAGAGAGGGAATAACATCGGAAATGTTTTTCGCCTCTTCCCAAAATTAGGCATGCGAAATGACAGAATGTCTGGTCGCCAAAAACAAACCCATGCTGCTCTGGTACGAAAACTGTGACTCATTCAACCATGAGAAGGCCACACCTGGAGCCTGATCGACCTTGGCGAGTGGATCGAAATTTATTAATAAATAATAATGAAAAACCATTTAACATTAATCACATGACACCGAGCGACCGAGCACGAGTGCAACTCCCGCTGAGGGTGGGTATCGTAGGCGTTGACGGCAGGAAGATTGGCGCACGCAGCATCAGCTAGCTCTCCTCGAGCGCCCAAGGAGGTGCCATAAATTGCTGTAACGTTATGATGATTTAACTGATGCCGATAGCTTGCAATATGTCATACGCCAAAACGCCTCGTATCGGTTTAAGGCAGTGTTCGGAAGGGGCTGGACGAAGGTTACCGGATCGCATGCTTAGAGGACGTTTATTATCTTCTTTACGGCGAAAGGTTAACTTCTGCTGGGATGTACAAGTATCATAATACTATGAATTATTTGTTGATATGCAAGCACATCTCAACTCCACATTTTTTGTTATATGTACAATTTACACACAGAATTCGTTTGACCATCATTTTATCATCCGTTTTATCGTTCACACACAATCACCGAATAGTACAAAACACTCTTCCAAATTGTTACTATTGCTCAATTGATGACCATGTCAATTGATGTCTTTCGTGATGAACCTCCTTTGTTATCTCCCGGTCTTTGCTGCCGTTGAAGTACACCCGCCTCGAATTGTACTCGAATCCCCCGAACGTAGTTGGTGGTGTAACGATATGCTGGTTGACAGATCGTTGCCGCAACAACTAAACAAGCATCCCAAACACTGTTTCTATTGAACAACCAAACGCAAACCAAACCGATGGTAGCATCCACCCTTTCCTACTGCATTGGCAGCAGCACACTTTAGTAACTTCGTCAATCAGCACCCACCAACACCCACCACCTCACTCATCATGCAGTCAAACACGTACACATATATCACGGTTTCAAACAGCTTAACCTAACACCCAATCGGTTTAGCCAGTAGTCAACCCTGCACAGATGCACTATTTTCTCTCTAATATCACGCTTGCAATCTATCTTTCAGTTTTCAGCGTCAACGAATCCTCAGTCTCGGCCAGCTAATCGATTCGTCCGTACGAACGTTCGTGTTATTTTTTTCACCTCCACTCAATCACATCATCACTTGCTTACGGCCAGGTTCCCACGGATGGAAAGATGCACTTACACGAACGATGCGACCAGTCCGGATAGGGAGATGCGCACGGAACAGACAGACGAACGGACCGGCGTAGTAGTCTAGTGCGACTGCTTGGGGACGAGATTTGAATCGTACTGTTGAGGCTGTGCCGTCTGCCACCGCTGTTTACCTGGACGAAGTTCCTCGCTTCGTAGACTTCGGCGCAGGTCGCGATACAGAGCTGGAGGTGGAACAGTCGTTTCGCTGCGAGTTCGGTTCGAGTGGAGCGAAAACTGTTACTAGGTACTCACTGAGGATGATATTCTAGAGAGTGTAGTAGCACGTTCAGCTCGTTTAATTGAGAATTATTTGTAAATAATAACAGGAAACACAGGGTTTTTTTTACTTTTGGCGCAAGTGATACAATTTTAAACTGTTGGAGTTTAAGTTTCACTGTATGAAACTGTAAGAAAATAGTTTAAGCTTTTTAACTCTAAGCTTTATGTTGTATCAAAGTAATAAACATGACAAATAATAAAAATGTTCGTTTTTGAGACATGCAAATGGCCTTCAAATGATGTCACTGAAAAATGATCTTTTTATGTAACTACATAAACTATCGTTAACATCTTCGACATCAACTGTCTGACACTCACACCATAGGTTGGTCAGAGCTTTTCATCCCCATTCCGAAAGCTTTCGAGCTTTTCCCCCTTCCCCCTTTCTCTCTCTTGCTACTTTTAACGAGCTGAGTGCTCGCCGTGAGTGACCAAATAGTACCTCACCGCCCTTCTCTTCACGTCGCTCACGGTGTGCGGGTTCGGTTGTTTGTTTTGATTTTCTCGCTTGATTTGCTCCGCGTGACTGGCTAAGGAAATACGCCTGCTCAAACATTCCACACCATGCGCGATCGCGTTAGGGGTGGGTGCTCCGGTGCCGGTAGCCCGGTCGTGTAAAGTCATTCGCCGCCAAGGCTTCTAATAAACCGTCTGACATTAAGGTAATGAGAGCTGATGTACGGTGATGTTCTTGATGCCCGCAGGGTGTCGGGCTGGGAGAAACATAATTAACACCCGACCGTATTCGAGGTTATCCGGCAGCGAGACATCCGGGGAAGGAGCGACGTCCTTTTGAGAGGGGGCGTTTGGCAGAGGAGGAACGACAATTGCCTGCTCGTCCTTTTGGTTGGTGCGATTTTGGGAGAAAAAGCAATAGGCATTCGTTATCAGTCAATTGTATGATGGCCATTGTGTGGTCCATGGAATGTAAAGGTCAGTTATGTTTGTTTCTGTGTTCATTCATACCTTAGTTTCTGTCGTACTATTGTTTCAAATAATAGTCGCGCGCAAAAGGCGGTTACATTACATAGGTACAAACACGATGTCAAAGATCATTTACAGCATTAAATTTCAAATTGAAAATCTTCTTTAATATCAAGTTAGTCAGTAATATCTTAAGCCAGTGCTTTTTATAGTAATAACGAAACGACTTGCAATCCTTGGTGCTTACAGAAATGATCAACTACAATCGTGCATGGTAAATCAGAAATTTTATGAGATTAATCCTAATATCTCCAACATAGATGATTCTACATAGGAGTGCCACGAAAAAAAACAGAACTACAAACGAACAACTTAAAGCAATTAATCAAACCTGCTAAATGTATGATGCTGGTAATTCACATTACTGGTGCTTAGTATTCATAGTTCGTTATATGTTTCGATCAACTTGGCCAGTTAGCAAGGAATAATAAATACAAGACCAATTGGACAACATGAAACACCGAATATAACAACCTCAATTAGATGTATCCCGACCTTACCAGCGTAATAATCATTATTCATTGCGTTTCTCTCAGAAATTTGATAGCAAACAGATTCTACTACTTTATTTTTTTTATTTAGTTTTTGTACACTTTTATTACCCATATTTAATTACATTGATTACTTGTATTGTTTGATTGATGATTGCTCACTGTCCGATTTTTTTCGCATTGAAATTAGCCTTTATTGTGCACTAATCTGTTTCTTCCTGTATTTACTCGAGACGCTTTTGGTGTGCTTGTGTTCTGTATACATAATGTTTTCTTGTTTGCAACTCAATTTTTGCTTTCATTGTTTAATTAATTTACTTATTCATGATTGTCTTTTTTCAGTATATTTTCTTTGTATTTTATATTTGCATTTATCTGCTTCTCCGTTTATTTTGCAAATATTTATTTACTAAAAATCATTTCATCAAATTTTGAAATAATTTCAAAGGTTATGCGTATATGTTGAAATAACCGTATTTAACGCACATTCTAACGCACACAAATATTATCTTTTTACCATAATAATTGCTGGTTTGAAATATGTTCTAAATCAACAATACTTTTCATGTTATTCACCCATATTAATCCTCACTACACACAACAAATCATTTTCACTATTTTTATATATTAAATCAGAGGTTCTGATTAACATAATTTCAGAACTAATTGAGACATTCTAGCTTTACGCATCCTTCCGCTAATCCAACCGATGTGCCAGATGTGCAGGTATAGAAAATTTCTTCTCAAAACCAAACTCCTCCTGGAACGGCGCCCATTGCGCAAGCTTTGTATAAATTAATACTAATTTATTATCGATCGATGTTTTTCAAGCTTAACCTAATAAACTTCACCACTGCCGGGTCCGAACGGCAGGTACAAACATGCCCAGCTGAACGCTACCACCAGCGCCAATCGAGCGATGTGATAATCGTCGGGTATCCGGTCAAACTCACCCGCTCTCACCCGTTACGACATTGTACCATCGCGTGGTATCGCCAAATCGCTGCGAAAGTCCCTCTTCCCCATTGCATCCCACGCCCCAGCCCAGCGCAACGTTCAGTCGTCCGCGTACTGGTGTGCGATCAGATCGGCCGCCTTTTCCGCCACCATATAGACCGCTGCCATCGGATGCGCGGAAACCGGTTCCGGAATAACGCTCGCGTCGACGATGCGCAAATTCTCCACCCCGTACACCCGCAGGTCGGGGCTAACGACCGCGTCGGCGTCCGTCGGTGGCCCCATTTTGCAGCTGGACATGAAGTGGGTCAGCGAGAACGACACGGTGCGGATGGCACAGCGCCAGTAGTCGTCCGAGTCGCGCTCGTGCTGCACACAGTTGGGCAGCGGTGCGGCCCACACGGTCGCCCCGTACCGGCGCATCTCCTCCGTCTCGAGGACGCGCTGCACCTCACGAATGCCTTCGAGCACTACGTCCACGTCGAGCTCCTCGGCCAGATAGTTCGGATCGATGATGGGCGCATCGGCGGGGTTGGCCGTGCGCAGCCGAACCGTTCCGCTGGACAGTGGGTGTAGGTTCTGCACGATGATGGTGAAGTGGTTCTGCGTCTCGAGTGGTCGGTAGACGGCTTCGTAGATGTCGTCTCGCATGCGCACACTGTTCTTCGCCGTCGTACCCTTGTCCACGGCGAACGAGCTGATCAGATTCATCAGCTCGAGCGTCGGTCCGCGCCGGCCAGCGAGCGTCAGATTGGGATAGGTAACGAGCTCTACTGCCGCCGGCACGGTCAGCACGCCCTTGCCCTTGAGATACTCGTAGAAGTTCTCGAACGTTGGAATGTCTCCCGGTGCAAAGAACCCTGTACCGTTCATCACGATCTGCAGCCCGGAAAAGCCGAGATGATCGTACAGCGTTTCACCGACGGGAAGATCCTCAATCACCGGTACGCCGAGCGATTCGAGGTGCTGCTTTGGTCCCACACCCGACACCATCAGGAGCTGTGGGGTAAGAATGGCACCACTGGAGAGGATCACCTCCTTGCGTGCCCGCACCTCAAACCGTTGTCCATTTCGGGTGAATCGAACTCCTTCCGCCACCTTCGTGGTTGGATCGATCATAATCTTCGTAACCAGCGCGCCCGTCAGCGTTTTAAGGTTCGTTCGCTTCTTCTGTACCGGTTGCAGATAGGCATTGTAGGCGGACAGCCGCTGTCCCTTCGTCATCGTTGCCTGTACGGGGGAAATTCCAAACTGCGTACGCCCATTGTAGTCGACGTGCTGGTAGCCGGCCTCCTTTGCCGCTTCCAGATAGATGCGCGCGTGCTCCGATCGGTACGCCGATCGCTCCACCCGTACAGGACCGCCGGCGGCACGGAACTTACCGTCCGGCTTTTCACCGGTCGCCTTTTCGAACTTGCGAAAGTATGGCAGCACCTCGTCGTACGACCAGCCATCGTTTCCGGCCGCGCTCCAGCGATCGTAGTCATCGCGATTGCCGCGCGAGAAGATGAGGCCGTTGATGAGCGTGCTTCCACCGACACCTTTACCGATGTCCACTGGACAGCGACCGTCGATCGTTCCTAGCAGGAAGCAAACACACAATACGTCACCAACAGCCCTTTCAACAGACCCGTGAGGACTAGCCCACTTACCCCAGCATGCATGTTGCTGCCGTTCGCTCAAGAACCGCCAATTGTACGCATCGGACAGGACGGCCAGCTGGAACCCGATCGGGATGTTAAACAGCTTCGTTCCGTACTGGCCCGCCTCTAGCAGCAGCACCCTCCAGTTACGATTTTCGGACAGCCGGGTGGCCAGCACCATTCCAGCCGTTCCACCGCCCACCACGATGAAGTCGTACTCTTCCGCATCGAGAACCTCGTTGTCTGGGGTGCCGAAACGAACAAACGACGGAAAAGATCATCAACATACGCGGCGTGACTCACATTAACAGCTGCGTGCTACATTTCGCCCTCCCATTACCTTCGGTAGCATTGCGCGTCTTCGAACGACTGAGCAGTTTGTTAAACTTGTCTAACCACGAACCACCACCACCACTGCCAGCAGCACCCAGCTGGCCACTAGCACACTGAATGTGACAGCCCGCCCATAGCATCAGCAGCACCGAACCAATCAGCCACCATCGTACCACATTCACGGCCATCCTAACGCACGCAACGATCGACACCGACTAACGCCCGTTCTTCCCGGTAATCCTGAATGGAGCACGCATTCGCGACTTCTTTCACTTCTGCTCTTGCTTTCTCCGGCATAGCCCTTCGGCACTCGGCCAGCTCTTTCTCCCGGCTCGAAGCAAAACAGGTATTTCTTCCGTTAACGTTTGTTTTCGTTTTCGGCCCATCGGTGACCTTATTTTGTTGCTACCGCACGGGTAAGGATCCATCGACGCTGGAGGGCAATGGTAGTGGTGGGGAGAAGAAGAACGAGGGAGCTGGAAGGAACGGTAGAGCTTACAAAAAAAAAGAGATCTGACACGAACCGAGCTGCCAAAAATTACACTTCAATGGTGTTTTACAAAAACAAAAATGTCAAGTACGCAATTGACCCACATTTTAACGTCCATTTTAACGGCTGGTGGACTTACTGCTGGCCCGTGCTATATCTTTCTCCATCTCTGACACTGCGTCTCTCATTCTTTATTCGCTCTCATTCTCCAATAATGATTCAGTCTTTTTCTCTCATTCTCTCTCTCTCCTTCTCTTTCTTTTTTCAGATTATTATCTTATCGCTTTCTTCTTTGAATTGTTGTTTGTTTGAGTTTATTGTACTATTACGATCTTTCACTCTCAAGTTTTTTTTATGCTTATCACATCCATTTACTTTTTCGTGTTGTTTTTTGAATACGTGTGTGCGTATTCTAATACGTGTGTTTATTTTAATCTTACATTGGCATAATGGCATGTTCAATTTGATTGTTTCAGAAATTGTCTGAAATAACTTTTTGACCGAAACAGTATTTAAAGCATACCCACCTTTGTTAGTTTTTTAATGCGCGATAAAAACACGATAACACAACACACCTTTCCTTATACGTTGTCCACTCACATCTCACACAGACTTGTAATAAAATCCACCAAGGTCGCTTGCACCATATTCGTGATATTTGGGCACGGTAATCAAACCTAATCTACCCAAGGTCAACTCTAGATCATTCTCCCACTCCATAGTGAGACTCATAATGAAACTGATATTTTGATTGAAAAATTGACCAGTAAGCACCTTTGACATATTGCCATACATTTTTCATATCGGGTTATTCTTTCATCCAATCTCCTATCAAGCAATCAATTCCCTTGGCAAAGAAAAATTGGCTCGATTGATCTAGCGATCGAGCGTAAAATAGGAAAACTCACCTGCGACCGTGCAACCACTTTCCACGGGCACCGTTCAACCTATTGCAGTCGCCAGCCCTTTTTTGAGGGTCATGAAATCCTACAGGCAGATTCAATGGTTAAGTGGCGCGGGTGCTGTAGGAACCGAGCGTGAAGCAACCGAGCATCCCATAATCTTAGCATTTTTGCATAATGTCAAACGCATAATGGAATTGACCTGATTTTTGCACCGGGTACCGGGTATGGGGGTTCAACGAGCCGGCGCGGCCCATTCACTTTTCCACCCACGGAATATTATATTTCACCTTCTTTAGGGTTTTAGTTTTCCCAAAGCGGGTTGGGCAACGATCGCTCCGTTGCAGCCCATTCGTTGGTTCCGCTGGCGGGTGCGATCTCTTCCTATCGTGTGCGAGGCTAAAACAATGGATGATTTATGCAAACGAGGGCTGCTTACAAATCGTTAAAGCTTTCCGCGACGCACATTGCTCATATACAAAAATAAAAGAAAAAAAAATGGGCATAATTTTGTTTCGCTATAATTCATTTATGTGCATCTTTTGCGCAGCAAACATGAAATTTGCTCGGGGTAAAGCTACAAAAATTCCCCACCGTATGCCGGTCAGCGTGTTGCAAAAACGTATGAAATAGATTCAACAGCACATTCCAAAGAGATGCATCGTATCGCCGCACCGTGAAAGCGATCACGGCTTGGACTCACCTGCGGTCGAAAGGTTACCATTCTCATCCCTTTCCGTGCCGCGATCGTTCTCAGCAAATCCATTTACGCGATGCCGGCGAGCGTGCAGAAGCCGCATCAGACAGACAGGCAAAACTTCAACTCTCCAATCACGAACTGCGCCTTAGGGCGTCTGCGGTGTATCTGCCAAGACGCGAGTACGAGTGCTGCACCGCGCTCGGGAGTGATGGATTTTGTCATCGTGACATAGTTTGTTTTGCGGGTGCTACCATCCCAGTGATTTTATCGCTGATGAGGACAGTGTGCCTGAAGAGGTTCGGCGGCATCCGATGCACTGGCTGAAACGTGATTCCCATATCGGACATGTAGCGAGGACAGTGAATGATGTTTAGGTAAAATGTCAAAAATGGCTGTTTATTTGCTTTTGTTTCGATTACAATCCTCTGGAAATTGCATGTATTAAATATTGGAACTATATTAATCCTAGGATTCCTCCATGTGAGTCATGGGTCCAATTAAATTTCTTAAAAACCTAAAACAATCTAAGACATTTTAGCAGTTCATTACATTTTATACGAAATTTTCAATTGATTTCTAAATCTATGTGCATTACATTTGCCTGTTTAAAATAATCTGTATACATTTATGATAATAAGAGTCGTTTATGTGTGTAGAAAATAACAACTATCGGATTAGGATCCACATTTTCTTTTAATATCCATACCTAATGTTATTTTTTTCGAAAATTTCGCTTCTAATCGAAACTTTGAGTTTTTTTTAAAGAAAATTGTTTATTGGAGTAGTTTTCAAATATGTTATAAGCAATAATACAATAACGAGCTACATAATCTTTAAAAAAACAAGATACTTTTAGACATAAACTATGATTAATTATAAAGAAATCATGAAGTGTGCTGGACACTCAGTAGCTAAGCTATTTTAAATGAACATGCCACACACATCTAACCAGTGATGCTTCCTTTTCCATTACTTTTCTATTACTAGCTTCGAGCAATTGATTTCACATTGTTTTTCTCTGCACTATTGCACCAACGAAAGCAAATGAAGATTAATATAATCTTTGTGAAGCGCTCAAGAAATCTCTTTTTTATACTTTACGTCTTTACCGACATGCACGCAAGCGAAATCATTGTCGAATTTCTACCAAAGCATAACGAAAGTGACACATTCAACTGCTCAAGTTGGAACCTCAAAAATGGGTCACTATTGCACACTCGTAATCGAATTTATGCGGAAAATAACTCACACACATTTACGTAATTCTGCAGTGACCACAGATGGTGAAAACAATAGCTTATGACATCAAATGTGAAGCGGTTTAGGATGACTTTTTAAAGCCTACAGATGCGACTACGCTTTGATTTCCACTGCCACCAGATTATGGGATTTACTTTGTGCGAAATAAACATCGTTAATACTGCTCGCACTGCCTAACTGACCCCACAGAAGCTTTCCGAGAGAATTGGATTGGATACAGTTAAAACTGGGTAGGCAGCTCCCTATGACTAAGCGCGATTAGCTAAGCAAACTTTGCAAAATTTTAGGCTATCCTATTTTTGCGAAAAAATGGACTTTTATCGCTCGTGGTGATAGAGTACAAGCCTTGCGCGTGTCCAGCATTCGACGGTTCGCCTCCCATTTTCACTCGCTCGACAACATAATCGCCCAGTCCGATGGAATCCATCTCCATAGGCGGCAGCTGCTCTATCTCCTCCAACGATTCAATCCGACTGGCCACCAAGTTTTCCACCGGCTCTAGCAACGACTCCGCAAACAGCTCCCAAGCACGAGTGTGCGAACACAGTCCAACAACGTCCAGCCCACAGCCCGGTTGATGGGAGCCTCCGTTCGGGTAAAAGTCAGCCGTCCCGATCGGATCCCGAAAACCGAGAAGCCCTCCGCCGGTATGTATCACCTCCACATACATTGCGTCCTGATGGTCGATGCGATTTTCTTTCTCGTGAATCGAAAACAGTGGCAGTGCCGGATCAAGGCCAATGATGGTATGGAGCTGTCCATTCTGAACCCTCTTGCCAGCTATGCCGGCAACGTGCGCTCCCAAACTGTGCCCAACGACGTACACATTCTCCATCATCAGCCCGGCATGCTGCTGAAACTCGTCGAGCAGACGGGCAAGTGTTTGACCAACCACGGGAACACACCCGACCGCTCGTACGTAGTTCCAGCCCAACGCACAATCAGACCAGTCCACCACGATCACATTGTAGTCCCAAAGCAGCAGATACGTATCACGAATACTTTCCGCTAGCGGGGAGCTTTTGCTGCTTTGCCAACCATGCACGATGATCCTTGTTGGAAGATCGGACCGGAAGTTGGAACCTAGCAAGGAGTCAACATTTCCTACCTCCAACGAATGACCTTCATCTGCAGTGTCTCGTCGTGTATGCAGCAGAAATTCAATTTTAACTGGCGGCTCGTCCGATCGGTGTTGTTTCATCATCGCATTAACCGAGCGTCGATGCGTCCAAATCCATTCGCCGACCATCGTTGGAATGCGTACCCAGTCGACATTGTCCGCCAAATCGTACTCCAGATGATATGCCACAGCCGGATTAATTACAACACACTTAACACTAAGTTTGAACGCCAGTAGCACAAGTCCCAACAGAAAGTGTTTCTCCATGACGATCTCTTGCTCCGAACGTTACCACCATCGATTGACGAATGTTCGTCGCATACGTTGCTACAATTCCTTTTGGAATAAGTGCCACGCGATAACGTACTTTATCGCCCTGCTCTAGCGCGCCTACACACGACGTCATGTCCGATAACACATCTGAGACAGCAATACCCGCTCAGTAAGGTCAATCGAGGGTTTTTTGTTATCGTTTTTTTTTTCTTAGTGTAACCCGACGCTGAACTTACCTCAAGGTGATGGGCGAAGTTTTATCGAAAAGGATTGTGGTAGTAAGGCAGCAACTATATCATTGTCCGATAAGGGGCATTGTTTATCGATTTTTGATCCATGCAGTAATTACTTAATTCCAATGTTTTGATTGCAAAATAATGGCTTATCCGTTTCTATTATGCATTGTATTTCAGCATGAACAAACGGTTAGTATTTTAATTCAAAGCGCATATGGGTAAATATTTGACAATTTACTTGGATTGAACTAAGGCTTTGATACTTCTCTTGATCAGGCATCTGCACTTCTCTTGATCATGAATCAGCTCTTGTGATTCATCTTACATTTCTTTACATGTGCTAACGTTATTTCTGTTTCACAATCTAATTAATATCTTTTAGATAATGATCGCTATTTTAAGTGCTCTTCTTTACATCCACAAAACTTCACCGTGAATCATCATCCAGGGTATTCTTTAATCATACATTACTCATTACGTATCCAAAAGCACACAGAGTTTCAAACCATTCACGTCACTCGTTGAACAGTATCAGTCCTTCATGTGGGTCAATGTATTATAAACACCAAATCAGAAATAGCCGGCAGCAACACTCCTCAAGTCTGGTGGGGTTAATGTATTAGGTGCACAGCATTCTCAAGATGTATGGTGACGATTTCAAACGATAGCAATCAGTTTCAGCCTCACGCATCAATCGACTCCAGTCGCCAATACATTCTAACACATTCATATGTACCGGTTACCGTCTTACAAACACACGCTCACACTAACGTTCTGGCGTCAATTAAACTGACATGTTGGGTGGGAAATTCATTCCGGTATTAATTATATCAATTATATATCGATCGTTCTGTTTTAAAGATAGCATTGATTGAATCTGAACTGCACAGGAAAATCCACAAAGTAAGGTGCGTAATTAGTTAATGGTCCAATAGTTTCATGGGTGTCCATTTTATCCGACCAAAACCCGTCTCCCTTCACGATTCTGTTTTACAAACAGCGTTGCCGAAAAAAATGGAATTGATGGAAGCTTTGAGTGGTGTGAACTACTTTTAATTATCATACAATAACACTTCATTCACGGGCAAACTTCAAATTTCGGTTGACCGTTTAGGGAAGTTGGTCGGGTTTGTCCCTGGGTGGTCCAAGCTGCTCGTTGGAGATGTGGTGATGAGGATCATGTGAAATCCGTCCAACAACAATGGTCGTCGGCTAGCTGAATTGACCAAGACACGCGAGCTTACGTTGGTATCAGTGGCCAGACAGTCAGTCAGTCAGTCATAGTGGTGGTGATAACGGCAGTGTGTAACCGAGCAGCCCATAATAAATTACATGATCGTTTCAGGCCGTTTTTGCTGAACCT
This sequence comes from Anopheles arabiensis, assembly GCF_016920715.1. Taxonomy (NCBI): domain Eukaryota; kingdom Metazoa; phylum Arthropoda; class Insecta; order Diptera; family Culicidae; genus Anopheles; species Anopheles arabiensis. Next base: position 41,687,183 of record NC_053517.1, on the reverse strand, counting down.
TTAGCTCATTTTCAAGACAGATTTCTGTGTATAGAGACAACAAACGACATTGTTGACGTAGTAGACGGAATTCCGTGATGTTGGGGTTTTTCACAGAACAACCAACACTACCACCAGCGAAGAGGTAGCGTGTTTGCAGTTCGGTTTGATCGCACCAAAGGTCCAGCCAGCGCGAGCCAGTTATGATTTATAGCTCTGGAAGGGTGGCGTTGACATTGCAGAACCACTCTGAACTGCTCTCGCTGCAGACATCTCGCAATCGCACAGGGAGCAGCAACTCGCACCACCGCTTCAAGGTTGCATGTGCAACAGCTAAGGCTAAGCGGAATTTAAACTAGGCTCATTTAAAGTCAGCCCACTCCGAAACACCGCCACCGGGCTCCACCGAGTAGCGAGCCATCCCGACAGCTCCCCATTCTACGATCGCGTCAGTTTTGATCGACAGTGTGATCGCAGCAGGTGTAAAAGTGCCCAGTGACAAGTGCTCTTATCGCGGTACTGCAAAAGCCAATTAATCTACACGACTGTCAGTACCCAGTGATGCATCAGCGACTGATCGTGATCGCTAGTGCGCTGTTACTCATCGCCGATCTAGTGTTTAGTGAAAACGCATTTATTGATAGTGCACCAGAAGGATACTACGACCGCAAATCGTTAGCTGGTAATGTCTGAACTGCTGGATTGAGCTTGAAAATTTGCAAAAAGCGTTGAGATTAAATGTGTAGTACTCGATTTGTTCCAGATTGTCCGAGCCGATTCTACAGTGAGGATGTGTCCAGTGCTCTCGGATTCTTTATTTTTGGAGGACGTCGTGCTTTTCTCAAAGAATTTCCTCACATGGTAGGTGTTAGATAGAAAAAGGTTGCAGTGCAGTGCTAACAGGTTTTCTCAATTAACGTTGCATTACACAAGAGTTGCGTAATTCCGGAGTAGCTAGATCGGTGCGGAAGATCAATAGAAAAATGTGATCACGTTAAGTGTTCCGTTAATCGTTAATTGTTTTTCATTATCATTTTGATTGACAAGTTTGCAAGGCTATGTATGAATATCCTATTACGCAATGCAAACAAAATCTAAAGGAAAAAAAACCCTGTGATCTTCTGTGAGTGCTTATTCACGTATTACAAAAACCAAATTGAATCTACAAATTCTAGGCAGCGATTGGATGGACGGACAAGACCGTATCACCACCGGTAGTGCAGTACAAATGTGGTGGGTCACTGATAGCTGCCAAATATGTTCTAACGGCCGCTCACTGCAAGGTGGATGACGAAAAGTATGTTTTCATTTGAGTGTTATTAAAGAAAAAAATTGAAATAATCATTTTAATAATATATCCCACGAACATCTCATTTCAGAATTCCACCCGATACAGTGCGTCTCGGCGATACAAATCTAGCTACCACCGAGGACGACGAAACCGCACAACAGTTTAAAATCGTTAGCTTTACTGTGCATGAAAAGTTTAAGAAAAACCGCAAATACTATGACATCGCACTCATAGAGCTAGATCGTGAAGCAAAGTTCAATACAGCTGTGTGTCCTATTTGCCTATGGCCACTCGATAACATCCATGAGTATAGTTCCAGCTTGCGAGCAATTGGATTCGGATTTACTACTTACAGTGAGTTTCGTTGCTTTTCACATTCCGAAATAAACAAAAAGAATCTCTGTAATAATCATGTACCAATTTTTCATCACACAGCATCGGGAATGAGTCCAACATTGCAAAAAGTGTCACTCAATTATTACGATTCTGATTCCTGCAACAACGAACTGCCGAAGGATGCTCGCTTAAGGTATGGACTTACGTCTGACCAGTTCTGCACGAAAACTCCACACAAAGACGCGTGCTTGGGAGATTCCGGTGGGCCGTTACAGATCGACCTGTCGGATGTAACGCGCACGATACCGTACCTTACGGGCGTAGTGTCGTTCGGAACGGGCTGTTGGGATGGTTCTATGGGTGTGTACACGAAGGTGGCCAGCTACATAAATTGGATCCGCGAGCGCGTAAACGTTACCGTCGATCCGATTGAGTGTGCCAGAAACACGGAGTGTCTAGCAGCAAGATCGTTTTCCGACAGTCGACTAAGTCCACAAAATAATTCACCCTTCTTTAAGGTAGAGTATCAACGCTTTTGAGTTACCTCTTAAAATCCTTAACACTACGAATTCGACTCAAACAGGTAAATCTACGCAAAGCAGACAACAGTTCATTCCATCAGTGCAGTGGAGCTCTCATCGATTATCGGCATGTCGTCACATCGGCCACCTGTGCCATACGCAACAACCAGCAACCAGCCTTTATAGAGGCAAACAAGGAGATGGTCGAGATAGTGGACATCGACGTGCATCCCAAATTTGTTGCTGGGAAAAACTACCACAATCTAGCTGTGCTAACGCTTGCCAAGTTTTACAACCCGAACAAAATCTATCAAATCATTGCACCAGGTTGCATCTGGAAGGAAGAGCGCATCACCGATCCGATTGTGTTCTTTTCTGGCTACGGACCCGAGGTGAAGAATGAACCGGAAGATGTGGCAAAGAATGTATCGCTCAAAGTATTGGTAGCGCTGGTGACGGAGAATGGCCGCTGTGAGGCAAGTGATGCGTGGAAAGTGAATAGCACACTCTGGTCAGGATTCAACAGTGACTTCCTGTGCACCTTCAATCCGATCGATCTGGTACCGGGCATCTGTAAGGTATGTTTACTACAATTGCCATAAGTGAGTATAAGTTGCTCGTTAATTAGTATCTGGACTCCTCTTCAGCTGGAACCAGGTGGTGCCGTGTCCAACTTTCGGCGCGACAATATTGTGCCATATGTGTACGCGGTCAACACCATGGATGAGGGTGAGTGCGGCGGAACACAGAATCTCTTCGTTGCGACACGTCTTGCTCCGTTTTACGATTGGATTGAGTCGATTATTTTAAGACATCTGCCTGAAAACGATCCAATTCTAACCTGTAAGTAAATCTACCAGTGTTTGAAACCTTGAATGATTAAATTAAGACTTATTATATGTTTTCAAATAAGCAATACGTTTTGGAGGTGATGAGTCCGACACACCCAGTGTCGATACGTCCACATCTAACGAGATCGATCAAATTGTTCATCAAAATCGTATAGGTAATTGTGCATGTGGCATAAAGCATTAACTCAAAAGGAACATTTTAATGGAAACTTCATTACAGTGCCGGCTATTCTTTCAGATGTGATCGCGAACCACATAAAACCTTACGGTGATGATTTAATGAAGAGTAGACCTCAGACCACGAAAGTAAACAGTAAGTATATCACAGTTTAGTAAAGGACGAGATAGCGCCTTTTCAAACCCGCCATTTGTGTTTCATGTGTACTTAACAGTTTATCATCAATCATTGAACAATGTCCCAGAAACATACGAAGTGTACGGCCCTCATACCCCTCATTCACAAAAGCTTGGTAACATTTCAAAAGCAACTTTTCGCTTCCGGATGTTATACTTATTGTCTTGCTTACAAAAATGTTCTTTACAGTGCATCCATTCCAGACGTCACCCAGGACGAAACAATCAGTCCTAGTGCCACCAGTACAAAACACTATCCACAATAATGATGTACATATTGAGCTGATTCCTTCCGTTGAACTACCTCCGACACACATCATCCAAGGGCAGGGACATCCTCAAGTCGTCCACAGTCGTCCCTCTGCAACGTACTCACCGTACACTAGACCGAATCACTTCCAATCGGTAGTTCCGTACGGTCAGAGCATGTCCGGTCAAAGGGTCGATTACCAGGGACCGAACTCACCCCACCCGACGGTCGATCATAACCATCTGGTGTCGATTATTCGGTCGATTGAGCTGTACGAGAACGGGCATTGCACACTTCCAACTGGAGCTCCCGGCAGGTGTCTGCACTATACGCGCTGTCCTTCGATGTACTGGAATCGCCAAAATGTGGACGTGTTTCTTCGCTTGAACTTGATACCACTCTGCAATCGTGCGCAGGAAACGGTCTGCTGTCAGGTATGAGCACACAATCCCGCACACACTATTTATACATTGCCGATATCGGTGTAAACACAACACCTCAGTAGTCAGTAAAGTAACGCAAACATGAGTCACAATAAAATGTATTTATTCTTCAAGTGTAATTAAAACCATAAAACAAGCCTGCTGAAGAATGTTACAGCGAATGACAAGTTTCGCGTCTGGATTGACAACTGGTGCCAAACACAAATGCTCGTAAACACACACGATCGCGTAGTACGCCTTGTACTCAAACACACTCCGATAAACGACTCCCTTTCACTAACCATAATTGCAACATTAACCCAGTGAACATTTCCTTCACCTATCCTGCTTCCACGCGATCGACATTCGTGAGCGAGCAATAATCTCGCCGTACGATCGCTTCCCAACACCGTTCCAACGGGCGGCAGTCCGACAGAAGCAGATTACTACCGATTATTGGCGTTTGATTACGCTCGTAAATTAAATAATCAGCAGAAGAAAGAAGTTCACAGCATTCATCTTGGTGGACGTGCAGCTCGGTACTGTTGGAAACGATCGGCGAAGAAGAGCTGTAAGTCTTTTCCATTGTAGGATTGAGGATTGCATAATTCAGGTACGGGCGATTGATGAAGTTCATGTTTCGCTCATCTTCCAGCAAACAGTCCAGATTGATTTCCCAACCGAGCTGGCGGTAGAAAAGAACGCAACGAAATGGTACGAGAATTTTGTTTGCTCCCTGCTGACAGCTCCATTAGGACGAATGGAGTGGCAAAGGTTGTTTCCTGATCGATTAACTTGTACATAAATTTACACGGTGTGAAATCCCCTGTCTTGGCGAATTGAATGGAGTTGTAGCTTACTGACGAGCTGATTCCCGATTGCAACCTCTAGCTGCAGTGAGAACATTCACTCGAATCATTTCCAACACTATCACATAGCTCACACTGGCTGCCTTTGAGAATAAGAGGATATCTTTGCGCTACAAAACAGTGCTCATTTCAAACGAATCGTTACACGGTATAACTGAAAACCGAATAAATCATCCCCATTCCATGTCAGCGTTGTGGAACAAGCCGTCGATCGACATCTTGTTTTCTTCTTCTTGGAAACTAATAGCTACCTCCGCAAAGAACCAATTTTCGCACGTAAATCACACAAATTGAGTGGTCCTTCATTGTTGTAGTTCATAGACACCACGGGCGAATGTCGTTCCATCCATTCCATGGTCCATTTGGCTTTGTGTGTTCCATTTTTTGTGCGATGCAGATGATGTTGGATTTTTTGTTTGACTTTCAACCAAACCCAAACAATACTTTGCTGGGCCGGTGCAGCAGCAGTACATACATAATCATCTGCAAACAAACATCGGTTTGCAAAATACCTCGGCGGAGTTTGATTGAAGGTATGCACGCTTCACTAGGGCACGATGGGCCACAGCAGACGAGAGATCAAGCCCTGGGCATCGTTTGCATTCTGGCATCGTATGTGTGCATGTACGGGTTTGTGTTCATTGAACTCAATTCCGCAAATGATCGGCGATGAGTTTACTCCAGTTTTGGCATACATGATTAGCGCAAACCTTCGTTTCCCACCGATGATGCTTGATGCAGGCGCATACACGGCTGTAAAGCTACACATGAGGTCAATTACCGGTCGGGAAAGGTTAGACATGTATGCTGAATCTTTAGGGGTCATGTTCAATAGGTATGTAGGAGAGATAGTTCAAAGCAGTTGATATGGCTTGTGAATGAATGGGGAGGGCTGTGTTTAGTTGTTATTGATTTATCTTTTTAGTTTTTCGTGTAGCATATCACAAATGTTACAAATGGGCTTGATTGAATGGGGGAAGAAACGCAGGACTGATTATTATGAGTAAACAAATAGCAATAAATCATAGATTGCCAAGCATTCTCCATGAGTAGTTTATGAAGCTCCTATATTCATAAACACGATTGTTGTCTCAAATTATATTTAATTTAATATCAAATTTATACTAACACACGATGATTCAGGTAAAGATATCATATACATTTTAAAAACAACCAACTTGCATCTTTGCTTCTTTGTTATGTTATTTTTGAACGGTGAACGGGACTACCACAATAGTACCAATAATGTTTACAAACAGTGTGTTAACATATGCCATTTTTCGATGTTAAATTGTTTCATTTTTTGCTGCCTTAACTTTCTTGCAAAATACGATGACAAACTAAACAAACAACCCGCCAAGTAAATGAGACAGCGAGAAGACAGGAAGCTGTTTGCGGATCGGCTGCCTTTCAGCAACGCAAAAAGCATGCATGTAATCGCCTAAATATGCATGCCAATCGTTTAATTTTCCCGTCTCTCGCTGTGCATGTGTGGCGATAATCTTCGACGGCAAGTTCAACCTTTACCGAGCGACCTTCGGCTGTCCAACACACCTTAAGACGCTGGCGCCAACTAACAACCGCCACAGCGGACAAACTACACTGGAGCAACAAGATGCGCATCGTCGCACGCTTACAGTACGGTAGCACTATGCGCGTAATTGCATTTTGCATCTAAATGCACCCAGCAGGGCACAGCTCGCGATCACCGGACGACCCGTTCCGTTGTGGTGAAGCAAGAGAAGAAGAGCATTCTTCTTGTTTGTTGCTGCACATATTAAAAGTAATTTGCACATAAGAACATATTGATCATGTCAGAGGAAGCACCGGGTACTGTGTTGTGTTTGCTTGCATGCGAACCCACGTGGGCATATCGTGTGCAGTTCTTCCCAACCAATTAATCTGCTAATCTGAGAAACAGTAGAGTAACGTGCCATCTTTGCCATTTATAAGCAATAAAATGATCATAGCTATATGCAAACTATGCGTGTCTTCCTTCAACATTCGTTTTTCGTCAACAGCTAAACAAAACCCAAAACTCCTACTATTGGCAGCTAATTTCTCATAAAACCCGACCACCAACTCGGTTAGCAAAAATATGGCAGTGAAACTAAATCTCGATCATTACCGTCATCGAAATTAAATGGCCACAAGCCCACCAACCGACGCCCGATAGCCAAACGTCAACAAACATCAACCACCCGCGCCTTGCGACAGCCCCAACGCCACACTTTCGCGCATGTGTACGCAAATATGGCTGCGAGCGTAAAGTCCCACTCATTTCGTTCGCGAATGGTGATTAATTAACGGATCGGGGTTGTAATAAAGATTAATCGCTGAGCCGCGTGTGAGTGAGTGAGTGAACAGTGTCGGGACGGGCACACGGGACACAACTGTCCGTCTGGCTGGAATCGGCTGAAGGAAAGGTCACGTTGATTAGCACCGTTTATGGGCTAATCATTTTTCGTTCGACACCCGCGATCGGTCTGCGTTCTTTGGCGCACAGCACGTGTTCCCCCTTGCCAGAGTGACTCACGACATTGGCAGGAGCGTTACGTAAACGGACCAAATTTTCTAACGCTTCAAAGTAGATCAAATGTGGTAATTTTGTAATGGAATTAGTGAGAAAGCTAAATGCCTTAAACGGTAAAAGCGATACATAATCTTTCGGCTATGGTATGATTTCAAAGGATTCGATTTTTGGTTCGATATGATTTTTGAGCATAGATCCACGATTGACAAGATTATTGGAAAAGAAAACGTTTTATGACGTGAATACTATGATAAGATGAATATTTGTGTAAAGTGTTTGTAGGATATAATTCGCTTTATATAAAAATGTTTCTTATGTTTAGATATAGGATCGTATAATCTTTTGTAGTTTTATTTTAATCTTTTTTATGATAGCTAAAATTTATAGTTTTATAATTTTCTTGCTTTTGATTTATGATTTTTTTCATATATTTTATTAGATTGTTTTCGCTTTTATAATAAATATCAGTTCCTTAACTAGCATGCCATTTGTCGCGCGAAATATATGAAAATTATGATCTATGTTTCTACGAAATTCTAAGTATGTTTTTAGAGTATTTTATTCACAATTAATCTTACCCATTTAAATGTTTCAAACGCACCAAGAAAGTGCTCAAATAAGTGTTCCGACCGCTTACGTTAACTGTCTCCGTGAACAATGCATTGTTCAATCAGTATGCGGTAACCTAGTTTTAATCAGCACACTGACACGTTTCCATTGGCGAAACAATTTGTATTGCCATTCGTTCGCCATTCCAGTTAGCGAATTGAATTAGCGTAGTAGGAATATATTTTTCCCTGTCCCGTAAATCATCGCAATGTAGAGAATGAATTTGTCTCTTTAAAGGACACAAGCGGCACGAAACTACCGCTGCACTTGAAGAATTGGGGTATTTGTCGAGTAAGTGTAATCTTCCAAGGCTAATGTTACATTGAGCTGTCTGTTTGACATCGGCCAAAATCATGTCTTGATCATCTTGTGCGAGCTTTCGTTTGACCTGACCGCGAACAAGTGTCCTCCTCCAACAAGCATCATTGTTCAGCAGCGTCTCATTCACTGTTCAAACGCAGCCGCATTCCTTCCGCTGGCAATAGTCAACACTTAATCAACAACAATTGAGACTGTAAGCAATCTCCTTCAAATCGTTCAACCACACCAACTAAATGGATTCATTTCGAGCCCTGCTCATCGTTCTCCCATCCGGGCTAAACGTTAATCACGTTTAGCATCAGCCTGGCATGCTTTAAAGTGTAGCGATTGATTTTTCTTTTATTACATACCGTTCATTTCGAAACTGGATCCCCGATGGTGCAAGAATGGATGAACTTTAAGCTTAAAACCCCTTATTTACCGTTTGCCCTCAGCCCGCTTGCTTGCCACAAGATGTCACGATTTTTCCTCACTGCTTCTCAAAGCGAACACCCAAATTTGAAGGTCAGCTTGCGCACTTGTTGAACTGCGGCACGGTTTACCCACCGGCAGAAAACCGAACAGAAACGCATCCGGTATACCTCTCGGTGGAGTAATTAATGACGCCCGGTACCTTACCATTTTCGAGTGGGAAAGTCAAGTTCACCGCTGGCAGCCAATGTGATGGTGCGATGAGCCCAATCGCGCTCTAGTAATGTAATTAATATACATGATTTTATGTCCATTCCGAACACTGCGGCTGGTTCTTTGGCCAGGCAATAGGCATCATCACCCTCATGCACTACTACCCGGTGGTCGGTGATCATTTGGTTGTTGTGGTTCCTCTTCAGAGCAATATCAGGGTCGACTTTACTTCTTTAAATACAGTTTCGATGGACAAAATAATCGGTTCATTATGATGCTCGAGTAGTTCACACACCTTCCCTTGGTAGACTACTTATTAGGAAGATGGTTCGCCATAGTTTATTTTGATTTAGTCGTGTATGAAGGATAACAGCTACCATGAGAACGGATGTAGCAAATGATTTGCACTTGGAAGGAGTTGATGTAGCGTATTAATGTATGTGTTCATGTCGTGCTTGGCAATTTTAACACCTGTAGTAACTTAAAATATTCGAAATAGAGTACGAACCTTTTCTCTTCACAAGCATAACATAAAAAGCTTAGTTTACAAAAAAAAACAACTCTATGAAATGGATAACTTTTGGATAACTTGTTTGTAAGGATGTTATGCTCTTGTTTTGCTCGAATGTTTACAATAATATAAAATAATATTTATTTCACTAAAAATACTAAAACTAACGAGGAAAATATAATTATGTAGATTGCATTTTTTTAATTAGAGATTCCTTCAACACATGAGACTAATTTATCCAAAATTTTTTATGTGGTCCCAACAAAAAGCTGTTGAAAATACGTTATTTATTGCATTTAAATGCACATAGAACCAATCATTTATCTGCCATTTCAAACCTACTCTTTCTTCGATCTTCCTAACCCTCAAGTAGGCTATGGTAGGCTCGTAACACCCCGCTTGTTCACGGCAAGCGGATCATTTTTAATCTCAGCAAACATTTGGTAAGTTTGTCATTCATTTCGCAACTTTGGAGCAGCTCTTTCGGTTTGAAAATGATTCATCTTTTAAATTTTATAGCTGGCATGAACAACACGCTGGACTGCAAGTGTGAAAACGGTGAGCCCCGGGAACAATTAGCCATGTCCGAGAAAAGTACCGAACATATGGACCCCCACTGCGTGAGCTGTTGCAATGCGACAGATTATTCGGTGAAATCATTACGAAAATTGTTCCTCTTGAACCACCTCGAGGGGCCGGCCGATGCACAGGCTAATCCAGCAGCCTCCAACATTGAGAAGCTTCCCATATGCACGTGCAGAGAACACACAGTGGAGTAAGTACCTTACGCTTCCTTGGTGGTAATTTGTGACCTGTCTGTAGCAAATCGTCTAATTGTTTCTGATTTGGTGGCAGAAGAAAGGAAAAGAAATGTTCAGAAGAGAAGCTATGTGAAACACGGTCGGTGCAGGAGCTGAGACAGCTGTACGAGGCGAAGGTGAAATCTCTCGAGGAAGAATCTTCCAACGGATCGATCGGCCGATACTCAAGACCTGTCACCGCTAGAACAGATGATCGACAGGACACCATGTAAGTTGGATGTCCGGATTCTTTTGTTTTCGATTGATTGGCACCGCTAAATGTATGTTCGTTTATTTGCTTTCTTTCCTTCGCTTCAATAGCTCCATGGACCTACCGCATCCAGAAGGACAAATGTTCATGTACACCGAACCGCCCATTCGCAGCAAGCCTTGCACCCGGTGGAACGTGATCGATGCCAGCATCGTGGAGGTTCCGAACGGCATGCAAATTACCTTTACGGTGATTGATGAGAACAAACATTAATCTGCGGAAAGAAACAACCCATTACTGGTGTTCAAAATTTGGTTGAATTTTAAGAAAAAATTACGTTGCGTTAATTAAAACAAAGAATTTATTTTCAATGCATATGATAGCTTTGAATTCGTAACAACTCGCTGTCTTTGTGTTTGATTCAATTTGAAAATCTGTAGTTTGTTGTTAACATATTACTTATACTTTAAATTATGGAAATTCCAATTTTGTACAATTATTTTAGACACACAGCGTATGATACATTGGTTTTAGAACATCAACTTATAACGAGTTTGACATCCCTGCACAAAGGTATGCAATCGAAAAGCACAAACGAAAGCTTTCTCACAAAGCTTTTGCAGTTTTGAGGTTAAGCTATTGCATGATGCAGAGCTCAATCAAAACATAAAATCCAATCTTTATTCAGCACGCTTAACGTAATTTCTTTACTTTTATATGTTTCTTTTTGTTGTGTCCGCACAAAACAAACATGAGAACGGTGGTGTACGGCACAAACAGAATATGTGATTTATTCTACTCTTTGGTATGGATAATACAATAACACGTATATAAATAGAAACGCACACACACACGTAATACGCGGAGAGGACGACTGGTCCTTCTCGCGCCGCGATCCTCACTGAGGACGTCACAGGATAACAGCCTTGTTGTCAACAGTGAGCCCTCAGGATGAGGCAGCGGTCTGTCCACAACACTTTTAAACTTTTTTTCATAGTAAGGAATACCCTTTTAAGCATTTTTTCCAATTCTTTTCTTAAATCAAAGCAAAATACCATCACATGGTACAGTGCGCATTATAACTCTCAAACAAATCATCGAACCAATTCAATTAGTGGAAACATCGTTACTGTATTAGCCGTTACTACTGAACAAAACAAAACAACAAATTAACACATTATTGACAATCTTTGGAAACACGTGAACATCTTATTGAATGATAAAGAACTCATAAGCAAGACAAAATTTAGTTGGATTACCCTCATTTCTAAAATAGTCCACTCTGCACGCAACGATAAGTTACAATAGAATAGATATATAACTACAGAGTTCTACCGTAATCAGGGGCGGAATAGGTACTACGCAAACTAAGCGTCCGCATGGGTCCCCGAGGACTCGAGGGGCCCCGAAAAAAGGGACCCATGCATCCCTCAAGTACATTTGCTTCTCAATCCTTTTCTAGTTTAGAATTACTCATACAGCTTCTCGCTTGACACTTCAGAAAAGCCAATATTCGTGTGACAGCTTGGGCCTCCACTCGTGTTAATCCGCTACTGATCGTAATTTCAGTATTTTGCGTTTACTAGCATGGATAGATCAAACGAGCAGAAATTCAATTATTCGAATAAGGCAGACTCAATTGAACGGGACAAATCAAATGAAGCAATAGCCCAGGACAATATTTTTATCAAAAAAAAGCTAGAGAACATAAAGCAACGATCGAAACACTTTAACAAAATAATACGCAAAGGTTTAAGATTTATTCTATAGTATTTTTTTATTAAAAATAAATAATTTATATACATTAGCAGCTACGCTACACTACACGATACGACTTCCTACAGTTAACAGTAAGACTTGGAATGGTCCACTTCAAGCGGACGGAACCGATTGCTAGCAAATAACCCTACAACAAATGAACTGTTGTACCGCGTGGTCATAAAGACGCTCCAGCAATAGTGCAATGGAACGCACGTTCTCATTCACATTTCCCCTATGGCAACGGTAGCCAAGCTCAGAAGTTCGGATCATAGTCCCGGTAGTACCGTCGCGAGCTGTTGCTAAAGTGATGACTGTTTGGTGGTGGCGGTGCGTGATGGTACGGCGGATACATGGCCATCACCGGTGGCGGCGGTTCATGCATCATGAAGGCCGGATCGTGTAACCGATGGTGGTGGCCGCTCGGTGGGTAGTGTGAGCCCTTCAGACCGTAATCGTCATAGAAGTAGTTCTCCGGGTGGCGCTGCGATCGCCAGCTGTCGTAGATGTTGGAAGCGCTGCTACCATGCATCGAGTTCGAGAAACGCTGTAAATGGAAGATGAAAGTGATAGTGATGGTCAGCAATCAATCGTACCGAACAAAGATCAGTTCAAGACAAACAATTTCAATACCTTTGGCTTCACATCCTGCATACGATCATCCCATGCATCGTCCAGATTGTACAGATCCTCTGAGCCAAAGTTTTCGATGCCTCCCATGTGGTTTTTGTTCAGTTCGTTCAGCATATCGGCGGTGAGTGGCGTCGGTGCCTTCTTTTTGGCTGCTTTTTGGCGGTTGATTAGCTACAAAGAGAGAAAATCCATGCGTGAGGTGTATGTCTCGTGTCGTGAGCTCTGCCTGCACTAGCTTACCACAGTGACGCCGAACAGGATGACGAACAGCAGCGACGCCAAACCGATCACAATCACAGCAATAGCCCACTGCGGCAGGAACAGATCGTCCTCGATCGCTGGACCAGCAGCAAGTATCGGCTTCGGAATAACTAAAAAGGAAAGATACAAGCCATATAGCGAGCGTAAGCATTATAATTCATAGCGTTAAAAGTCCTCGATCAATAACCAACCTGTGAAATCGGTATACACCGGATCGACTCTGAACTTGCCCAGCTGGAACACTTCCTTCACGCGCTGCGCCGGCACTTGCAGGTTCTCCCGCTGCACCGGTTCCTTCTCCGCTTTGGTTTCCTCGTCCTCCCGCTCACCGTCGTAGTCATCGGCGCTGGTCGTGGTGGTGGTCGGTGTCGTCGTTTCCGGCACCGGTACAAGCGCCTCGTGGAACATCTTGCGTATCTCGAGCGTGTTGACATCGCGCGTCAGATCCGTCAGCTCAACGAAGTAGTCCACCAGCACGCTGCCCTTGTTGAAGCTGTCAATGCGCACCTTCTTGTACCACTTGCTCAAATTCTTCGCCTTGCTGTACACCTCGTTCAGCTCCGTCTCGACCTCACGGGCCAGCTTCTTCCACTCCGCCGTGTTGTGATCGAGCAGCTCTGGCACCCACTTCACACCGTCCACGATACGTATCGTACCCGCCAGATCACACTCCGAGTGGCACAGACCCGGTTCCGTTGGTCTAGAAAAAGGAAGGGAGGGAAACGGTCACATCAAACGGTGCAAAAAACGCAAAGAATTCAAGAACAAGAATTAAAAATCATAAAAGCCAAATGGTTTGCCGACTCAAACTCGCGTCCCACTTGGCGACCTTGGCGTGAGTGACGCTAAACTGACCGAAATTGCATCGCTACGCTCTCATAACTTTAAGTAATGCAAACAAACTCTACCTCACACATACGAGTAACGATGCGGTCAACAACCGGAACGAACCTCGGGCCCTAAGATTGCACACCCACGTGCTCACTACGACTTACCTTGGTGTCGTGGTGGTCGTTGTGGTAGTCGTTGTGGTCGTCGTGCTCGTGCTGGTGCTGCTCGATGAGGCGAGCAGCTTTTCGAGCAGCTCCTGCTGCTTCTGCTGCTCCAGCAGCTTCTCGATCGAAAGCGGCGTTGTGGAAGGAGTTGGCCAACCGGTGAACTCGGTCGTGGCTCGCGTCGGTGGTCCCTTGCGGATGTGAATCTCGGGCATGCCCGGTCCTTCGGCGTGCAGTGGCTTGGCCGTCGTTACGCGGGCCGCTCCACCGGGCAGTGGTTTCTTCGCTCCGGGCCGGCTGGGAAACACGACCTTGAAGCCGCTACCGGCCGAACCCGTTGCAACGGTACTGGCCGGTTCTTCCGCTTTGCTAGCGTTGAATCCGGGTGGCAACAGTGCCGACACATCCTTAAACTGAATCTTCTTCAGCAGACTGCTCGGATCGATCGCTACCGGTTCGGGCTTTGCGTCCTCTTCGGCCGGTGGTTTGTAGCCGGGCGGAAGCAGCTTACTCACGTCCTCACTAAACACTACCTTGGGCCGCTCGGGCGTACTGCCCACGGTGGGCTCTTTGTAGCCCGGTGGCAAGAACTTGCTTACATCATCCCGAATCGTTACCGGCGCCGGTGTGGTAGGTTTCTTCGTTGTCTTGAACGTTTTGTAGCCCGGCGGCAGGAACTTGCTCACATCGTCCTCGATCGACACGGCTACGGTCTTTGCGGTGCTCGATGGCTCCGTCTTGCTTTCGCCTCCCGATGGTTTATAGCCCGGCGGCAAGAACGCACTCACGTCCACTTTCTGGGCCTTCTTCAACAGATCGAGCGTCGGGTTTGGCTTATCGTTCACCTTCACCTTGCTGATCAGCTCCTTCAGATTGTTCGTGTTCTTAATGTCCTCCTCGGTGCGGTTCAACTTGTAGTCTTTCGGTAACAGTGAGCTCAGCTCCTGGATCGGCACGTTGCTCTTGTACGAGCGGCTAATGTTGGCACTGCGGAATCGATTTCCCAGCTCCGACTTCGCCGCATCGTCCGCCGGTGGCTCGTTCGACGTGGGCACGGTTTCACCGGTCGGGTTCGGTTTCTTCAGCTTAAAGCCCGACTTTGCCTTATAGTCCGGTGGTAGCAGAGCCGATATGTCATCGATCGTTTCAAACTTGATCTTTTTCACCAAACTGTCGGTTGTCGTCGTGGGTTTAACCGTGGTCGTCACTCCGACTCGCGGTTTCTTCGTTGTCGTTGCACGCGCGTTCGGTTGGAACTTGCGAATCACCACCGGTGGCAGGGCAGTGGAGCCGGAGGACGCCTTCTGGTCTTCCGCGGCAGGATCCTTCAGTACGGGGAACTTGCCGGCAAACAACCCGCTGGACAGTTCCGACTGCACCCGGTCAAGCTTGTCGATAATGCTCTCCGTGGACTGAGCGATCAGCGTTTTCTCGGTCGTCACCGAATCCAGCTCATCGGTCACGGCAATCACCGGTTCCTGGGGCGCGATCGTTGTCGTTCCCTCCGAGTCTTCGCCAAGTCCGCTGGCCGTAGTTACATCGCCGTCATCGCTCTCGTTGCTACCCTTCGATTCTAGCTCCGCCAGGGGTTGCTTCTTCTCCTCCTGCTCGACCTGCGGGAAGGGCAAGAACCGTGCCCCGGACACACTGCGACTCGTCTGCACCGATGCAACCACCACCCAGCTTTCCGTGGTGGCATTTGTGACACCTTCCGCCTCACTCGAGCTCGCTACACGTTCAGTTGTTGAAAGGGTCGATTCGGTCGTCGATTCCGTGCGCGCTGTTGGAGCAGCAGTCGAAGGAGTAGCCTCCGGCAGTGTTTCTCTGGTTCCACCCGCCGCTGGCGGTAGCTTACCGGCCAGCTGCTCGTCCTTTAAATCTTCATCCGAAAACTGTAACATATCGGCCGCATCGTCCAGCTGTTCCGGGGCAGCCGCTGGTGGAACTGCCACCGTCTTGGCCGTTGGACGTACCGTGGTCGCGATCGGTTCCTCATCCTCATACGCGTACTCATCGTCGTACAGCTTCTCCTGCTGCTGCTCGGCCCCCAGCTCGGCCGTGCCGTTAATCTCCCGCTGTACGCCCTCCGGTTCCTCGTCCTCCTCCTCGAACGTTTCCTCCGAGCCACCGTTCGGGAGGTAGAAGTTGTCGGTCAGAATTACCGTGTGATCTTCCACACCGACCGAATCGCCGGGCGCCGTCTCGGACTCGCGCACCGTATCATAGTACTCGTTCTCGCTGATATTGTTCAACCGGCCGTCCGGATCTTCCAGTACGGTTTTTGCCGTGCCATCTCCAGCAGGAACGGCCGCGCCGTGGATGGAGGCCGTACCGGGCGACAGATTCGGTTCCTGCACTGCACTCGTCAGCACGATCGAGTTGTTTTTCGCCAGCGGTGTGGGCTGGAAGTCGTTGATTTCCTGCTGCTTCGAGTCTCCGCCGCCGAATCCGGTCGACTCTTTCGACTCCTCGTAGTCCTCGTAGTCGTAGATGACTTCGGCCGACTTGGCCGATCCGTTGTGCGTGATGTTGATGCTCGGTATGATTGGCTTCGCCGGCTGGTGGATGAAGCGCGACAGTACCGGTGCCTTGGCCGTGGTCGTGGTGGTTGTCGTGGTGGTGGTAGTGGTCGTTTTCGATTTCGCCGCACTCGGGAAGGATCCACGCGTGGCGATAGCGCTGTTCGCGGTGGGCACACGCTTCGCTTCGAACGCTTGCCGGAAGGGATTCGGGGCGGGTGTCCTGCAACGCGGAAAGGGAAGGAGATTAAAATAAGCATACTTTGTATGGGGTTGATCGTGCTTTCTTGCCAGAAATTTCTATTTTTCATCGCTAACGCCACAACATAGCGTAGAAACAAAAAGATAGCCAATTTAGAGAGAAACATGTCGAATACAATCTGACGCTTTGCATCAAAGCATGCGATGAAAATTCCTGCTCGCCGCTAACTAGCTATTTAATTACAGCCTACATCGACCATTGCCCGTTGGTCATGGCAACCCCTTTCTGGAAAAGGGTATGCAAAAACGATACGAAGCGTACGATAGTGACCCTCCGGAAAGGAACCTCCGTATCGAACGAAATGAATAGTTTATTTTTAATTTGCCACCCTGTTCTGGCTGGTGTTATCACACATTTAGTGCTGGAATGCTGCACGCTTGTAAGAATTGCTTATCTCTACCGATGATAGCTTGTGCCTTCGGGACGGTCCGCACAATGCTTCTCTTTTTGCATTGGCCCCTCCCTTTCACACAGTGTTCCCTTTTGGTCAAGAATTGCCCCTTTGGGCGCCGCTAAGCGCTCATCGACTGCACCTACCTGCCACTGAATCGATTCCGCACGGCAGCACTGTCCACGGTGGTGGTACGCTCCGTTGCCGCCTCGGTCGTCGTCGTTGTCGTGGTCGGGATCGATCGATAGCGATTGGGCCGGGCAGTGGTGCGACTGGTCTGCGAGCTGCCACTTCCAAAGCGCCCGTTCGAGGTACCGTTCTGGGTGGACGACGTGCCGGTCGTCTGTGGCGAGCCACGGCCACTCGACGCTGCACCACTATCGGTTGGTTTCGATCTAGAACTGGAGAAGCTGTTGCGCGTACCGCTCGACGTGGACGCTGGGCTGCGCGGTAACGGTTGCCGCTGTTGCTGGGAGGCCGGATTCAGATAGGTCGAGGCGCGCGTCGGTGGCTGCTGCTGATCTTCGCTCGCGAATGGTCGCGCACGGCTCGAGATGTACGATAGCTGCCGATCGCGCACGGATGCCGGTTCGGCCGAGGAAGCTGGTGCCGGCGGTGGTGGACGCTGTTGGAGTAGAACGAAGAGAATAGGATGAAATGAAGCACAGATACAAACACACACACATATAATCCAGTACGTTAGTGCACCATCGTATCGTAGGGATCGGTGGATTAGCTCGTTCAAGCTAAAGGGTTCCCGTTCTTTAAGCCACGGCCGCACGGCAACCAGTGGTTCTTTTAAGAGGAGCCATAAACCGTACGTGCCCGTGTGCTCGCATTCTTAACACACACCCGGTGGGGCCAACCAATGCGCCTTCCGCGGGACAAACAAAGCAGGGAAAGCTTTGCGATGGCACCGGTGCATGTGCAGCGGTTCGCTCTCTTATGACATTGTGCCGGGAAAATCGTGATAATCACCTAACCGTAAAAAAGGCTCATAAAAATTGTCCCATTGTCCACCGGTGTGGTGTGCTGTTTCACCGTTGCACCCCCCCGAATGGCCTCGTTAGCGCGCTCTGCGGTACCGATATACACCGTAACGCTTACCAGAGAAGCCTAATCCCCAACAGCCGACAAGAATGGTCCACATTCTCACGCGAGCGATCACTATCGAATCGGGACTGTGATACCGTTGCCCACTGACGTCAGCAACCGGTACGGGTGTGAACCAGAATCCCCCCAATTCAGTGCCACCCAGCTGGGCTTGGGACAGAATGAAAAGGCTTCGTCCTTCAATTCGGTATGACGCTCGGTGGTACAGCTTCGGCTTAATGCTCTCGATTTATTTTGGACATTGTTTTCGAACAGTGCCATTTCAGGGTTGACGGACTGCGTGCCCGAGGCATTTGATTTATGGTGTACTCGGTGGAGCAACCGTTCTCCTTAACAGGGGGAAGCGGATAGCGAGGGAAGTCATTTCCGACGCCAATCACGCCAACACCCCAAAATTGGACTGCCGACTTGTTACGGGAGCTGCCGTTAAACCGTTCGCGATCGGTCGCTTCGGGAGGCACTCCCGCGTGGACCAGTTTCGGTGCGCACACAAGTGTTTTGGTTGCGTGCGCTACAACAAAGCATAATCTGGGCCTTTCCCTTTTGTATGCTTGTTGGAACCCTTGGAGTGCCGTTTTGCCGCGATGTCCTTCATGCAGTGCGCGGGTCGGGCCAGAGAAAGAACACTCACATCAATCAACAATCATATGTTGTATGACCGATCGGTAGCAGAGGCTTTCATGCGCTCAGAACAGGGCCACATCAACATAGAGAGCCTTGTCCCACCTTGCCCAAATCGCTCCACCATCGCGCCACCTCTCACTCCCTTTTATGGTCCCCGTTCATTTCCGCTGTTCGCACACAAACCATACCGTGGTGCGGCACGTTGTCACGGTGGTCATTGCGTTGCGTAACGTTACCGTCCCAAAAGCAGTGTTCAGTTCCACTGAAGTAAGGGTAGATTACCTTTCCCTTCGCGTTTGGAGCGGCCACTTTCCAATGCAGTTCGTGATCGTGACGATTTACTGCGCGTAGGCGCTGGGCGATCGACAAATTGAGGCGGTGATCGCAATTATCTATTCCACTAATTTGTGGTTGCTGTTGTTGGGCTGTATTTGAGGTGTCCATGGTTACAGTGAAACACGTACCAAACTCCAACCGCGGAAAGACACGGCGGAAATGGCTTAAAATACAGGGAAACCAGAAAACTTAATAAATTACCCCTAATGGTGAATTTATTAGGGCTTTAACTCAATCACATACAACCAATCGAAACTGGACTACCGGTCGTAACAAGAACGTACCACAGAACGACCGGCTTGAAGAGGCTTTCCTTGTACCGCTCTGCTCGTGCCTATGTAAATTAAACAATCATTCTCGATTATTACAAAAACAAACGAGCGCTGCCCGCGACAGTTTATGAGGCCCAGTCTTGTCCACCGAAGTGTGCCGTGCTGCAATAAACATACACCCCACTCCTCTAATGTCCTCTCTCATTCACAACAGCAAAGCTGACTCATAGTTAATCCACTAGGTAGGGGAGAACCTAACAGAACAAAGTATCCTTCCTCTGAGCGACTGAACGACACCGGTGCGGACCGGAGCGGTTTGTACTTTTACTTCACGATCATGTCGACGAACTGCCACAAATGGACAAAACCAATAAAAACCCTCCGCCCGGGTACTGTTGCCAACCTCCGTTGATCCGCGGGTGTAATAAACTGACGGTGTTCTGGTCACTTTGTGGTCGCGCCTACAACCACCCCGTTTGTGGGCTCGATCCAGCAGAACGAAGCGGAGTGTGGGAATACAGCCGGCAGGGGATGTTTTTTTTGGTCAAGATGTCAAAATTATTAACGATCTCCTAGGCGGCGGCGATATTGTGTTAGTTTGTGTCCGGCATTCCGCCTTGCTTCACTTCATATTTCGAACGAACGAGCTCAGAAGTGGGCTCAATTCTTGCACAGCATAATTAACCGGCGTATGCGTCGCTTTCCTTAGGTCATGTACCCCACCATCTTGCCAATTCTGGACGCGGAGGCGTGTGCTTTTTTTTATTTTCACCCCAAAAGCTAGACCCGTTTCACCGTTGACATGGTGCTCGGCAAAACCGTTGACGCAACTTTTCGTGCGCGATGATTAAGACTCGGGCAGCGACTGCTCACGTAACCGACCGCGTTGCGGATGGATGGATAGAACTTGGCCACATCCCTGGCGCAACCAAACGCTTCATTATAGCCGAGCCCGAAACAACGTGCTGTCACCAGCACCAGAAAGTGGGCCAGCTAACAGGAGTCTTGGTGCAATCAGGGCGCACTTCTAATTTGGAGCAAATTCTTTCAATCAAACATCAGCTCAACTCCTCCGCTTTTGTTCGGGAGGGCGTGTCATCAATCGAAAAAAGACGAACAATTCAATCAGTTCCTGCGCACATTTCGTCACGTACGCCGTGGTTTACTGATGCTATTGCCAAAAATTCATTACATTCAGACGCGTTGGAGAACATTTCTTCCTCAAACCCAAGCGAAACTGTTGCAATACGCCGCAGCTCGAAGAGCGAGAGATGACATTGATAGACGGGTTTCAGTCGCTGACATGTCGGGAACACGAGATCTAGTTACTATGCAAAGCAAGTGTTCGGCGGTTACATTCTGCCCCAGTCTTTCACTCTTTGCCCGTGCCCGTTTCTGCTCCCATGCTTTGTGAGGGTGGTTTTGGGTCGTGCTGAAAAGGCTAACGTGCTTGTGTAACCGATCCATGACTGCACCACGCTGGGAAAGGTGGTCGAGTGCGAGAGAGTAACGATCGCGAGATGTTGGAATTCCGTGGTCCGTGGGAATTTAGCATCTTTTTGGCATAAAAGAAAGCACGATGGCAAAGATTGAACAACCGTGCCAGCTTGAACCCTGCACAGCGTTCTTTGGGACACATTAACATTCTTGGAGTGGTTGGTAGTGCTCAACCAGTGCTTTCTTTGTGTACGACGACACGTACGTAGGGGCAAATCTCACAAAGAACCCACGATAGCCTACGCTCCCGCGGCAGACGTGATCATAATCCTTGAAACGTTACGATCGATGTACGCCCCGGAATTGGCAAATCGCTGATTAAACGCACAGCAACCAACGCAACCTTCGACAAGTTCTTGCGCTTTTGCTTGCCGAGGTGGTTGGAAACAACAAGCAAAAAAACATGTGAACATGTGAAACAACCCGATAAACATGATCAATCTCTGCAACACCTGCAGACCGTGAACCTATCGATGAACTCATCGACGACGCCGATAAAGAGGAAGCTTCCACCGAGTGGAGAAAACTACACCGCCCGTCCGAAAAACAAAAAAAAAACCAGCATAAGCACAATTGCCCAACCGGCAGCCGACGATGGTTGGGCTTATGCGCTATATGGAAGCGTGTGAAAGTTAAGCTACCGAGCGAATTTGGCAACGTAAGCCAACTAAACCAGCAGCAAGGAAGTGACGAAGTTGCGCTGGTTAAACTGAAACCGGTCTCCTCCCCCATGGTACGCTTCAATGAAGGCCAGACGCCAATACGCGTGGGCCGCCGAAAAAGTCATCGATTTTAGCATTTGCATTTGGCCATCAGGCCCTTGCATGGTTCCACTTCGGTGGAACTGGAGTGTTGTTGCAGGCGGCGTAATCGTTAGTGTGTGTCCGAATGTTGTTCGAAGCCGAAACCCGCACACGTTCCTTCCTTTTGCCGAGCGCCCCATCTAGGACAGCTGGGCTAGATTCGTAACCTCGTTTTACGGATTGGTAATAGTTATGGATTGTACACCGCTAAGAGCTGGCACCGTAATTTGGCAGTCGATTTAAGACAAACAGTAACTGAGCTTACATTTTGGATTGCCCGTTTGCAGAACAAATTACACAGAGAGTGTAACTCCCCAACACAGCTGTAAGTTAAAAGTGATTAAGTTTAATGGTGCTACTACTCAACACACATACATACACACAGACACAGTATAAATAATAGATTCATGCTACACTATGCACACTATTCACAGAGTCAAACACACACACACCCATTATCCATCCAACAGTGATCCGATGTCAACCAAGAGTCCCCGTGCAAACTGTAACTTAGCCAAAACCCACCCGCAAAGCCAAACCCACTTACCTGGGGCGTTTCGGTGGTGGCCAGCTCCGGGAAACCACCGGACGAGCTGCTGAACGGACTTTTGCGCTGCGAACTGCCCGCTTGCTGGCGGTTCGACGCCGGGAAGCTCCGACTGGCCGTGAGTCCATTGGAGAAGAAGTCACTCCTCGGTGGACTGCGCGAGTACTGGAAGCCGGCGTTCGTGGACGGTGTGGCGGAAAAGGGTCGTGGTGATATTTCGAAAATATCCGCACTCCGTGGGGTCTGTACAGCGCGGGAAAGGAGTTGAAATGGGACGCACGGAAGGGCAGGAGGATGGCGAATAGGGTTCGAAGGGGTTGAAGGATTTCCGCAGGGAGTGTTTATGAAATAGGATAAAAGGGTAAAATAACACACGGAAACGGAAACACACACAAACACACATAGCAAATGTAAGGAAGAAAGATAAGAGACAAGCATACATTTAAAGATTGGAAAATTTCTACAACTACTAAACATTGAATAGAATAAAACAAAAAACTACAGAATAATAACAAAAAAGAAGCAAAATACTAAAACAAACCAACTGATATAGTAAAATAATAAACATTTACACTCAAAATATTTTACATCTGATACATATAAGCAATCCAGTTATGACACATGTAAAAAGTAGTTTTCGATTGAATTTCGATTCCGTTCACAGTTGACAGCTAACAGCATGAAGTTATAAAAGAAGCTGCTGAAAATAACATAAATTATAAGCCAGCTGCTGAAAAGCATAACATTGGTATCTTCTACCCCAACAAACAGTAGAATCAATCAGCTATACGCTTTTAAATCGAAAATAAAACATAAAACACTCAACTTCAAAGGAAATGCTAAGCAACTGAGTCCACTAACATCCATAATCAATTACGCCGTCACAGCTGTTAGCCACAACTAAACCATACGTGTGACTGTGCGCGCTCCAAACGCCAGCAGCTTCTAGTGGCCTTACACTCAACCCGAATGCGTAGGCCACCGTCGTATCGAATCAGGCCACCTGCAGGGGCACCGATATGGAAGCGTGGCACCGTTCTGCACGCCCTGGCGGTCACCAACCGAAAAATGAGCCGCACTGGTCAACCCTCTACTCCTACATGTGCGGAATATCAATCACTGCTCGTAATATTCTGCTCGGGCATGGGTTCGGGCAAACCGCTTGACCTACTTCGTGTGGCAAACCGTGCGTTGTAGCGTGTTTCACCACTGGCCTCCGCTCCCAAACCACTAACCGATTCCGATTAATCCAACCCCAATCGGCTGTGAGTGATTGAGTTTAATTACTTTCTAGCCTTTCTAATGGCCATTTCAACCCCCCCATATGTTTGTTTAACGCAAACTCCCTCCCCGAAGTAACAAGCTGACTGTTGCTGGAAACCACCGAACAACATTCTGCGCAATCGAAGTATGCACTTTAGCTCGCGCTCACAGCATCGGCTCCCATTCGTTGGAAAAACAATGCACGCCATTATGCGATGCATATGCGCTGATGGGTGTGAATTGAGGGAAGCGAAGATCTTCATTTGCAGATATGGCTTGTGCATGGGGCGTCACCAGCGTCACCAATCGGTAGAATCCCCCCAAACGCAAGTGAAGATATCCCCCAGACGCTTGGGAAAATTGCCATACCATAGGGTCCCCCTTGAATGAACGCTCGTTTACAGCCGAAGAAGATAATGCAGATGATGGATGATGGAACGCTATGGCACAGATCGCTATCGACGGATTGTTGGGAAATTCACCTTTCCGCCAAAGAGGTTGGCGAGGTTGGATGCGAGCGGGTCGTTGCTGAGGTTATGTGTGAAGCGCTGTTTAGCTTAAGTGGCTATTGGGAAAGGGAAGACGCGTCCAAAATGCAACTCAACCAAAAGTTGTGAGCTATGCAAAAACAAACTGCATCTAATAGACACATTTACTCGGCACCGGCAAAGCAGCTTAATCAACGATCTGCAAACGCTCATTAGAATGTGGCGTTGTTTGGTAATAAAGCTAGCGCAGTAGTGTTTGCATTCGTTTGCAGCACGTTGCCAATTAACTTTTATCGAGAACGGTTAACATACCACCAACTTAATTGATTAGACCTAGCGTACGGATGATTATGGCGTTTGTTCGATGCAATCGCACGCCGCTTCCTGGTGCTCGGGATGGAAGCAGCGTTTGTTTTTCCTTTTAATAGCAATCCACCACTGCACCAACTATTCCGTTGGTTAAACGAGCATTGCAGATACACTCCATTCTGTGCCGGCAATTATTCTTAACCCCTTTTGCCCGGCATGTGTATGCAAAGTGGTCCCCGTCGTAAGAGGACCGGGAGAACGTCGATCGAAAGGCGCCATCCTGAGTGATTGTATAGCGCCTTGGGGCGACTGCATGCCGGACAGCATACGTGTACGAGGTGCGTCCTAATTGAGTGTGCGCAAAGTCCGCTGCGATCGACCGATTCGCACTCAAACCGATGGCAAGCACAGTGCTGGAACTGATTTTCGGTACGCTAAAGCCCAATACTCCCGTACACTAATTGGCGTGGTGACTTTAACAAATGGCCGAGCTCGCGAGGACGTCTCGCGTAATGGGAAGCAGATTGGGATCATCCATCTCAGCTCGTGGCAAATTCGAGATTCGTTCGCCCTTTGTCAGCCGGTCGGCGTGGCCTTGGGATCTACCGCTTGATTCTTGATCGCACACACTCGAACGAGATACACAAAATGCTAAACGATGCCATGCCTGCCGCAAAGTGCGTGGTCAATTGCGGCTAGATCGATCCTGGTTGCTGATCGTTTGTCTAGAGTGTGGTCCCCTCTTTATTCGTTGGAAGCAAACTGTACCAACGGGCCCCAGAATGGATCGTCAACAGCTCGCTGTCCTTGAAATGGCCGTTGAAGCACGTATCGAACTGCCGGGGTTAAACCGCTCCCCCCTCAGTGGTTGCTACTCACTGCTCCCACCTCACCGACAAGCAACCGGTGAATGTCGTTTTACCTTCTCCGTTCGCGAGTGTAGTGTTTGTGCGGAACGGGTGGAGATCGACACACCCCACCCGAAAGTACGATCACTTGCCGGGTAACGAAGCGTACCAACAGTCTGCACGTCGCTGAACCGGACGCTTGGGACAACAACTTGTCCGCTTTCAAACCCACTGCAACACACGTACACACACACACACAACCAGAGGGCGGCAGCAGTAGCGACACTTTGCCCGGCCGCAACACACATCCGCCTCGGAATGGTTTTAATCGATCGATCGCAAAGTTCACAAGCCCTAATGTACAGGCGGTGTACGGGATAGGGGAGGGGTCGGTCTGGCAGGGCGTTCCAACGAGAGGAAATACAAAACGATTGCGCACCACTTCTGGGGCATGAAATATGCTGCTCCAACACCTATGCTGCTGCCACTCGGTGATTTGCTGCGCTCAAGGACGCAAGGCCCCGATTGTGCAGGGGCAGTGCTGGTGAACTCAACCCCCCTCTACTACGCTGGCGCTCATTTTCTCAGCATCTTAACTCATTTGTGTGAGTTGGGTTTTGTGTGTTTTTTTACTCTGTTTCAGTTTATTTCTTCTTATTGTCATCGCATTGTCCCCCATAAACCGGCGCACCATTTTATTGCGATACTTTAGCGTGCGTGAGCGCATGATTGTTTGGCCATTTGCAAGGCAGGAAGGCAAATGAATTATGTTTCCCCTTCAAGCATTTTCTCAGCTCAGCAAAACCAAGTTAAACATTTCAGCCGCTTGGATAAAGTGTGTGACGAAATTTTAATAATAAAGGGTACGCCAAATGGATACAAATAATACAATCTTAATTGAAAACATGAATTGCTGCTGTTAACCGGTTGATTCGGTTTGTTTCCCTTTTTTGTGTCGAGCTCGGCAGGAGTCGCTGGTGTACAATTGCCTTTATTTGGGTCAAGCGCAATCACATAAAACAGGCTTGATAATGAGATTTATGAGAAATTTGCCTTTATTCCCTGCTGTTTTAAGCACGGAAATTGCTTGCAGGCACGAAATTTCTTTCTTTAAAATCGATTATTAAACTTAATTTATTGAGTAGTTTTCAGAAGAATTCATACGACTGCCTTTTGTTCTTATTTTCAAGAATGATACAAGAGGGAAGCACACGTACACAAAATGGATACGGAAGCATTAATAGATTAATGAGACTCTTACCCATTTCATAAACATTTGAATTTATTCCCTTGTATAAAGAAAAACAGCATTTCGTCCTACCTTTTGGTTCTCATTCTTCATCAATCAAGCTAATTTACTTGTCCATTTCATGTCCACTTATCCTACCTAAGAGCCTGCCCTGCACAAATCCTTTTCTAGAACGATCAGCTTTTCTATTTGCCGTCAAACATCATCCAAAGAGTCCATTAAAATCAGCCAGTGTGTTGCTAAATGACGACAACATCTAGAAGTATTAGCTTTTTTTCTTCTTCTTGTAATATTTCGCTGACGCGCATTCCTGCCCAACAGCGCACCCAACTGCCCGAAAAAGGCTCAGTAAAACACGCAGCATTCCAGCCGAGCCCGTAGTACAGTCGACTAAGAGTTCCCCTTCCAATCGGCCTGGCGGTGGCAACCCTATTGATCGATGCTGTGCCTCCTAATTGTACTACCTCGTGAGGCAGCCGAATGCAGCCCTACCCCTGTAGACTGTAACAAGCGAGGCTTGGTTCCGACGACGGCTTGCCACAAGCGTTTGCCACTCGAATTTCATAATCTAGATCGCATTCCTGCATTCGGATGCCGGCAGCGGGTGCGAGAACAAGCGGTACAAAGACTCCGGCAAGAATCTGGAGTGGGAGCAACCAGACACACACACACATATACAAAAAAAAACATACAAACATCTTATCCATAGCTGAAAGTGGGGTGTGCGGCACCCTCTTGATCGTTCGGCGGCCCGAGTTGCGCCCCTGTCGCTTGTCGGAAATGGCACGATCTTGTTTGGTAAGTAATAAATTAATCGCCCCAGACTAGTGCCGAGCTGGAGGAGGGTGCCAGCCGTCCAAGCTTCATTCGTACGCGACCGCTCACTAGCTAGTAACAAACAGAAGGGATGGTTTCGGAGCGGAGAAGAAAAAAACTCGATCTGCTAGTCTAAACCTCACCTCAAGCCGATTGCAAAGCATGCTCTTTCACCAGCGTTCAATTCGTTCTGATTTTTATGCAAATCATGTCCGACAATCATCTGATCGGCCGGATCGGTTGTATGAAATCGATCCGAACCCCGAAGTGGGAGGGGGTGAGGGGTTAATATTTCAATCAAAAAGGGAAGAATGTTTTCACCATTGACGCCATTGGCAGCCAACGGACCGTGCCCATGGTCATAAATTGCGTTGTTCGATGGGCTGTCTTTGGGCTTGCTACACCACAGAACCTAACCCGATAGGGTCAAACCCAGTCCAAGGCAAATGGAAACATACGCACCGCATCGTCAGAAGGTGTGAAATTCTGACCAGTGGGGGGTTTAACTGCAATAAACGTTTTGCTGATGCTGCTGAAGCCTTGAATGCACTATTCCAATGAGTTTAAGGATTTTTGAATTAACTTCTGAAGTTGTTCTAGAATTTTGTTTGGCTTAATGTTTAGAGCAACTGATTGTTACCACTTTAATGGAATAAATCATTTGAAAGTGGTGTAGACAGCTAAAACTACTTTATGATCAGGATGGAAACTATTCACAAATCTTCTCTTTAAGTAAAGGAATTCTTTAGGCTCTAGAGGAAAAGTAAAGGGATTTGATTTTTTTTATTATTCAGGAGTAACGGTCCAAAAAGGCCGTATTGCTCAAGGTTTTGAATTTTATTAAAATACCAATTTTTAAAATCCATCAGTTTTTCTTTGCACAATTTCTTGCTTATCATTCCAAATTAGAAAATTTCTTTCCAACAAAAACCCAACCTCAACCAACACTGCCGAACGCTGCTGTAAATCACAGCCACAGTCATCTCGCATAGTCCAAACCCACCATCAATCAGCAGGTGCAATTTCACCACCAATTCCATATCGCACGTGAGCGTGAAACTGCACTAATTGCGCTGCCGGAAAAATGGTGCTCGTCCAGCATCGACGCCGCAGCATTAGAAATTGCAGCTTGCAGATGCCCATCAATCAAGGACCGGGCGAGCGACAGCAAGTTGGCAGGAAATAATGATACGCTGCTCCGAAACACAGCCCCTTCTAGCGCGCCAAGACAAAGACAGACGCGGCAAGGAGGCGAGCAAAGGAAAAGACCGAGCGAGAGTGTGTAATGGTTTGCAATGGGGTAAGCAGCAACAAAGCTCTTCGCGGCAAGCGTTCGATCAGCATCAATTGCGCGCAAGGCGCAGAAGAAAGTTCATTGAATCGTACGACCGAAATGGCACTAGCCGGGCCATAGACTTTTCCCTTTTCTCGATCCGTTTCACTATCCGTTGCAGCCCCCGCGCGCTCGCGCCAATCAAATGCACATTTGCTTTACACATTTCCCGCTGGCCGCCCCGTTTCGCCCTCCCACCAAGTCCGCTGTGGAATGCCACGGCAGATCAGTATTAGAAGCGAAACCGAAGCTTTCCCGCGTAGCGAACTTGTTTTTTTTCCTTCTCTCGAGCGGTTGAGCGGCGCTGGAAGAAAGGTTCCGTCCGCCATGATCGCCGGCATACATTGAGATAATTGGAGCCACGGTCTCATACCGTAGCGAGATCCGGTGCATAGAAGCGGAAAAAAGTAAACAGCCCACCAGTTCCTTATCGCGTGCTCGGAAGATGCAGTTCAGCAGAAGCAACAAAAACGCCATGGCACACTCTTCCGCAGCAGCAAAAAAAAATGGCAATGGCTCCTCCGATGCACAGTGCTCGGGACTCGCTGTGTGCGCTTTCTGCTTTCTGTCGGTGGAAAATCGCTGCTCAAAGGCCTTCGTCCAGCACCGCTCGAAAGGGTGGCAAATTTCCATTTCGAAAGGACTGGGACTGGGGTGGAAGTGTTTACGAAACGAAACTTTAAACACATTTCCATTTGAATTGTTTTTTTATTCCTTCTGCACAAGCCAAAACCGCCCGCAGATGTGGTTCATGAACGCAATGAGCAATGGACAGTACAAAAAAAAAAAAAAAACAAAAAAGGCTTTTCACATTTTGTACACTTGCAAACATAAACAGTGTGCTTTACGAAATGGGACAAACAAAGTACGAAAAGGAATATAGAATTCAAAATATAGAATTGATTGAATTCGAAAATGGTTGGGTACGAATACTTGGTTGAAAGGGTTCCATTATTTCAAGTTCTGTACACTTATGCCTCTCACTACGATTACTCACTATAGCTTCAGTAATTGAAAAAAATAGAGAGAAAAACAACGTTAATTTGGCGTTTTATCTCCATCTTTTTCTAATCGGAAATTCAAATTTTTAATAAAGCTAATTTGTCTCAAACGGCAGATCCTATAACAGCGCAAACCCACGCATTGCAAAACCTCGTCTGCTACGTAAACAATATCTTGCAACTGCAGCCCAACTCCATCACATAACCAATCGCTCGAAACCGACTTAATTACATGGCTTCCCTTTGTGTTAAGCCACATTCTAGCGGCATACAATCGAAACGCAATTAACGTACGCGGCAACCTGCACACTAATTAGCATACAACGTTCTTGAAGCGTCCTTTACCGAAACGGCTTCCAAATTCTCCACAACCCAGCAGCCCATTCGTGAAGAACGAAGCATTAGAACAAAAACTGTTCGAGCCGAGCGGGAAACCATATGAATCGATCTGACGCCTCGATAACGGTATCCGTTGTAAAGGAATGCTGAGGCTATTATTATTAACGAGCGGGGTTTTTTGTTCCTTCGCGCATCACCTGACAACTACCGTTCTTGTGCCACGATCATGCACACGATCACAATCTAATGCCTGCGGACATCTAACAAATCGTACACACTCGCATTCTGATTACTCATGCCATCATCGTGGTAGCATTGACTGAGAGAGCTTTTTCAAGGCAACGAGCTTTGAATCATCTGCTTCAAGTGGTACATCGACAGTGATTTCACTTTCATTCTCATTGGGCTATCGAGAAGAGCTTTAAATAAGCGTTTTAGAAGAAACCGGGATCGGGAAAAGACCAAAAATTTGAAAAGCTAACGTAGTCACATCGTACTGGTGTTCATTTTACTCAAAATTGTGTTCGTCCCGGAAATTAAATGACTAGCCATTTTGATGATTACAAAACCGCTACATCTGCGGTATTTCTGTGAATCTCTACATAATAGACTTACATACGAAGCTCTGCAACTTCATTTTTTCAAGAAAATGGACACCGTCAGCCAGCTTTATAGCAACAGGACAACAACCACCACAACCCGATGCCGGTTGCGCCCATCGCGAAGGTCACGGTGCATCACGGTGGTCAACCATTAGGAACGTAACGCGTCTTTGTCAAGGCATGCACAGCAATACTTGAGCTGGAGAGGGACGACCATAGCATGGCTTGCCACTTCTAGCACAATGATAGATCGTAGCTGTATGAACGAACGGTAGACGAATGAATGGGAAGCATCATGAGCAGCATCTTCTTCGTTGTAAATAGCAAAGCCGTTGCTTCAACCACATCAACCGTTTTGCCGCCACCAAAGGCTGATCTTCGGCGCTGTGCTGTACAGCCAAAGTTCAATGGCCACTCGCAGCGGCAATTTTGCTTTTCATCGACCTCGCGAAGCCCCCAGCACCTTCGGCATTATCATGAATGCAGCAGCCGCTATTCAATAGGATGCGCCAATGCGACCGCATTCAACCGATAGAAAACGTTGGCAGAGGGAAACGTTTCGCGGCCGGGCTCATGGTGCGAGGGGTCAGATGTGACAGGTGCAAATGGTAGTGCTGGCAGTAAAAGAAAGCGCTGTTGAAGAGGTATAAAATATACAGTATTATAGCAAAAAGAGCTAAAACGTTATCTGATTCCTAGCATAGATTTCATGTTATTAAACCGAAAAATATCCATTAAGTCTCATCGAAACCCAAATGCACTTTGTTTTAAGTTATTCGCATTTAATTTGCTATTTAATAAGTTTCATCAGCAAAACAAAACAGAACGTGAAAAAAGCAAGCAATCTTATCTGATCGATTTATGATCACCCAGTCGAATAACGATGCACCAGCTATCAATCACAGCGTTCCATCGCCGTGGACACAAACATTCCCTCTATCACTAATGCTGCAGGCCGTCCTTCATGAAAGACGCATCTAATGTTTGCTTTGCCACTAACCCAAAATTCACACCATCATTGCCTCGACTAGCATCTTCAACGTAACGGTATCTTCATCTGAATGGACATTACTTTGTGTGCAAAAACAACCCCGCGTGCCTTAATGATGATCATGAAGAAGTATCTTTCCATCCGTCCGTCATGCGTTGACGGGTTGAGCTTTCATGCAGTGAGCGTTTTGAACAGTTTTGAACGCAAAAAAATACAAAGCCAAAACAGACGCAACGAACCACTCGGACGTACGCAAGCAAAAGCTTAAATCGCGCCCAATCGTTGGTATAAGCAAAAAGCAAACACGATAAGCCCACAGCTGGACCACCAACAGTCAATGACCGACCTTTGCAATTGTTTCTTTAGCGATGCTTTGTTTGATTTGTTTTAGCTTTCTGGTGCTAACTTGAGCCTCCTCTTTGCGTCTAATGCCTTAGTGGCGTGGCTGTGTCGATGACATTTGGCGAATTAACGAGGTTGAGGTTTTGGCGGATTTGCCCTCGGACAGGATCATTAGTGATCATCGCTGGTCTATTATATTTTATGAGCTATTGAAACCAAGCCCCGGACGATCAGTGAGACATCTTAAATTGATGAAGATCATGGCAAGAGGAAGTTGTTAGTTTAATAAGGGGGAGTGACATTTACGAGAACGAGATGGTTCTGACCAATATTCTCGCAGTAACGATATATGAGAAGGTTCGTCGCTTATTCACATAATACATATTATCACTTAAGATCCCTACCTAAGCCTGCCTGAAAATGAACTAAAATGAGAGCTTAATTAAGTTAAAACAGATTTTATGAATTATTCTGCAAAAGGAAAAGAATAAATTCATTTAATATACAAAATAAACGCTTCAAAAGGTCTATCTTTCTCATTCTTTCTCCCTCGTGACTCTCTTCTTACTAAATGCACACAAAATCCAACTCAGCTGATTTTTAATCCATGCCTTCTCGAAACTGCACGATTATGACATCTTGCTCGACCAGCAGCCACTACCACTACCAGTACACCAAGCGAGGAAAGGTGATAAAATGCTTGAGTGCACCCTCGCAGTACAGCACTTCGACGCAACGTTTGCAACAGAAAAAAGGGGGAGCATTACAAGTTCATTGCATTTACAGCCCTCCCGGCTCTATTAGGAAATGTATGACAAGGTCGTCCGGCTTCTTTCACTTTTCGTCGCGTCAACTCTGAACCAGCAAAATCCAACGGCACTACCTTTTCTTTTTCAGTTGTGTGTGTCATAACGGATGCATAATACGGTAAAGAAAATAAATGTTAAAAGTAACTACTTGTACAATTAAAGCTACTAAAGCAACAACTAAAATCTACAGTGGCAGACAAACGGGTAGACTACTGCACACACTACACTCTCACTCCACAGACGCGAGAGTTGAACCACACTCAAGCCTACAGGGGCGCGTGGCACTCACTTTATTTTTGGGATATACTTATTGCGACCCTTAAACCTCAAAAGCTTCAAGGTCGCACTTGAGGACGCTTGGGAGGAAAGTAAAAAAAAAAAAGACGGCACTTACCGTGTAGGTAAACTGATAGTAAGACGGTGTGATACCGCGGGTACCAGCGCCATCGCTTGCACCGTTGCCTCGGTCCACGTTGTTGCTATTGACGAACAGGGTCTGCTCCTGGTACGAGTCCGGTGGCGGCTGTTGCCGCTGTAACGCCGACGGGAAGAAACCGTTCCGCGGGTTCTCGAACGATGGCACAAACCGGCCCTGCGATTGTGCGAAGTAGAAGTTGTTGTCTGCAAAGTGGAAAAGAGACGAAGAAAAAAAAACAAACACGGGCGTTAGATTTTGAAGGCTCGCTTACGGTTTATTAATTTAAAGCGCGCCCGCTGATGCAGGGCTGATTTACACCCGGCTTGTGCGGTGTTGTTTTAGCTGCTTCGTTTTCCATTTCCCTAACCTGGCCGGTTTATAGCATCATAACTTTTGTTAGACACTTCACGTTTGCCGTATCGTAGAAACGTATCCATAAGATCGTGGTTGCGCCAATGGTTGGCGTTATAAACATTTCCCAGTTTTATTAGTTTATGCAACAAGCCTCCGTTATACTCACATGGTTTTTTACGTTACACGCAGACGGTACTCCGTACCGTCTGGTATGTGCAACGCAGAAATCAATCGAATATAGATATAACTTGGCTAGAGGGCAATTGAACTAGGTTTTGTTGCGATCGTCTTGTTTGAGATACTTTCGATTTAAGGAATCTTATATTTTCTGCGTCAATTGTCTATGTTCTAGACTTCACATGCTATTTCAACTTAAGCTATGTGTCAATATTTCAATTTTTTTGTCGAAAGTAATCTTCTCAGCCTTAAGCTTCACTTCAACAGTATAGTTTCTGTTAGCCATAAATTCAAAACCATCTAGCATTGCTCGCATTGCCTGACTAAACATTGCATCAGGAAACATGCTTTCCCACCAACTCGTTAGCCCCAATTTTAACGCCTCAACTCACTGCTCTTGCACGCAAAATGGCACCACGCTTTAGCGTTCAACTTCAACCAAAACTAAACAAAAATAACCCCTTAACGGGTCCTCATTGATGCAGGTTGCATAGATACTCCGGTGCTGCGCAGTTCAATGTCAGCGCATCATTATTTGCGTCAACCAAAATCGAAAGAACGGTGGCAGCTCTAAAGCATCAACGCGCTCGGGTGAGAAGTGCCCACTACGGCCTTCCCAAACAACGGCCTGCAGGGAAAACAATGATGGCATCTCGAGAAGGTGATGGCACCCGATTTGGCAATTGGATGTGGGTTTTGCATGCGCAGCCGGTGCCGATGAGCCCTGATGAGCCGAGTCGTCACACAAAGCGCCAGCCACATACAGCGTGAGAGTTTATTTTTCGGGCGGTTTTGATGAGTTCACCGTTAAAGTGCAGCAGAAGGTGTAAGTTCGTGGCGTTAATGTGTTTTTCGTTACAACACAGTGGAGTAAAATATTTGAATCAGTATCATACTAACATTTTATGTAAGATTTGAGGTTTAACAAATAATAACAAAACGTTGTAGCGACAAAAAGTTTAAAACATGATTTGCCTCTCACAGGAAACATTCCAAACAAATATGCTTAAACTAAAGCATTGCAAAGCCGCTTCAATTTTAAGCTCAATTTAAAATGCTTGCAGCCTCAACAGCCAAATGATCACACACAAATAAAACAGAAAAACAAACGCTTACCCGGGCCAGTTGCAGGTGTTCGCCCGCGTGCTCTCTTATTCACAATTTAATGGTGCTTTTATATTCCCTTCTACACCAGCGTGCTCCCCAGCCGCGGAGAAACGATAATTCGCACCGGGCCTGCGTCGTCACCTTCGTACCTTCGCAAGCGACGAACCCCCAAATCCCGTACCGTTTTCTGCTTTTGCCGATTTCTTTTCGACCCATTCCGCCCGGTGTTGCAATGTTCCCGCGTACTTCGTGCGCATTGCAACGGAGTGAACATTCCACGATCTTTGACACCTTTGGCAGATCTCGCTTTGGAAGAAATCTCCCCGCTTCAAACCAGTGACGAAGTACATTGCGCAAAGAAATGGTGCATAGTAACGCTACCCTTGCTAAAAGCGACTTGCTAGCTCTAGCAGTTCGACACCAACAAACGTAGGGTATGTTTATCAATACAAAACGGACGCGCGCTCCCTTTGCCATCCCAACGCAC
The DNA here is from genome assembly GCF_016920715.1 of Anopheles arabiensis. Taxonomy (NCBI): domain Eukaryota; kingdom Metazoa; phylum Arthropoda; class Insecta; order Diptera; family Culicidae; genus Anopheles; species Anopheles arabiensis. The sequence continues at coordinate 41,651,757 of NC_053517.1, read as the reverse complement.
TGCATTTTTAGTGGGATGCAGTTTTCAAACCACCACGTCAAACACCTTCGAATGCGTGGGGAACGAAACACTTCACAGTGGAAATTCCTAGAATGTGAACCTGTGTCTCGCACATAAATATTACGCTTCCGCAATGTTTCGGCTCCAGGCAGGGTGCGTGTAAGGGTAGAGTTCTGCATGAAGAAAATTAATTATCCATTCATGTGTTTTCGAGACTGTCACTTCAAATGCCGGACAGTGTACCAGAGAGGTGGGCAAGAGATCATCAGCCAGACACGATCAGCTATTCTAATCGTGCAACGACTCGTTCCCGGAAAAAGACAGAATAACTGCGGGAAGGGTCACGTTCGATCTTATAACGCTTTAGGTTCATTCACACTTGCACAGGTCTGCAGGAGAAAAAAAAACACATTAAAGTAAACATATTCGCCTCGTTCCGATTTCGCTCAGACACTTTTCGTGAGGTCGGGTTGTAACTGTCGTCATCCGAAAACGTAACATTCTGGACCTCACAGAACTGCCCGGCGGCATGTTGGCGAGTGTGTTGGCATACTGGAAACTAGCAACAGCAACAAAAAACGACACAAATTTCCCATGACTCATCTCCCCCATGCTCTTTCCAGGGAGCATCCACTTCAGCCTCATATGTTATTGCTCTTGCGGTGCTTGGAACTGTCATCTGCACAAAGAGCAAGAATCCCCGTACGTGCGTGTTCGTTCTCCCGGCTGCAAAACCATTAAAATAAGATCCCCTCAGCGGTACTGGGGGGGTTTTTTCAGTTCCGAACATTGCTTCTGGGCGATCATTTACATGATGATTAAGGTCGGCTCAGAAGTATTCTTTGGCACACGATCACCATACACACACATACACATGCTGTCCCGGTGAGGTAGCGTTCGCGCGAGGGATTTAACGTGGGCGAACGCATACGCCCGTGTAATGAAGCATACTCCCGGATGTGCTTGCGGAAGGGGCACAAGTCTTACTGTCGTCTCTTCCTTCAAGTGCCTTGACCTTAATCTCGGACAGAAGGAGCAAGGAAAACAAAACTCCCGAGAAGCGCCTCGTTTATGTTTGCTGCGAAGCGGTAGAATGAATTGCACCAGAAGGAATAAATTACATTTTTATCTGAAGCTATTTTTCGTTGTTTCGAGAATTCTTTCTTGAGCGGGTATGGTACAAGCCCATTCCTTCCCAAACGAAGTAGAATGGACTGACGAGAACGAGATGGAATGTGATGAATGGTTGAATTACGTTTTTGAGCAAATATTATTCCTCCAGAATTAAACACATACTCCAACACGCTGAAAGGTCAATAATGCCATCCTTTCAATGTACAATGGTAATTTCAAATCCTTTGAGAGTATCGAGTGTGATGGAGGCCCTCCCCCAACAGCCAACCAACCAAATCAAGGATGCAAACCCTTTGAATCGTCTTAATAAGCTGCTGCACATTACGGTGCCCGCCAGCTGTCAAGTACGAATCAATTTTTCATTTTCGACCCATTTGCCCATCCGAAGCCTATTGTTTCGAGTCGATCTTCCCCTCCCCGGCTTCGCGCAACCTTGCACGCTTTGAAGGAGATTTTTCGGAAGAAAATTACAGCGGTAGTAATGTCCCGCGTCCATGAGCTTACACTGCCGGACACAGGCTTGCCGCGAGCAGGAAGCAACATCGATCGAACGGAGACCTTCGATCGTGAAACAAAAGCCTAAATAAGAAAAAGAAGCCCGAGGCAAAAAAAAGGTGCGTTCAAATAGAAAACGCACCGAGCGATCGCAGCGCGATTCCGGTAGCAATTATGACCGCCGGAATAATTAGCCGGTTTTTGAGAAAATTTGGTGAAAATTCAATTTGAAGAAGCAACCGTGGCGTGCAGCTGTGGCAATGGAGGCAATGAAGCGACCATGCGCTTGAATTCGTGCCCGCAGATAAAACGCTAGAAAGACTGTGACCGCGAATGATCATGTAATCGATTTCGAAGCATCGACGTTTCGCTCGCTGTTTGGTGGTCATCGGATGAGCGGTAGAAGAGCTCACCTTACCTTGACAGTGGATTTGGTTCCTATTGAGAGCTACGGCATGGGGAAAAAGAGATGCTTCAAGATAAGTGAAGCACTGAAGCGATGATTTGTTTCGTAAAGTACGCGTGAAGTGTTGAACATGAGCCTCATGACACCATGTTTTCAATTCCCGATGCAGCTTGGCCAAGGTTGGGTTATGGCAAATGGCATCAATTCCCCTTCGAAATTCCGATAAAATACACCTTGCCGATGATAGTACAAGAGCTCAGCGCCGAGAGGTCATTTTTTCATGTGCCTGCTTGTGTTCGATAGGCGCGATCGCGTTGTACCTCAATGATGAACCGATGTCATAAATCTGCGCACACAAAATCGCGCCGTCGTTGTATATTTGTAAGCCTCGCATTAATTCTCGCAGCCATCCACCAGAGCTTCTCTCCCTGTACGATCCTAACCATAGCCGCGAGATGTCGATTACATGATCGTGTAGAGTGTGGGTGTGGGAGGAATTTCTGTACCACGGGGCTTGGCCACAGGACGACACCGCACACTCAGCCCAACGACCCTGGTTAAGTCGAATTCCACAAAACAACAAAGACGCTCAGCAGTAAGCTCCGCGCAGCAAGTTTATCATAAATAATGCCAATAATAATAAATAAGGTTTGCAACTTTGCATTGAAGATTGCACTCGAGAGCCTGGCACTCGAGATTCCCTTGCCCGGCTGTGGTTGCACCCTACGCAGCATGTACAGCATGCCGGCTTGGGTCGATCGCAGTGCGCTGCCATCAAGTTACAAGCGTAAATCGCCACGGGACATCGACATTGAACTCGCTTGGTTGCCGCTTCTGATGCAATTATCAACTGTCAGCCTCCAGGAGTCAGTCCCCGCTCGCCGCTATGCCTTGGCGACTTCCGAAGCAATCGTCTCGTTCTGATAGTTGTTGGTCACTCTTCCCGTGGGGTAAGTGGTCGATTGCTATTGTACGCCACCCCGTTACTGTCATTTGTCATCCACGTAGCGCGCGCCTTGCATCGCCTTGCGCCTCCACTAGTCACTTTCATTTTCTTCCCCCCCCCCCCCCCCCCCCCGGGCGTTATCTCAAATGCTGGAAAATTAAGCACCCTCCAGCGGGACGCGCGTTCGATTGCATTGGAATTGCAGTTTAATGTTGATTTTATTGTGCGGCCGCACGCCGGCACATTCCAACGATGCATTTCCGTTCGATCCGGCCGACTCTTGACACTGCAAACACTCACTCACTCGCACAAAAAAACTCGCTTTCCTTTCCTCTCGTTTTCCGTACTCGGGTGATGAATCGAAACGATGATTTCCTATCTTTCCGCCATTGCATGCATTCCATTCTTCCTCTTTCTTTTCCTCTCACTTTTTGCTGGCGCGCGTTTTCGATGATCAAAATTTTCCCCTTTTTTCGCTTTTCCCGCGATCATTAAACCCCGTATTGTTTGGCATTTTTTTTGTGTTTGCTACATCAATTGTTTTTCTCGGTGTTTGCGATTATGACGATCATCATATTTCCACAGGAAATTCAACAAATTCGACGCACTAAAGTAAACGTTTTTCTCTATTTTCTCACATCTCTCAGCCCACCGTCCAACACTCAATCGCTGGCAAATTATTGATTTTATTAGTATAGCTCCCCACTTCCCCGATCCCAGTGCACCAGGCAGATCGGTGCGCAGGTATAATGTAATAAATGTTTTCCCAATGCTTTTCATCGATTCCATTACTACACATCCGTGTAGAGCTTTTTGGTTCGGCCTTTTTTTTCGTTTTGTTTTGGCCGAACTACCTACCCCTTTGGACGGCGGAGCGGCATTATGAAACGGTTACGAAAGCGCGCTCCGGGGCTGGACCCATCCCTAAGGGGCCCACGCACGCTCGAGATAGCTTTACTTTCTAAATTAGCCATACATAGAGGGACGCTTTATTTTCGTTCGGCCGCTTCTGCTCGATTTTTATTGATCAACCAAATTATGGACGGTTGCTGTCGCTGAAGGTGAAGAAAGCACACCGGGCGCCGGCAAAAGAAAGAGCAAAAGGGGGCCGAGGCATACGAGCCGCATTTCGCCACCTACTACTCCCAACTTCACGGTGGGCGAATGGCATTCGAATACACTGTCCCTCATCGGTCACAGCGCAGCGCAAAAAACACACGCACACACACGAGAGGTAGCAAATGAGCTATGGGCACGTAAAATTTGTGTGGAATTTAGATTTGCCATTTTGGTGAAGGCCAAACGCTACCAAATCGGTTTGCGGGTGGCCTCCCTTTGCTGCCCCCGGCTTCCCACTAACAGACGCCGTTTTGCGACGCCGGGCCAAGACGGTCCATGCGGCTCACCATGCGGCTAATTAATGCCCGCTCGTTGCGTTGTGCAATCGATCCGCCGATCCGCCAAAACCTGTGTTCCCACCCCCTGGGAATGGGCACAATTTAACAACAATACTCGCCGAAACTCGCCACAGACCGGCAGCGACAAGTGCGCATGTCAAGCGCTACGGCCACCTTCCTTCTAGCCGTCTTTGCTACCGTTTGGGAAGTTACATAAACTGCTCTGCACACGGCTGCTTGTGCGCCGTGCGAGAAAATTCGTGATAAATGTGCGAAAATGTGTCCACAAAAACTTGCACAGCCGAATGGCCGAGCGGAGCGCTTTCAGCCGGCCCAGGCAGCTCTTCCTTTGGCGTACATTTATTTCAACCTTTGCAGAAGTGGCCCTTGTGCCCCTAGGTGCTAACATGCCACCGCGAACGACATCCACGGCAGCTAAACGGAATAACACGGCATGAGAAAATGGATAAAGCTGTGTGCGGATGCTCGGCGGCACTGGCTCGGAAAATGGGCACCATTTTCACGCCCACCCGTACAGCCCGTGACTAAACGATTTAGTTTTGTTTTTCACGCCGTGTCCCATTGTGCATTGTGAATTGTTGTCCGGCGTGTGCACTTGACGGTGCACTGCGTTCTGGCCGGTCGCTGTTACTTGATCCTCCCAAGGGTCACCCGGTCGATGCACATTAGTTAATTTTTTTATGAGTCCCTCTTTCTTTATTCTATCACAACATCACTCCAGCGAACTTCAAGCTTCAAATCTTGGACAAATTGGCGTTAAAAATGTAAAATGTGTAACCGATTCTGCGCAAAAGCGTAAAAGGAATAGTTGCGAAATAAGCCATCCGATGAAGTTTGTCTCCTGTTCGAGCCAGCGATTCGAAGTCCTTCGCACAATTTAATTTTGCATGAAACGCATTTTCTGCTCCGAATGTGTCCTAGCGAAGCGAATGGAACAGAATGCAAGGTGCACGACGGCGTTGTTAGCATGAAGGTCGCACGGCAGGGACACATTGAAATCGATACCACTTTAATTGGCTGAATTGCTGGCCTGCAGGAACGTTGCAGCAAAGTGATCTGCGGGCTTATAATAACTACAATTTATGGCTGTAATGGAGCTTCTGGTGAAGATACAGGTAAATATAGATACGGAACATTTTGATCGACAAGAACGTCTGATCTATGGACAAAAACCAAGCGGACTGGCTGTTCCTGCTTAATAAATAAGTTCGCAACAATTTTACAATTGTAATGCCTTTTGCTGCAAATAAAAAATATATAAAAACGTAGTTTGGACATCAGCCGGAGAAAACCTTCAATAAAAACCAATCAAAATTCGTAAAATGTACTCATATCAAAATGAGGAATGGAACCAAACTTCCATGGTTTGATTAGTTAGTCAAATAGTTTTATGTTTGTTCGCGTAAAAGAACCAATAACTTCAAAGCAAAAAAAACCTATAGTCCAACTGTTTTTCTCTGATCTTTAGCCTAGTTAAATAAACCGTTAAAATAAACCCTGAAATATAGAAGCATGCTTTATAGGTTGTATTAATTGAATTTATGAGCTTTGACAATGATTAGATGTTTCTCCTATAATTGGAATTTTATCTGATTCTCTCTGGTAATCTCTCATTGCTGTGATTCACACTTGCATAGAATTATGCAATCCCATTTTTGCATACATTGCCACCACCGAAGCTACCGAATGCACTAATGCCTAGGCACACTTAGTCACACTAACCTTCACCTAGTATTGCTTCTGGTTTGCCAACAAGTGTCATCAAGCCGGATGCATTTGATCTTGAGAACCCTTGGTCTTCTTCTCCGGCACCAACGGGGTGACAAATTGTTGCAATCACATGATTCACCCGCTCACACAGGATAGCCTAATACGGAGTGGATGTTCGAATCGATAGGTTTACAAAATTCCCAACCACTCTACTCCGACGCTTTAATTGATGTCGTTTGCTCTTCTGAATCGACGCGTCAAGAAGTCATTACTCATGACACTGTCGGCACTCCTGCGTCAGAAGGTAGCAATCACAGCATCAACACTGGTTCTAGCAGCAACACGGATTTAACATTGTTGAACAAAGCGTTGATGGAGCCGTTGCCCACAGCTTCGAGTTCCCGGACACTCCCAAAATCGCACGGTGTGAAATATTTTTAGATTTTATCAGGCAGCTGCACCGGGAACGAAACTAAGCAGCCAAACTAAAGGCTTTTTTCGCGCTTTGCTTGACCTTTACCTTTTCATCATGTTGCTACTACGCACGATCTACTACATGATTCAAGCTGAACTCACGAAACTCACACAAGTCACGCTAAAGCGCCATCCTCTATGTTTCAGAGTAAAAAAAAAATGAAGTAAATAAACCTTCACGCAAAAACGGAAAGGCGTAGAACATTTTTCCCATCCTTAATAGGCACCACAGGCCACAGAACAATTCGCACCAAATCTGCACTAAACGACGCTACATTAAAAACACACACACACTCGCCCCAAACCTTGGGGGTGGCTCGTTAATGCTTATTAAAAATGATCTCATGAATGGTGAGAGAACACCTCGTCACCAGGCCGGTTTTGTGCTGGATGTGACGCGCGATCTTAACCACGCCGCAACAAAAGCCGCAGCCTCCAGCGGAAGTGCCGACCGATGACGAAATTTTTCGCCTTTTCGGTGGATAGGCCATATCCATCTACGACGCGATTTCACGGCACCGAGTCTTTGCCATTCATCAGAGGGCTAGCCTCAAGCGATCGACTTCATTGTCCGATGATGGATAGTGCGCCGTGTCCACAAGATCGCACTCCGATGACGTCTATGCACGCGTTCAATGAACGATTTCTTTTTTTTTTTTCGCAAATAAACTACTGAAATTGAAGAATTTGGGAAGCGATACCCTTCAATAGTGCATCAAAACACCACCGTAACCACTTCTTGTGACGGTGATTAATTGCTATGAAGGGGTTAACAGGGCGGGTAGAGGTGTGACGGGATCAAACCAGCTCGGACCTGTTACGAAAGCCAATTTCACCAACAACACAACCCCGACGAAAACGACGAAAAAAGCCGAAAATACGTCCAGTAACTCATTTCTCTTTCACCCAATCCGTCGCCATGCTTTCTTTACAATCTTCCCAGGCGCGCTGAGTTATTTTAACAGGACTGTAATCACTTGATAGCAAGGGTTGGGCTTTGGAGGATCACCACGATACAGCGACATCTCTCCGCCTCTGGGCGACGAAGGTGTGCCAGTGTTGCATATTCATACGCTCCTGGGAATGGGAATGGGAATAAAATCAACTCACTTCCGTCTTTGGTGGTGACTTTGCCTAAAAATGCCGCCCCATCCTATTATCAAACCGGTTCGCATAGGTCAAAGGCAAGAGCAGGAAACGACCTGTTAGCGTTGGAGCGTGGTGGTGTAATGATTTTACGATGAAATTTCACTTGCCGGTCCCGAAAGCGAACCCGCTGATTAAAGATCATTATCAGGCAGGCGGCATTTTGGCTTGAATTAAACGATCGTCACGCCTCCAACACGCCCCAAAAGCCTGCGACATCAAAGGCGCTTAGAGAAACGCGTCCCCAAACCGCGTCCTAAAGTAGAACTGCAAATAGTCAAGTTTGAGCCGTACGTTTGCACCAGACAGTAATTCCGTACATTGTAAACATCCGTTACCTACTCCACCATCACCCTCCAGTGGATGGGTTTGGGCACCACTACACACACTTCCGGCAACAGAAGGCGACGACATGCTAATGATGACACGGTAAAAATGTCATGCACCTTTTCTGTCACCACGGCAGAGCAAGTAGAGGAGTAGATGGCCCACCGACTCCCGCCCGTCGCCTCATCGATTATGCACAATCGCTTACGCAACGACGACGACGATCATCTTACGGGAACTCCTTCTGCATAATGAATTGTGACAGCAGAAGAAGAAAGTGAGCACTGATGGCCGGAGGCTGCGAGCAACCGGTACGTGACGGATCGGTGGACAAACTTTCGCTTTCGACAACAAAACTAGAGCTTGGGCGTGTGAGGGCCAGTTTGCGTGACCTTTTTTTGCGGCCAAAGTACTTTGGGCACTTCAAGATCACGCAGCAAGCGATCGTGATCATGCCAAACCGACCGAAATGCGTATGGCAAATCCGCTGTAGTGGATAATTCGTTGGTCTGCGACAGATCGCATGACAACTTCAAGAGTCACTTGACATACAGCGGTCTGGTATGGAAAGCTTCCAGAAAAAAACTTCCCAAAGTTTGAACCTCCGCTCAAATGACATAAGATCAGCCGGCGATGCTTTTGGAGAAAAATCAAACAAACAAACACAACGATATACTGCGGTGCAGGTGTCTGTGGTGCCTGGACCAAACGTGTAGCCCGGTCTGAAAGCGAACGTTAGTGTCGATTGTTTAGATAAACCCTCAGCGCTCCGTGTCTGCACTTGGTGGCCACCGGCGATGACGATCTTCCTTAATTGGGTAAATATGGAATGTATAATTAAGCACTCTCGCGTGCGTTAATGCAGTCGTGGCCGGTAGTGCGCGTTCGCTCTATGCCAAAGGCCATTTTAATGTCCCATTTTTGGAAACAGCAATGAAGAAGGTTATTATTTTAATACACTCATTGTTAATTTGTCGGTTGGGTGTTGTGGCAGCAAGAAAGGGAGAAGACACACCGCCAAACGACTAGGGTGGTCGCACTGTATGCTGATCTTGTAACGAGCCAGCCTTTTCATTCATCTATCATCGATCATATCACATCGGTGCAGTGGGTGCATTGTTGTGGCCGTTTTTTGTACGTGTTGCTAGTAATGAAGGGAAAGAAAGGTGAATAAAAATAGCCAATAATCATTTCCCGAAGGTTGGACAGGAATTTACAAAACGGCGCATAATGAACGTGCACTCTGCCTAGCCGAACGTCAATTGACGCTCGATGACAGTAATGGTGATTGATTCAAAGTTCGATGAGGAATGATGCAAATCATTAGCAGCGAGTTTTCTTCCCTCCATCGGTCACACAATCATACGCGCTCTCACACACACACACACACAGGCCATTCTTCCCCAACCGGATGTTGATCGGTTCGATGTGGTCCGATCAATGCGCGCGCGTAGCCGGATGACCTTAAGGGACAGGGGAACCGGTAAAAGATCAAGCACATTCCTTACGGCAGAAGGCAGCCAACCCGCAGCCTCAACATCATCGGTCATATTTACATATTTACACATTCCTTTCGCTTGTCACCATGGCGACGGATGTGCTTACATGATTGAGCCGTTTTATGTTGCTCCACCATTAGAAGCGTCCAGCGCCAGGCGGAACGTGAACTTTGGAATATGTGTTTAGGGTGAGCTGTGTTTTGAAAAACGAGAAACGCAAAAGTTCGTTTCCTTTACATTTGTTTTAACTTTGTTGGACATTGTATTGCAGGGTCCATTGAGCTTTACTTTCTGTTGAATCTTTTCGCCAACTGGATGCCACACTCTCAACTGCTCCACCCTGCGATTCTGCAACGATGCGTAACAGCTAACCACGTTTGATGGATTGCAGAGCGACCCGCTGGAGGTGTGACACGCCGAAATTTCACAATGATTGCAACGATTTTTAAATGGCTTCATGAAATTTTCACCACTCACGGTAACCGCAAAGATTTAACGCTGTTTCGAAAGGCTCAGAAAACGGTCAAATTACTCCTCATAGGGTAACTGTACCTATAGTGGTGGTAGTACCAATAGTGGTGGTATTGCACTAAAATGCGGTTCATACCGCAAATTACAAGTAATTACGTTATTTACGTTAGTGTAAAATGTTCTTTAGCCTTTTACAAAGGTTTTAAAAGTTAAATGGGACCATTCCGTTATTTAAAGTCCGAAAAATCCATTATTTTGTGAAATGTGTCAACATTTTTCTTTGCATTTCTTTGAATCCTTAGGATTTCATAACGAAACTCATTTTGCTGTTAACGTTCTAAATGACCACATAACCACGCAATTACCAGTTTTTCAACCTAACTGTTATGAAAAATTATTGTTTTACTAAAATTATTTGCCTTTTGACCATATTTATGCATTTTTAAGTGTTTTTCACCATAGTGCCATTATAGGTACACAAAACAGGCATGTTCCTATAGTGGTTATAGTTATAAAATCATTGAAAACAGCTCGTTTTAGATTTTTTCGAGGATATTTTCGACATGTCGTACTGTTTTCACTAAAATAAGCAACAGAAATGAGTTTTATGTTGGTAATTTACCAAAAAACAGGCCAAAATTCGCTTATATGGCTGAATAAAAATTGACTTCAAATCAATCACACTCTTCCGGGTGTAGGTTGACGACAGGTGTGATGCAGTACTTTTGTCAATAGTTTCATTGATCAAATCTATACATTTTTTTACGATCAAATTACGCAAGAAACCTATATTATGGCAGTAAGCCTTGCTATTCATACAAAAACAGCTTCGAAACTAAGTTTCATTGATATTATACACCGTTTTTGATGCATCTTTGTTTACCACCACTATAGGAACACAATACGACGACTATAGGAACCATACCACCATTATAGGTACAACGAAGCAGTCACAAAAATATGTATTTTTTCGTAAATTTGATGTATTTCATGATAAAAATGGTTGTGGTTGCGTAAATAAAACATATTCCAATTGGTATGTGTTAAAATATTCAGAAATTGTCCTTCCTGACACTTTAAATCCATTAAAACACATCGGCACCACTACAAATTGCACCACTATTGGTACATTTACCCTAAATGGAAGCGATTCGTGTCTTTCTCTACAGTGAAGGAGATGTGTAAAAAAAGGCAGCAGGCAGCTCTTTTTGCATCTTATTTATGGATCAATCCACCCCCTAAAACATGTCAGTTGCGTTAAGGGAACTGTTTTGCAAACTATACCAATATTTTTCTACGCATCCACTACAGATTAATTTAATTTATCACGATCAATTTTCCATCCCACTGAACACACTAGTCCGCCAATTCGTCACCACTGTTCGCCATCGGGTCGGGTATTGGGAAAGCGTATACACACGTTACGCCACATAAACACCTGATTTGAATGCGACCCTACTATGCCTTCACGATATGTGATTGCGCACTTGTGGCTTCTCGATCAACCGGGTGCGATACCGTTGGACTAAAACCGCAACTGTGGGTTTCAAATTTTCAACAGCTGTAATTTTGCCACTGTCTTCATCATCGCACCAGCAGCTCTTTAACTAACTTACCGAAACTCCCTCCGCATACCCTGTCCCCTCGCAAAGCCTGTACAAGCTGCCCAATCATAATGGGCAATAATTGAATCGACTTCAATTTCACCGGAAAATGGTACCCAGCGTGATGGTCGTGGAGGAGCAGCGATTTCTGCCGCAGCGAAAGAAAATCGACTCCCAATTGCGTGGAGAGTTAAAAGTGAAATTTGTAATTTCACATTACCGCGCCGCGGTTGAGGGGAAAGTCCAAAATTGACTGTCGCCCGAAAAGCCGAACCGTATCATTGCTCCGCATGATTGTGCGGTGAACTTTTCCTGCTTCGCCACCTTCCGGGTCGGCAGCGTCGGCGGGGCCGGCCACACTTGTCGCGAAAGTGCACAACCTCGGCGGGGTTTCGGTTCGGTGCACCGCGCGAATCATTTATTGGTTGCGATCAATTTCAGGCGCTAATTAGAGAGTGCCACATGGGGCTGCTTGGTGGGAGACCGGGCACGGGAAGATGCGTTAAGGATGATTGATATATGGGTGCGAATTTTTTATGCGATGTGAACATTGAGCTATTTTAACTTTTAATTTCCCTGGATGGAGCTGGAGCTTACAATATACAATATTTAATTGCAACAAACAGTTGTACACGTCATCGGAGCTGCTTTGCTGTACTTTCCATCGAATGATGATGTGATTGATTTGAAAGAAAGATACGCAATGTGAAGGTACATTTCCTTCACTTTCATGGAATAATTGTTAGCCCTAATGCGATGACCCACCTGTGCGAGCATATAAACAAATGATGGAAATTGTATGCATTAAACATGCGCACGTTTCTTTTCCACGTTGCCTTGCCCCCTCCAATGAAGCCGCTCGAACGAAAGCCAATAAGCAGTCGAATGGGCCAATATTGCAGATTCGACGAAATTTGCACATCTCCACGGCTCTTCGCATGCACGACAGGGCTCGGACTGGGACCTTCCCAGATTGCTCGTCTGCCCACACCGGCGTTGTCTAATAGTCAATTTTCCATTGCTTTTCAGTGCGTGCAGCCATTTACACGCTCCATTTACGTCACCAGCGCCACATGCCACATGATGGTGGTGAAAATTAGCAAAATTGTGCAGCGAAAGCTAGCGTGTGATGGTGCGACCTGAAAGTGCATACATCTGGCTTCATTTTCCAACCTCACATTATTGCATCACACTTGAATCTTAAGATGAAATTTGCTATGCGTAGCGTTTTCTCCCTTTGCCGGTAAGTATTATTCTCCCTCCGAAGCGACCGCTTGCTGAGGATGGATTGTTTCCCCTGCCATCCATGACTAATCGCAACGCTTTTGTCTTACTCAGTGTATGTCCTTGCGCAGTTCGGAAACCCGGAGCTCTAGCACAAGGTTCGTTAAGTGACCGGGAAGGTATGCAGCTATCCTTGAACATACATCAAGGACGGGGTACGATTGCTCACCACAAAATGATACGAATTTCACCTGTAATCACACTAATTCACAGCCAATGGCAAGGCTGACGTTTTGTTTGGCATTGATAAGAATAATGATCCGGATTGCCGGTCAGTCAAACTTATGTAGCGGCGGAATGATGACGAAATGGGACGGTTAGAGAAGAAGTGAGGTCACATCAAGAAAGCTTATGACGTGGACGATAAATGGAAGATTGGCTGAACTCTGGTTGGTCCATGGTCAAGGCAGTGTGGCAGTGACGTGTGGGAAAGAATTTCCGGTCGAGTCGGGATTTTTGGTTTGGGGTTTTATACAGAACATGTATCACATTTCAATCTGTGTTGCTTATTAAATTTTCTCTATGAGATAGCAACACACTTGAGTTGTCTGCGTGACTGTATCAATATATGGCTATGGTATGGTATATGGCTTCTAGCATTTCTCGCGTTTAGAATGCGTTTAGAATGCGGCTTTAACGTATTTTGTACGCTAAATTATGCGGATGTAGTAAAACAAGAGAAAACGGTGATGGGTAAAATTTAAAGTTACTCTTATTAGTTTCGTTCATTTTTACAGCAATTCAAACACATGCCATACCAAAATAGAATGCTGAGATGTGAAATTCCAGCAAATTTCACTCGTCGCTTAAATAAAACACTAATTAGCCACCCATTATGGAAGTGATCTCCGTCTCCTAATCATTAACCCAATGCAAAAGCACACGTCAAACATTATGCAATCGACAGATGCACCCGCCGCGGCGTAGACTGCAACTACTGCGTTTGCTACAATTTTAATTGACTTCGCGTGCGATATCGCAATCGCACCTTACGCCACAGCAGCAACACACGTACCCGCGGCTAGCTTCCTTATCGGCACCGACAGGCTTCAACGTGCCCGGTTGATCGCTCAATCAACCCCGAACGCCATCTTCTCCAGTGCCAGGCAAACTTTTTACCCTTTCGATCGCGCATCGTAGCCGTCGCGGCTTCAGTCTTCAGTCCGCCAAGAACGAATCCACCAATTCTTCCTGACCTTTCCGTGAGCGCGCGCGCGCTCGCGCGTTCGTCATCACTCCGTCCTGTTCCTCGCATTGCGCAGCCAACCAAACGAACCACTTGAAACTGAAGGCTTTGGCGCGAGTCGGTACTCCAGCAGCGTAACTTTGACGGCGAATGCCAAAGCGCACCCGCGAAGGGATTTTTTTCTCTCTCGCTCTCCATTTTGTGCCGTGTTATTTTCTTGCATCTAATGCGATCCTCAGCGTCTTGTGCCTCCCCCCAGCGTTCCTCTCCCGTTAATGAGTGTCGAAATGTCAAAGTAAATGTCACGCTTCATAGGCGCGGACGTTGCGATTTAGTGCGTTGGAAGTGGTGGAAAATCAAACGAAAATCATAACCTCATCCAACGCCGTCAACACCGTACGGCTTGGATGGGGGAGTGGAGATTTTTATTTCACTTTTATTTCGTTCGCCCGCTACGACAATGTCAGGCGCGGCTCGGACGCGGAACTAAAAACGCCAATGACCGGCAAATAATCGAAAGGTGGTAATCACACATTTCACACCCGGGTGTTTTATTGTATTGTTATTCTTTATACAAAACTGTCTAGAAACTTCTAGGCTCATTTAATTTCATTAATTAGATTTCTATTTTATTTCATCATTTGCTTCAATATAATTATTACATTTTCCCAATCGATTCGTTGGAATGTAATGAGAAAATATTAGCTCAGCGTTAAATTAATCGAGAAACATTTGGGTAAACAACGAAACACACTCGCTTAAAAACTTGCCACCTGGCCGGCAGTTTGCGTATGGTGGACAGTGGTAACAGTGTTATGCTAATCGTATCGTACCGTCTCCACACATAAAAGCAGCCAAGGAACCAGTTTCGAGTTTTTGAAGGCAAACCCGCCGCTGCCGGTCCTAAACTAGTTAGGAATTTGGCTTATTATACAACCTAGCCTCCACACGCCTTTTTTTTTTGCAATGTCTCTTGTCAAAAATGTCCAGACCGTGTTATGTGAGTGTGAGTGTGTCTGTCCCGTACCTGTTCCTTGCTCAAGATCGGGAGTGTGGTGAGATAAGCTGCACCGTACAAACGCAAGATAATAGCGATTTTTCATGACTCTGCGGGAGTTTCACAACAACCAGCATTGTTTGACATTTCTTTTAAACATAATTAATTTGCAATATATTAACACAACCAAGCCTATAAACAGAGCCAAACTCGCGCCTTCTTCCCGTGCCATGTGTTGGAGGATACAATTGGCTCATAAAAAGGCTCATAAAATGGCCGTAAATTTGATCCTCCGTAATCCTACACCATCGGCTATCGTTGCTGAGCTAAATTTTCTATTCTACGTCCCTTTGAACTCTCTCGACACACACATACGCACACACACACGACACATCAAGCAACTAACGACAATGGGCGGTTGTGTCGCATGAAGAAACGCATTTCGCCACTAACCATCGGCTGACATTATTCAGTCCACCAAGTCGGCATCACCAAACATGGCGTATCATGGGCAGGTTCTTGTGTAGATCTGCGGTCCCCCTTGTTTCACGGATCGCTTATCCGCTTGCACCGGAGAAGGGGAGCAAAACAAACTGGTCCGAAAGCGTATCTACAGACGGACGGGGGGCACTTTGTGCAAAACCCCATGCGCGTTTCAACCCTTGTGCGAACCGGTGCAAATGAGTATCGGTAGAATGGAAGGTAATGGAACAAGAACAACGCCTGGCTCGGCACAAACGTCACACCGATCTAGTTTTCAAGCTTTGCCCACGAAGCACAGGACAGCCTATACCGCCGTCCACACCGAATATGTGTGCAACACGACAGACACAGGCGGTACAGCAACAAAAACAACAACAAAAAAACCAACCCCTCACAAGACAAAAACACGTTCTCCCATGTGGAAGACCTTGAGCCGATCGTGGTGGCAGAATTGAAAGCAAATCTGGTGCTATCTCGCTCTCGTTGTCTTGCGGTGCGGGTTCGTCGCTTGCAATCGACGACGAGTGTCTTTCGTTGCCGTGCGCGCGCTAGGGTGAACCCACCGACCGGCTACTATCGGTTTGGGTACCTACCCCCTCTGGACGGTTGCGCGGTCGGATCTTGCATTGAGGTCGCCCACTCCCACTCCCTTTGCTGCGGCCGCCGAACCTCAAAGTGGTCGCAAAAACTACTTCTACAACTACTACCACCACTACTGCTGCTGCTGCTGCTGCTGCTGCTACTGCTGCCTCAGATTCCATTCCATTTCCTACAATATGTTCTGAATGGTGGAAGTATTGTTTTTGTCGTTGCTCTCCTTCACTAGTACCATACTTTGTAGTTGCATTGTTTGGCTTTGTTCTCCCTTTCTCGTTTCTATACACCGATACGCTAAACCCATTGTCATTGCTTGCGAATGTGAACGCGTTTCAGCTCAATTAGAAACAAACGTTAGACTAACCTCGGAGTAGGATGGTTGTACCAACTCGCACATCCTTGCCGATCGATAAACAATTAATCATAGAGCCTTTAATTGGACTGCATCATTACCACGTTCGAGTGATCTTGTTTTGATGGGTACATGGCGTTAATTTGATTGATCGGCACACGGTCGCGAATGGCCACGGCCATGGTTTGGTAGTAACGCCGATGATTTTGTATAGAAGACAATGCAACATTCTATTCTAACACTTTCTCCACCTTGGAGAGGAGTGCTGAGCCACACAAGCAGAAGCAGATAACCTTGTGAAAAGTTTGCAATTATTTATGTTACGCTAGAGATCATCTCTTGCACACCATACCTGCAGGAGCATACGCTGCAATTGAACTTTGTTTTCGGTAATTTGGCAGTAATTTAAACTCAATCGCACCGTCAGTACTGCGTGAACACTTTTCATTCGGCCGAAGCCACACTCAACTGCTCGCGCGGGCTAATTTTCTGGAGCAACACAGCTGCATCGTTAATTTAATGACACGCCACGTTTTAATTCGGTTTCACAAGAACAAATCTCACCGATGACGGTCACTGGCACGACCAATTCGGTGTCGACCGAAACCTTGACAAATGCCGCTGAAATGGTGCGCTCCTCTGCGAAGGAGAAATCAATTAACGTACACCCCCCTGGTGGCGATCTTGGCGAGATGATGATGCTGTGTTCCAGCTCCCTCAACAAACGCGAGAAAGAAAGCACACGCAACACCCTGAAAGGTCGCACTGGTTTTAATGAGCCACAGAGCTGGGGATTGTTTTCGTAAGGCGAGGAGCACAAACAAGAGTCGGCAAGAGTTCTGAACACGTGCGATGTTTTACACACACACGATTTCTCGATCCACGTTTGGGGTAGGTTTCTATTTTCACCGGTCACTCGATTTTAGTGGACTATTGGTAAGGTCGAAGTCAACAGTTTACCGAGTGGGTTTTTGTGTAATTGTAGCCCACGCGCGAACGAAGCACGCTAACGAAGTAGTCTTCATTTATGAGTGCCACATACAGAACTAGGAGTTTTAAAAATCTCTATACGTTACCTACCATTTCCACATTCTAAGCTTCTTAACAAATAAAATAATAAAAAAAATCCTGTACAAAATATTGATTTTGAGAGTTCTTGAATTCCTCGGACTAGAAAAAGAACGTGTGAAGCAGTATACGACTCAAACTGTTAGAAGCTGAAATAACGGAGAAAGAACGTTACCCAAAACATTGTGGATGCCTTCAACCCACTCGTATTTCCGTACTTTAACTCGTTCTGAGCTTATTGCGCCTTTTTATTTAAACTCCCACAGCTCTTTTAATGTAAGTATTACATAGTACTACCTTCCTTCCTTCCTTCCTTAACACAACCACACATACAAATCCGCGCTGCATCATTGTTTGCGGGCGCACTTCGCACACTTTCGAAAGCGGTTCAGCTGCTACAACCCGTTCTTCCCAGTTTAGCGGCGGCCGTAATTGGTGACAAGAAGGAGTAGTTGCCATGGCGCCATATTTGGCCGATCGATTGTTGTGAACGGGCATCCCTTTCGAACCAAGCCTTCGATTCTAACTCCACCAGCCAGCCCGCTCTGCACCTAAAGAGCGAAGTTCCGTCCGTCACCCAAAGACAGCAAGCGACGACCTCCACACACCGGGTGGTAAGCACGCGAATGCAATGGCAGTACACTTCACCGGCGTACCTTCCCATTCTTCCAACAATCTAACACTATTGAACGAACGGCAAGCTTACGCGAGACCTTCCCGCACCGGGGAGTGGTGCAAAGTACAATAAGATTACAGTCTATAGTCTTACTGCAGGATGATCACTGAACGCGAGCCATTTGGTGCATCCTCTACGTGTTGCAAGCGGCATACGATCGCAGCGGATGCCACAGTCAAGTCCACAAGCGAACCAAGTGACAGCACCTCGTTGACACCGGTACAAACCGATCGCAAATGCAAATGCGTGATAGATCATGTCGTGTTTCGGTGTGCCGCCATGTTGAGAGCGTTGGCAGTCGACCTGGCTGTCTGGTTGTCTTTGCACTTGCGCTTCAAAAACGTGCTCCATTCTTACGATTCTTCTACCCATCTTCATTGCCGTTGACGATATCGATGGGAAAAATATCGCCACCGGAATCTTGTCGTGCTTTAGCACCTTTCCTACCTCAAGGGCCACCGGGTCGTCTACCACAGAACAGGGATCGTCTGCAACTTCCCATCCTTGCGAACGTATTAGAGAGGTTACCCTTTCCAGTGCACCTAACAAGTGTAAAAAAACGCTTTGCTACGAGGCCTTTCAATTACAACTGTGATTGTGCACTGTGATACACGCTGTACCTCAAGATCGACTGCACTGTGCTTTCCAACAGCTAAACAATTGAGCACACGCTATTCCAAAACTTTTGCCTGAGCACAAAAAGTTCCCAAAATTATCTAAAAGAATAGTAATTAAGGAAAGCTACGCATGGGTCCCTCTCGAGTGATAGTGTGTTGCACTACGCCACTAAAGTGATTGGTAATTCCAAGCCACACCAAAAAACATTCCAACCAAATACGAAGAAAAAAACCAAAACAAAACCTCGCATGTAAATGATGGAAAGCTGCAGAATTCCCAACGGCTCACATCGCCAGCCGATCGATGGCGCAGTAGCTACGTTACACGCATGCTGTGTGTCGTGTGGAATATTTTATAGCGTCTGAAAACCACGCACCAAGCAAAAGGGCAAACGAAAGAAATTACCATGCCATTACCAGCTCAGGCATAAACAAAGAAAGTACGCTCTCTTCGGGTTGTACCTGTGCCAAAGCGAATAAACGAGCAGAGAGGTTTACTATGCAATATGTTAATAAAATAATGTAAGGGAATTTGTTTAGTATTTACTTTTAAAACAAGGCAACTACATACATCGGTTCAATATTTAAGTAAATGGTTATAAATCATTTTATTCACTATAAGAGAACAGGCATTTTTAATATTTCCAAACAACCAAGACATAAGACGTTCAACCTTCGTAAACCAATGCTCCGCCAGACGCAACCTAGACAAACAGTGTAGTGGCAAAAAAAACAGGGCAAGTCTAAAATTGTTATGCCTGCACGTCTCACCGTTTCGCGGGTGAGACACTGAACCGTTGCATAATGTTTGCTCTTTCCAGTGCAGCGAGCTGCAGCGTTAGTGCACAGGCAAAACTCTCACGGCACTGCTGCACTTCGGAGAGGCAAAGCACACAAAGCAAATTGAACCGAAACTGAACGGAATTGTGTACGTGCATGCTGATTGTTTCTAGTTCTTTTTTTTTTTTGTGTGCAAAAATGAGAACAGTAAACAGAGCTCTTAAACACATACTTACGGACTTAGAAATAGTTTTTTTTTTTTTTTGCATGAAAGTCCATCAAATTGGTTTATTGCAAGGTATAGATCTGCAGCATTTTCATTATGTACTTTATTTTATCAAAAGACTTGCACGAAAGCACTATAAGCGACGAACCTTTAAAAACGAACTGTTGTGAATTATTTTACCACAACTGCACAAAAAATTAATAAAGTAACAATAACTTTGCAGCTTAATCACATCCCTTTCTGGTTACAGCACGGTTAAATCATCGACCACTAGGAGGAAGATGTTCCGGTAAAGCTTTCAATGCTTCCTTCACAATGATGCAATGACTGACGAAAAACAATGTTTTTCCAAATAAGTGGTCAGCTCAGGGGAGACTATACCATAACACGGAGTAATAACAGAAAACGAACACTCCTACATGTAATGGGAAATTTACCATCGCTCTATCTTATGCCAGAAAGAAAATTCAGCATCGACGTTACATATGCTGCACACATCACCAACGATTGGGTGGATGGGTTTCGATTAGATCAGTTAGACCGCATTTCCTTACTGCCCATTTTATGCCCATCCTCTTCCATCTTCCAGTTCACATTTCTTGTTTGTATGTTTGTGTATGTGTGTGGGTTGGTGGGATAGTAAGTTAATTAATTTCGACTTTTATTAGCCCGCTTTTAGGCGGAAAGAAAGTGGATGCGATATTTAAACGATTCATGCACGGATATTAGCTAACTATCACGAGCTCGATAGCAGATAAGAGTAATTAATATTGTGTTTCTTAAAATCGCAATGCAACACTTTTGAAGGTTTTGACTGGCACAAACAATTGTCCAAGGCACAGCACGTATTTATTTCTAGTACAATTGCTTAGCAGCAAAAGAACACGTTTTTTGTAACGACATTAAAACGCTTTTTGTTTACATTTTTTCGGAGGATTAAAGCATGTTCCTCAACGGTTTGTTTGAATTGTCATAGAGCAAACATTTGTTATTCATTTACAAGGCGGTTATAACGTTTCAGAGAATCAAGAGCAACAATTGTTTACAATTTTTTCTTTTAACCTTTCTGTGCATCACTAATGATACCAAAAGTTAAAATACTCAATTAACCATAAACTAATAAGCCCTCGTCTTGTGTTTATTCATCCTACATTGATCTAATCTATATGGCGATAACTTTCTCTGTATCATAAAACAGAAAACATATTATGTTTTAATGGGTTGCCACCCCTTTTACTATTCAATACTTACTCTGCTGAGCTGCCGATCTTGGCAACACCAAGCCAAGATTACACAAAACCGCCAGCCAAAGCATGGCGGACGACGGCGCTGGCATTGCTGCCCTTCTGCCACCCATGTTGTTGCTTTTGCAGGACCACTGCTGCTGATTGCTTCTGCAACAATCCGTCTCGACCTTGCAGCTTACTCCTGCTGCTTTCCCTCTCTACGGCGGGAATGAACGGGAAAATTTCAACCTCAATACCAACACACGCACACTCTCTCACACACACACACACTTTCGCTTTATGCCGGTCTTTTTCTCGATTCGGATTCAGCGCGGTGAAGGGCGAGAGACGAAACTTCGATCAATTAGATCGATCGATCGCTGGAACATTGAAACATTTTCCTATCGATTTGCAAACACTTCTTGCCGCAACACGCCAGGCTCGATCGGCGATGCACCCACACACCGCACGCGTATCGTTTTGCTGTGTGGAGCCAATTACTACTCCCCACACCCCCTCTTGTTTCTTTCTACCCCGTCCGCCACTGCACAGCCTCCCTTTTTTTTTGCTGTGCTCCAACCGAGTGTGAAACTTTTCTTTTCAAACGGAAAGTGTATCACTGCATTTTCCTTTCGAATTGCACCACACCGTCTCCGTCTCTTTTGCACCAAGCACGGGGTTGCGATCGCGCAGTACGCTAAAGGGAGCTCGCGCCCACTCTAACGCTTCTC
Source organism: Anopheles arabiensis (assembly GCF_016920715.1). NCBI lineage: Eukaryota > Metazoa > Arthropoda > Insecta > Diptera > Culicidae > Anopheles > Anopheles arabiensis. The sequence continues at coordinate 41,629,904 of NC_053517.1, read as the reverse complement.
TAACTCGGACGTTTCTCTCTTCTATCGGCAAACGATCCACTCGAACGATCACTGGCGCTGCTCGAATCACTCTGTTTACTCCGGTTGACAATTTTGCATTCGATTTCTTCTTGCAGACACGTTTCTCACTCACTCTCTCGCTTACGTTCCTATCGGCCCTTGGTTGGTGCGCGACACCCGAGAGGAAGGATTGCACAATATCGATTTCTCCACGGCGATCGGGTGCAAGAAAAGGGGACAGAGGGTTGCTTTTTTTTACTTCAGGTTCCCGCTCGCTCACTCGTGCACACGTTTGCGCTGTGCCGTTTGATTTAGCGCTTTGCAACGAGCCCGAACGAATGTGCTGCTCGATTGCGACACACCGGTACACCCGCGTTTGTGCGCTCACTGCACGGTCCCACCAGCCGGAACTAGGCAGACAACGGCTTTCGGTCCACCCGCCACTGTCGCGACACTATTACGAATGCCCGGCACATAGGACTTGAACGATCGTGCAGGCGACGAACCAGTACGCTCCAAATATTCACTTCCGCCGCCGTGACGTTTTCGGTGAGGATTTTTGTTTTTTGAGAGGTTTTTTTTGGTTTCAAATACACATAAATCGGAATCTTCACACGCCGAAAACCTCGAAAACTACACCACGGATTTGTTATTATTTCTTTTTCGCTGTTCGGTTTCTGCTCGTTATGCGTTCGATGCTCGATTGTGCATGTCGTCGTTGCACAATGCACGCCGCTACGGTCGCTATGCTGCACGGCTGGTAGACACACACGATCGCACCACCACGGTGGGTCCGAAGCTTGGGGAAAGAGAAACCTCACCGGAATCGCAGACAGGCAGGGCCTGTGTATGAGCCTTCGGTAAGGGGATGGGTCGTGATCTTACAGCAACGGAGCTGCTGCTTCCCGACGGAGTGAGCGAAACTTTGAAACTGAAACGTGTTTTTTCTCCAGCACTACCCAACCATGCAGCTCTATGGTTCGCGGTTTCTTGTGGCTGTTGGTTGCGTTTCCATTTGCTGATGGAGGGGATAGTCACTGAGAGCGAGCGTGAGAGCGTGCCTAAGACATAAGGCTCAACAGGCCGTAAGGTATGGTGCGATTGAAGGTTTGCTGGCATGATGAAGAGAGTGAGAATCTCTGAGAAATTGTGCAAGTTGCTATGAGGCAGAGATGTTGGTTTTGATTTTTGGGTACTATTGGAACAATTATTTAGCACACAAGATATTTTAGAACAAATACAAACCTTTAAGATCTCAATCTATTAAAATAAAAATAAACTTGTTTAGTTGATTAGTTTTGCTAAAAAAAAAAGAACACAATGCACATTTTTTACACATGAACATTTAATTCTCCATGTTTTTAGAACACTTTTTGCCCAATAGATGTCGCCACAGGCTAAACGTTCCTGATCATTGAGCGATCAACATTTTTCATTGTTCTACAGTCTGTTCTCGAGTTACGCGGATTCGGAGATACGCGGTTTTCTAAATTTGACGGATCAAATGTAAAATCAGTACAATAAATTTAATTTAATTTAATTTTCATAAATTCAATCCACTTTAAAGTCAAAAATATTAGAATATTCTGTAAGAATCGTATCAAACAAATGGTAAAGTGTATATATAAGTACTAAATTGAATAAAAAATACCGAGTAACCATTTGTATTTTGGTTAAAAACCACGATAATCGACTTACGCGGATATTCCAGTTATGTGGATTCCTCTGGAACGCACAAACCGCTTAACTCGGAAACAAGCTGTATTTATCGAATGATTGTTTGATAAATATCGTACAAATACAAACTTAAGTTCGATATTTCTTTATGAGGCAATCCATACGTGTCCTTCATTTGTCCCAAGAAGAATATTAAAACAAACAGACTTTATGAAATGAGCTACAAGCATGCTTGGCAAATAATCTGATAAAAATTGTCAGAAATACTTATTTCTTCTCAACATTTTAAGTTTACGCGACAAATGTTACTTGTCCAGCAACAACATCCATCGCGTGCTTGTCGTGTGTGTCGTGCCGCTTGTGCTGCGCGAGACCATTGCAAGAACGCGGCATAATGTCGGCCAACGGTACTCGGTTTACAGCCGGGTTGGGTACTCCACGCACCTTCGCAACTGTCAACGTCCGCTTGACTGTTCATTTTCTGTAACGGCGTCATGACGCTTGTGATGTGAGTGCGAGCTTCGAAAAGTGGTATTTTTAGGTGTTCCAACGCAGCAAACGAGGTCCAGCACAGTGACGAAAACATCCCGCCGCGTGGTGCCGAGGTAAGCGAACCGAATTCACGTCGGGGCATGCGGACCTTTCGTGCGTATTTTATGGGCGGAAAATATTGTGTTTTGGAAGGTACGCGCATCGCGCCGTTTTTGTTTGTACGCGTAGCGCCACTCTCCCTCTCACGAGATACCGACGGCGCGCTTGGTTTGTTGTATCGAAGAGATCGTGCGGAGGGTGGTGTGTGTGTGTGTGCGTGTTGAGTGCGATGGGAAGGGAAGGGACGGCATTGTTTTCCGCGGCAAAAGTTTATGCTGTGTGCATCTAGCAGCTAAGCGAGCGCGGGAAGTGCAGCCCCAGGGGCAGGGTAGCAGCGGTACAGGCTGGGTGTGGATTCAGACTGACGCTATCAAACGGCATTCCAATGTGCGGCTCGCATGACACGTTCTCCCCCCTGTCCCTTTTCATCCACCAACGACACTAGTGTGGTGCGTGTATTATCAGTGGGATAGCAGGTCCGCCGGAAAGTGATTCTGCTTGCTGCTTGCAAACCATATCGCAGATCTAATCTATAGTATGCTGTGAATTACAACTGTTGAAGGTAGTTCATGGTGTTTGATTGGTGTCCCATGTTGGAGAACAATTCCCAATGTAAACGATAAGACTCGTAGTGTTTTGTGCATACATTGAAATCTAACATTAAGCTTTGTGGTTTACTTTTAGCTACATAACATTTAAAAAAAGAGCGCTAACGAGAGGTTTGAAACATGGATAGCCGTAGCCGTGGTAAACGGCTGTCAACTGTGGTTACAGCGGCAGCAAGCAGCAGTACCGCCGCTGCCAAGGAAACCGCCCCTGCCGCGAGCAACGTGGAGAAGAAGAAACCGGGCCGCAAATCCCTGGCCGTCACGGCTGCAGCGCGCAAACGGTCCGCATCGCCCCCGAAACGGAAACCATCGCCCGCTCGGAGAGCTTCCCCGGCCCGCCGCGCTTCTCCCGCCCGAAAGGCTTCGCCCGCCCGTAAAGCCTCCCCGGCGCGTAGAGCTTCGCCGGGCAGAAAACCGAAGGCAGCAACCGGCACCACCGCTACCGCCGCGTCCACCACGGTGACGAAAGCCGCCGAACCGGTCAAAGTGAGCCCGGAGGAGCCGAGACGCTCGCAGCGCATCCGCGCGTCGGAGGAAAAGGTTGACACGGTGCTGCAATCGCTGAAAAAGTCACCGGTCGACAAGCGCCTGTCGGTGATAATGGACGATGCGGAGGTGAGCGGTATCTTGAGCGGCCGAACCACTACGCCGAGCAAAAGCATGACGCCGAACGTTAGCCGCCGGTCGAACGCGATCACACCGACCACCACGACGGAGCGCAGCCGGGCGACGCTGTCCCGTTCGATGAGCGTGCTGCAGGATTACTCCGATCACGAGGACGATGGCGACTTTAAGAGTTTCCGCCGGACGCACGATAATGGCGTGGGCGACCGGTCCCACTCCCAGCGCGGCGTTACGAAACCCATGTGGCAGCAGCCGCTGGTCGAGTTTGGTGGAGCGTTCGGTGCCACCGCCCTGTTGCTAGCCCTACCGCTGTTCATGTTCGTGACGAACCACTTCTGCTCCGGCGCCGCCCACCGGAACTGTCAGTTTGTGGTGCCGAAAAGTTGGGCCGAGTTCGGCACGCTCTCGACGTACATGAACAAGGAGATTGGCACGTTCTATGCGGTGTTTGTGGCCGGCGTGGCCCTGCTGACCGGCCTGCCGATCGGCAAGCAGGTGACGCTGATGGAAGAGTCGAACCAAAAGCGCTCGCACGTCTTCAACGGGCTGACGGTTGCGCTCGGTACCGGGCTGGCGGTGTTTGTCGCGGAGTACTGCTACAAATACCCGCTGCTGTCCGTCGTCAGTCGCGGCTACAATCAGCTGCTGGTGCTGAGCATACTCACCGCGCTGGCTGTGGCGCTGCTCGCCTACGTGAAATCCCGCACCGTGCCAGTGGTGGAGAGAAATCCGTACGCAAGAACTGGCAACTTTTTGATCGATTTCTTCGCAGGCCGCGAGCTGGATCCGACCGTGCTGCACGTGTTCAATCTGAAGCTCGTCACGTACCACGTGTCGGTGGTGCTGGCGCTGCTGTTCAACGGCATCATTCTGTACCGCAATCTCCACTTCGCCGCCCTGCCGGAACATCTGACCGCGGCGCCCATGCAGGAGCGGCTGCTGTATTCGCTGCAGCACCTCACCTGCGAGCCGGTGCCGGTTGCTGCCGCTGCCGTCACCCTGCTCTACCTGCTGGATCTGCTTGCGTACGAACATCATCTGGCCGCTTCGTTCGAGCTGCAGCAGGAAGGTTTCGGCGCCCAGATGCTGCTGCGCTATGCCGTGTTCCCGTTCGCCCTTACGCTGCTGCCCAAGTACGTGGCCGCCCACAAGCTGTCCGATGTGCCGCTGTGGGCCGTGGGTGTCTGCGTCGCTCTCGCGCTCGTTGGACTGTTCGTGAAGCGAGCCTCGATGCGGATAAAGTATCTCTACCGGTTGAATCCTTTGGGCGAAAAGGTTGCATGTAAGTATCAACATTTGGAGATGCGTTTCTGCAGCTGCTTCACACTCACCTGCTCTTGCGACATTCTATCTTTCTTCCCACAGGTTTGGAAACGTATCCCACCTTCCAGGGCCGGAGATTGCTGGTGGCGAAATGGTGGCGCTTCGTGCGCCAACCGAACTATGTCGGAGACGTGCTGCAAACCGTTGCCCTGCTGCCACTGCTCTACTGGCGCTTTGCTTGGCCGCCGGTGCTGGCGGTTCTGTTCACCGTCGTTCTGCTGGTGCATCGTGCAAAGCGGCTGAACCTGCGCAACGCCCGCAAGTACGATTCATCGTGGCAGCGTTACTGTAGCACCGTACCGTACCTGCTCGTCCCCCGCGTCTACTAAATGTTTGTCCCACCACCCACCCGTCTGATCCAACTCACATCCAAGCTGGTGCAAAATCTATCCCTCCCACCTTTTACACTGTTCCCTTTTTTTTCTTCAACTGTACACTGTCCACTGATTTTTGTGTACTGTGCGTCTCCCTCGATTCGATTGTAAAAATGTGTGTTTTTTTGTACTTTCGTGTTTTGTCAATGCTAAACAATAATTTAATCCTTTTAAATTCTTCGGCAATCGGTTTGTCGAACGGCGCATTTGCTCAAGGGCGCCTTTTAATGGTTTTATGTGCTGCTAGGGTATAGAGTGTTTGTATCTCTTGGTTTGGAGTGAAATTATATCCAATTTTAATTTACCTTGTGGAAGTTACATTGCAATAAAAGCAACACAATCGTGTGTGTGTGTTAGTAAAAACGACTGCATCACGTTAGGCAAAATAACAACAATGATGAACGTATAGAAAAGCTTAAAGTCCCTAAGAAATTAAACAAACAAAAAAGAATTAGGTGCGTAATATACGAAAAGAGAGAAAACAACAAACAAATCAGTGAGAAAAAGACAGCGAAAAGGTCTCAGGGGGATGAGTCCGACAGTGAGCGGTCTTTAAATTTCAAAACAAAAATTTATTGCAAAAAAAATCTAAAAACATATTGCTAAAATTATCATTTTGTACAAAACAAAAGAAAGCATAGATGGTAGTGGCAAACAATTGTACAAAAAGCTGTGTACAAGTGCTCCCAACAACATCATCGTAAAAGTTCCATCTCTCGCTAGATCAATTCACATTGGCACAGTACGATACGGCGAGCACACGCATGCACGCTCTCTTTTAAACAAATTACACAGTTATGTTTGCAAGCCCTCAGCGTAATACTCAGCAGATGCAGATAAGCATGCAGCACACCCATGGTGCAGTCTTGGCATCTTGAAACCAAAAGTACAACAAGAATCTACCTTGTAAATGGAGAACACGCAGCGCCTTTCGCAGAGGGAAAGGCATTAATGTGTTTAAAGTAACTTTAAATTGCCACTGAAAGGTAGAAACCGTTTACAAAATTGTGCTCTCAGGCAGAATGCTGTGCCGCATCAAGCGCGCAGACGATTTCAATTAGGCCATTCTAATGAACTCTTCTTAAACCGTAGTTGGCGAGTCTTATAGACTCCCTGTCTAACGGAAAAACAGACACGCGGAGGGCTCAGACGTGTTGATTTTGCCAATAGAAGTAAACATTAGTCTGTTAAGTGATAGCGATTAATTTAGATCGATTAATAAGATATTAAATTTTAAATAAAAATGCAAGCAAAAAAGTTGATTGTTTCCTTACCGTCTCCGATAGAATCACGCCTTTTTTCAGCTTTCTGGATACGGCTCAGCGATTCGCAGCTTATTTCTTTCCAAATACACTCCGATCTTAACAACGGGGGCTTTGTGTTAATTCTTCGGACTCGTTATTATTCATTCAGTCATTCGAGTATTAATCTGGAACGCATCGTAAATGGCTTAGTGGTCAGGAGTACTGGTAAATAGGTAAACTTATCCAACTAAGATTATCGTGTACAGCAAAACGGAATGTTCGAATGAATGTTGGACAAGCCGGGAAATTTAAAAGTACATTAATTGTCGAAAAAAGCGGCCTGCTTTAATGCGCCCCCTCTAACAAACCGTATCGGGCTTTGGGTTTCGTTTGCTGTTAGTATGCCTGTAAATGCTTTGCTTATTGTCTCATTATCATTGTCTCCGTGGGGTAAAATGTATTTCGTTTTCGTTTTGGCACGTTTGCCGTTGGCATGCGTATTTGAGGTGCGTTTTTTAACACACCTGTCCGATGAAACCATCTAACATACTTAACTTCTTTCAATGTTCAGCCATGCCTATCGCATCTTCGCCCGTGTTTTGGACCTCTTTTGTGCTGTTTTGTGTGCTGCGTATCATTTTACCCATGTTCCCATGTTTCCCCACCAACATGATGTGATGTATTACGCCTTGTTTTCCCTGCTTACTGTCTCCCCTACCTGCGTAATGCGTGCGGTTTTAAAGATAAATTCTCCGCAGATCAGTCGGCGAGGTGATCATACTGCACTGTGGGCACAGCTTCTTGGCCCCTAGCGTGTGCAGCCAGCACTCCTCGCAGTACACATGCCAGCAGCAAACCGACACGATCGGTTTGCGAAAATCGTCCATACAAATCAGACACTTGGGCCGATTCTGAATGTACCCTTCGTATTCGCGTATCTTTGCCTTGAGCGACTCGATGATGCGACGCTCCGTACCTGTGGCCGGTTCGGGCTCACCCTCCAGCCCGGCGGGCAGCGAGGTAGGCAGGCCGGACGACGCCGGTGGGGCAGTAGACTTGCTCGTACCCTCGCCGGGGTTGCTTTCGGCCGGCGGTTTTACGACCGGCGGATCGTTGGCAATGAGCAGCTCGCGAAGCGCACTGCTACTACCAGACGCACCACGGCCCGTCACTATTACGTCCCGCTCCGAATACTGCGGTGGTCCGTATACCTGGCTCTCGTCGCCGTCCACGTTCAGCTCGTCGTCCGTATCGTCGGCGTAGGTAAGCCGAACGCCGAGCCCACCGTGCGCACCCGGCCCAAGCATGGTCGTGCTGCGCACACGCTTCTGCCCGGCCCACTCGTACACCTCGAACGATTCGCCCTCGACATCGATGCTGGCATCGTCGTCGTCATCGTCGTCATCTTCACTGCCGCCGCCGTTGGCCGACGCATTGGTGCCGTTGCGCTGCGGTTCGGACTTTCTCAGGCACGCCTCCACGTGCAGCGTGATATCGTCCAGGGTAACTTTGTTGCAAATGGGGCACACATTGTCTTCCGGTTTCCGCTTTCGCGACTTTAGCTGCAACGGAGAGCAAGAAAACGCATTAGCACACTGGCACCGATAGATGAACGGCAATTTGCCGTGCTACCTTCAAGCGCGCCTGTCGATTGTTTTTGATCTTCTGATACGTCCCCCAGCACTCATCCGGCCCGACGGCCGGACTGGCCACCGTCTCTTCACTGTTGTGGCCGTTCGTTCGAGCCGTCGGCAGCTGACCACTGCCACTGTGACTTGGTCCTTCGCCATTGCTGTAGCTAGGTCCGGCCGTTGGTCCGTCCTCAGCGCCGCCAGCGCCGTAGGGAAGCTGTTTCTTCGGCTTCAGGATGCGCTCGAGCCGATCCACCTCCACCGCAAAGTGGTGATCGATCTCGTGCAAGCGTAACGTAACACCGCAAATCGGGCAGCACATTGGGCTGGTTCTGCCCTTACGCTGACGAAAGCCCCGGCCAGAATGTTCCGACTCTCCGACTTCCATGTTTGGCAACGCGGAACTGCACCTACTGCACCGAGCACGGGAACATACTGAATAACGGGTGGCGGTTTTCTGGCCCTGGGAAAGTCTTCACAACATACTGCACCAGCAAACGGGACGGGAAATGGGGGAAACTTTCTTTGCGGTGAACTGTGAAACTCGATATTCTTATGCCGTTGTTCTGCGGTGCGTAACATGCAATTGTTTACATCGGCAAACCATCCATTTCGTCGATGCAATTGTGTGAGTGTGTTTTTTGCCTCCGAAGCGTTTGACATTTTGCCCTTTTCGCCTGGCCGCGTTGCCAGACTGATTTTCTTCAAGAAGATTTCCACTACCAAGAATCACCCATAAAGTATTTCCTAGTTTGTTTTATATTTATTTTACATTAAACTTTCATTGCAAATAAACAAATAAAGTATAACTGGTGCATTCTAAAGATGGTTTGGCAGCGTTTACTCTGCATAAGATAATGAATCACCCTGTGCGGACGGGGCGAACATCAATTCAAACTGGCAGCACAGTCGCACAGATCAAATTCAGCGACTTTTTGCAAAATGACAGTTGTGAACGAACCGACCACCAAGCGGACGACCGCTTGTGGTGTGAAAAAAGTGATCAAAACAAGCCGGAAATCCGCCTGTTTGTCCCGGAAACGCTTGACTGTCCAAGCCGCAACCCGAAAGACACGCATTCGCTTCACCATGAGCAAAAAGCCGATGGTTAAACGCACCAACAGCCAACTGTCGGTCGGGCCGAATCTTTCCGCCGGCGGTGCATCGGTAAGCCGCTGCGAGGAACAGCTCGATGCCGCCATATTCCGGACCCTGACCGTGCTGACCAAGCGCCATCAGCCGACGGACGAGTTTAGGGCGCAGTTTTGCCGGGGCGCGTTCCTGAAACCGAACACGAAGGCCTTCATCCAGGTGATGCACTTCCTGTTCAACGTGTACGATGCGCGCGAGTTCCGCAAGCGGTTCTACTGGCCCATCTACGACAAGGGTGCGGAGAATGCGTTCCGCACCTCGACGGTCGAGTACGTGAACAGCTTGATCGAGCGGGGCAAGCTGGTCGGCATGGAAAAGATAAAGGCGCACGTCGTCGTCCTGCCGGGTGGGGCCAAATTCATGAAGTTTCTGCTCACGCTGATCAAGTTCGTGCTGCAGGAGGAGTTGCGCCGAGCGAAAGCGTCCAGCGGTCTTGCGCCCGACGCTGAAGTTGAGCCGATCACAAAAACGCGCATCGCCCAAATGATCGCTTCCCACAAACGTTTGGTTGATGTTAGCGAAGGAATTCGCGGCACCATTCGAGAGGACGTTGCCGCACTGACGGAACGGACGCGCAAGATTGAATCGCTAATCGAGACAGTCCTGCAGGGGTGCGATTTAGCGCAACAGATGAACTACAACAAGCTGATGCTGCTTTGGGACGTGCGGATAAACACGCAGCACAGGGAGCAGCAAAAGATCCGGCAGCGCATGCAGGCGATCGCCGACGAATACGACCGGGTGGTGGAGAAGACGGAGAGCAAGCTGAAGAGCAATGAGCTGACGCTGCCGTTCACGAAGGAGCAGCTCAAGGATTGCCTTGACAAGTACACCGCGCAGCCGGGCATGGAACAGGTGCACCAGCACGCGCAGGACGTGTTCGACGGCACCGGGAAGCTGCATGCGGTCAAGCTGCTGCAGCTGCTGTCCGAGGACGTGCTGCCCAGCGTGGAACAGTTTTTGGCGGCTTTTGTGTGAAAAACCCCGATGTCATGAAGTACGAGCAGAAGGAACTATCCAAGGTCGCGATCAAGTTCGACGAACTTCGTCAGCAGATCGATATGCTGCAACGCAGCCTGCCCCCGCTCGAGGACTGCCAGCTGCGGGACCTGCCGGGCGGGGACGAAAGTCCCGACAAGCTGGGAAAGGACAACTTCGCCATCAAGAACAAGCTGTTCTGTACGCCCCCGATCGTGATGGACTTTGACGCACAGTCGGACGAGTTTCACGCCGCCGCTCTGGCCGGGCCAAGGAGTCACCAGCGGCTGGCACTGTTGAACAGAGAGGATGTGCACGCGATGAACGCACGAATGAAGTTACTTTCCGTGAGTTCGTACCAGTTGCGCAGTCCGAAACCAGCGCCAAAGCATCTGAAGCCGTCGACGGGCGATCAATCGAACGTTCCGCAGCCACCGAACGCGACGACGGGCTTTGCCGTGCCGCGTATCGCACGCAAAGAAAAGCTAAACCCGCTCACCATGCTGAACCGCATCAAGGCGCAAAGCCAAAAACAATGCAGCTCCTCCCGCTCCAATGGTGATGCACCGCCGGTCAATAGTACGATGAACATATCGACGCTGAGCGAGATCACACTACGGCCCGAGTTTTCTTCCACCCTGCTCGGGACGCCGGAAAAGTGTGGCCCCGGTACGGTGGGTCGCACGCCGAACGAGGAGGACGTGGAGCGGAAACCAAGATCCGTCCAGACGCTACAGGTTCCGCAGCAGCAGCACCAGCAGCAGATCAAACGGATGGTTAGCTCACCGACCGTACACTCCAGCCCACGGCTGATGGCAATCTACGCCGGTTCGAACACGTCCAAATCGACGGTCTCACCGAAAACCCTGCTCCGTGGGCCGGGAGGCCAGCGAACGTCCCTGAAGCGAAGCTCACTGATCGAGAACGAATCGACGGTGCATACATCCCCCTCGGGAAGGTTGGAATCGCTCGTGAAGCACGACGAACTGCCATTACAACGTTGCTTACCGTTGCCATTGGCGCTCGAGCCGGAATCGGAACCGGGTATCACCAACAGTGGTCAAGAATTGGTGGACACGTCCGAGGACAAAACATTGCGTCCTGAGGTAAGCTGGTCGATCTCCAACGGGTGGGAAAAGACGCAATGTCTTACTGACTTGTTTGTTTCTCATTTTTCTTCCCACTTCCCACAGAACGGTGGCCAAACAGAAGACCTTTCCCGCACACTCCTAGCGATCAGTGCCGGTGGCATTAGTCAGATAGAGGTTGGTGAAGCTGAATGTAAACCAGCAAGCGGTGAGAAAACCGGCGAAGACTTGCACATTCCAGCGCCGGACGAAGACGATCTGTTCAATGTGAGCGACGGAATAGTGACGGATTTTGAATGAGTTGTTGGTCCGTTCGAGTCGTGGACGTTCTCGTTACGTTGATTTTAAATCGTTAAACTTTCATGCAACGCTTTCGGTCTCTTTCTCTGTGTTAACTCATGTTATACGTATTAGAATTAAGTATATAGGAAAAAGAAGGCTTTATATAAAATATGCTTTTTATTGAAATAATTTGCCAAAATAACTCGATTATTCATTCACAACTCATTACACATCACATTACTCACAACTCACAAAAAAGCCAGACACTAAAATTCGAATAAATTATTGCATCAAGAAAATAACGCCGTAGATTCTTGATAGTTTAGTCTTCATCAAATTCTTTTATTGTTTATTTGCTTCTTTTCTCAGTCGATTTCAATTTCCCTGCGTAAGAGATCCCCTCTTTCCCTCGTAAACGCCGTTCCAAATTGGCGCAAAAACAAAATATCAACATTTGCCTAAAATTCTATCCTTACTGTACTGTGTGTGAATGTGCAGACCGCACTAGTGGCACTTTTGCCTTTATCGTGTGTCTTCCGTGTGTCTTTTGCTGCCTAAAATATAAACGGTGCACTACTACCACCCACCTTCGTCAACGCACCATTGTAAACTGGGCCCGAGAGATAAAGATAAGGGAAATAATACTCTTCCTCCCATCCATTATCGCTAGAATACTACTCCCATGGAGTAAAAACATTAACCAAATTGTGATGGATGAGCTGTTGGTAGTGTGTGAATGGAAATGAAATAGGAGAGGGGTTGGCGCAATTAGTTTCTTTGTACTTTGTTAGAGAACAGTATCCACAAAAAGGACGGGAAAGAGGAAGAAAAGATTTTAAAAGAAAAAAAACACATTAGTTAACAGGTAACGAGGAACAAAAACAAGAAACACGTTGCAGTGGAGAAGTGGTGCCAGTGCTACAAGTAAACGAAAAAAACATGTAAAAAGGAAAGAAAATAATGACACCTAGATGATGATTGGTTGCTGCAGCTTGCTTAACTAAAATGATGATTTGATAAATATTAACACGGCACGAACGTTAATCTAACACGTTTATGTTTAAAGTCAGCGCTATCTAAACCTAACCGCCCTCCTTTGCCCTCCTCCTACTCAGAAAGAAGTAGTGTACGACACCCTTATGCTACATTTTACTGTAATTTTCGCTTCCTACCACCACCGCCCGCTGCTTTTGCCGGAGCAGCTTTCTCATCACTTCCGGATGCTTCCGTCGTCTCGGCCGCGCCATTGGTGGTAGGTTTGCTGTCTGCGGCTGCACTAGAACTGCTGCTAGCTGCCTCCGGTTCATCGCCATTCTTTGTTTCGGAACGTTTCGCCTGACCGTTTGACGTACTCGCAGCTTCTGGTTTCGTCTTTTTGCTAGCGGCTGTTCCTTTCGTTGGCGCTTTTTCCGTCACGGCCTGCGGTAGGAACGAAAAGAGTGACAAAAATGAAGTAAAGTTGATGAGTAAATGACAAACTGTACGAATATGTCTTTCACACCCTTCAATAGCATCTAACATCCAAACACCCAACTTACCGGCGTTTCCTGCACAAGGAACAAACTGTGCTGACCACCGCTGGACGCTTTGAGGATCACCTTTCCGGCCACCTGCTTGCTGGCGATGAGCACCGGTTTCGCTTCGTCCGTCTCCAGCCCCGTGCCGAGCTGCAGGCTCGAACCCATGCCCCACGCGTACAGCTCGCCCTTGTCTGTCACGGCAAACGAGGTACTCTCGCCGCAGCACACGCTGACCACCTTCTTGTCGCCGAGCGCCGCCACCGGTTGTAGCGTTTTCGCGTCTTCCGTAACGTCATCGCCCAGTCCCAGCCGGCCGTACTCCTTCCGTCCGATGGCGTACACTTTGTGGTCAGTCTTTAGCACGAGTGTGTGGTGCTGACCGCCGGCAATCTGGACCACCTCGTCGAAGCTCGTCGGTTCCGGCACGAACACGGGCTTCACGACGTTCTCGCTCGGGTTCGGTATGCCCAGCTGGCAGTAGTTGTTCAGCCCGAACGCAAATATCCGCCCCGTCTGGTAGTCCTTGTAGAAGGTACAGTACGTGGTGGCCCAGATCGCTTCGGCTACGATCATTTTGCCGCGACGCGTCACGATGCCCGGCTGGAGGAGCTGTGTTTTGCCGCGCCGCGATTCGCCGGACGCGGCCCGGATCGAAACGCGACCGAGCTGGCCCTGCTCCGCACAACCGACTGTGTAGATGTGACCGATGTCGGACAGCAGCACCAGATGGTCACAGCCGGACGCTATGTCCACCCACCGGTTGCCCGGCAGCACCTCGATCGGCAACCGTTTGTTGCCCTCGAGCGTAAGGCCCATGTTTCCGTGCGAGTCCTTGTGAGAAGAGAGACGGGATGCATTAGTATCGGAGCGGAAACGCATCATCCCGTGCCAATACGGCCAGTCGCCTATACGTTGAAGGTGATGGCAAGAAAAATCGGCACGGTATCGGTATCAAAAGAACATCCACTCCCTCCTCATCCTTCACCGACACACACACACACACACGATTTTGGAACGCACCATCAGAAATGCAGTTGTGTTGAGCATGTGATCGGGCTAGTGATAGATTAGTCTGAATTGAGTTCTACCGCCCATGGAGAGGACGGACCCCCCCCACAGGTTGATAGCTCGCATATTTGACTCATATGGCTGGCAATCCGCTGTTTTCAATCAGTGCCCGAGCCGAAACCGAGAGGTTTGCACCTTTCAAGAAGCGGCCAGGACACTGCGTCATCCACAACTGATGTATTGCTGGTAGCGAACGCTCTTCTCAAAGAGCTGCCTTGCTGAGGCATATTCGCATGCCTTATCTCAGACCTTCCCGAAGCAAACAACCAGAGTAACCAGGTACTCGTACGGGTGCTCCAAGTGCGAGATTACCACTAGCCTGGGATCGATTGCCCCACAACGACCTTATTCCATCCTGTGCGACCATGTTCCTATATACTGTGTGTGTGTGTAAGGACGAAGGGTATTTAAAAGCAATCCAAATTCCGTTGCGTACAATGTTCGTGAGGTACAATAAAGAGGAAAAGAAAAATGGTCTCTCACAGGTAAACACAAATGCAGCCTGTGAACTCCGTTAATGACGAGGGGAGAGGATTTAAAGGTCCCTGCCGTTTCCATAACGACAGGGATGGTTATAACTTTTTTCTGCTCTCTCTCTCTCTCTCGTTCCCCTTCACGCTACGGTGACTGTGGGAACAATCGCGAGAAGGGTCGAAGAATTGAGAACTAATTTGGAACGGGAATATGGAAACTTTAGTTTTTCCCCCTCGTCTTACCGGCGCCCGGGCAACGGCTGCCAGCTGTCACACCGTGCCTTCTCGCCCAATGGACGTTAATGTACCTAAATACAATACCCGAAATAAGACCAATAGTAATAATAACATCTGGGAATTTTCCGTAGCAGGTAAGATACGCGACGACGGGGGCACGCTCTCCGGCAAACCAACACCACGCGGGGAAGAACTTTGGCGGGAAAGCCTCCAGATACGGAGACGCCGCCAGCAGACCCAGCTGGGTACATACACAGCCCGCGGGCAGTTCATGTAAGGGGTTTGTAATTATTTTTTATCGACCATATCTAACCGTTTTCAACTTACCCGGAAGGAACCCCACGCGTACACGCGTCCATCGTCCAGCAGACAGGCGGAATGTGAATCGCCGGCCGAAATTTTAACGCACTGTCCGGGCAGATCGATCTGTTTGGGCTCAAACTCGGAACCCTCCTCGGACGTGTCGCGGCCGAGCGCACCTTCGTCGTTACATCCGAACGAGTACACCGTGCCGTGCCGCGTGAGGCATAGATTGTGCATGCCGCCGGCCGAAATCTGCACCACGTCCGAGAGCCCCTCGATGACGGCGGGTCGCGTCTTCTCCATGACGTCTTCCCCCATACCGAGCTGACCCATCTCACCCTGACCGCAGGCTAGCACGTTCCCGGATAGCTTGGGTAGCGTTGCCAGCGGAATTTCGACTGCAAAGGGAAAAGAAAGATGATTGGTAAGTGCAACCGCGCATACCAATGCATGACGTCGCACGAAATATGACCCCGCAGTGGAGTTATTTATAGCCATGCACGAAATGATAAGCTAGATGTGGGGGGGGTAGGTAGCCAACTTACGTTTCTTCGTCCGTTGCATCTTTGCCGCTGGACCTTCGCCCTCGGCCGGCGTATCCTTCCTCGGTCGGCCACGTCCCATCTTGTACAGGGGCTGCAAGAACACACATACACACACTAAATCGGTCAATAAACTTTACTTTTCACCAACGCGGCCACCGTCACCCGGGTGAAGATGCCACGCCGTTTTTCGCACACCATCACTTTGCACTGAATTTGAGGTTAAGCTTCGCATTTTTCCGCAGCACAATTGCTTGCCACAGCCAACCTGCAGGCGCCACATACTACTCACCGGCTTTTCTCGCTGCTCGGAAAAGATTACAACCACCCGTTCCTCACCGGCGCACCGATTTCCGTGAAGTTTGAGTACGATTTAAACAATTTCTTCTGCTGCCACGCCGTTTTTGTACATGTTCAGGGTAAGCGTACGAAAAAGACGGTCCGTTCTGCTACCCTGCTAGAACGGAAAGGATGAGAAGTCCCATGCAGCACTTTGAGCAGAGTGACCAGAAATACCGATTTATCTGTATTCCTACCGATTTTTTATATGCCTACCGATTCACAGATGACCGCCCTAAAACTACCGATTTTCCATTTATCCTACCGAAAATCACAGATATTTGATTTTTCAGTCGTTTAAGCTTAATCTGTGGCGCTTGGGATACTGTTTCAAGGATTGCTAACCTCATTTGTTACTTATCGCGCTGATGCACGTTTGTTTGCCTGGCACTTTTTATTTTTATCCGTTAAAATTTTATGTCCATATTAAGTAGAAAATGTCAGTTGCGTAGATTCCGAGAATTTCTCGTCAAAGAAAATCATTTAAATTTTAATTTGAATCTCGCTGTCGGCGGTTAAAGCTTACCCGATAGAGCGTTTCTACATACACCGAGAATGCAGCTGAGAGATGGCTGTGAGAGAATTGACAACCGGTTTCTCACGCTGGTGTGTGTAGAAGCTCTGAAAAGCGCCGAGATGAGACTTTTAAAATGATGTTGAAAAAATCCATTTTAATCGCTAAAATGACATCAAAAAAGTTTCTTTTGCTTTTTAATAATATTTCTACGATTATTAGACGGCAAAAATGCAAACTATAATTGATCGATCGCTATAAACTGCCAATTCAATTTTTTCTCATCTCCATCGTTCTTTGCATGCCGAGGAGAATTCTCTCACCGAAAATGCTGTCAGTCGCTGTCAAAGCATGCTGTCAGTTATTTTCTCAGCTGCATTCTCGGTGTATGTAGAAACGCTCACAGACAAAGAGAATGAAATTTTCAGGCGAGGGGTAAGGGCGGTGGCAATGCTGATCGGATGTGATTTTATCGGACGAGATTTATATGGGATTTGACAGATAACGTCGGACGTGCGATTTCGTCGTCCGACGTTATCTGTCAAATCCTATATAAAAATTTGACAGGCCGTCCGATAAAATCGCATGCGAAAAAGCGTTGCCACCGCCCTAAGTATACTTCTATAGAAACAGACGGTGGGTGTTTTGGGCTAAAAATTAAAAATGGCGGATGGGGTGCTACCACGGAAAGAATGCGCTCTATTGCATGTCTTTAAAATGCACGAGGCGCTCTCACTGAAAAGAACGCTCGCTCGCGCTGTTTCATTGTATTTTCCTCATATCCCTCCCTTTCCGTTTCTTTCGGCTTGCGCTGCGCTGAATTGGTACCCCACTTGATTCCAGCGAGTTGCGCTGCGCTGGATTGAAACCCCCTCCCGCTCGTTTCTTTCTTAGCGCGGTGTGCGCTTCCCTTCATATGGACTTGGTGTACCCGAATCAAAAGAAAAACTTTAACACATTAAACTTGGTTTATAAATATTTTATCACTTTTATTGCAAATAAAAGCACATTTCAATTCATAGCTTCACACAATCTTGCTTCAAACCACATACATTATTCATAAAAGACGCACACTTTTTCATTCTCTTTGCTAGTAGGGAAAAAGAAATTAATCCGTCAAATAATTGATAAAATTTAAATGGGTGCGTTCTCAACAGTGCTCCTGCCGAAATCTGCCAATATAATCTGGCCACACTGCTTTGGAGGCAAATTTTTGACAGCGGGTTTGATTAGTGGAAACGCTTCAGAAACGCTTCACAGTTCAAATGAAACGGATCTTGGCGACCGTTATAAAATACTGAAGAGTTCATGTTTTGGAAACTGCACACAATCAAGCAGGTTCGAAATGATCTTTTAATAGTTTTAACAAAACGTGCAAACTGTATTCATTTTTCCTCATGTTCGGTTTCAATTTTACAACACAATTTTCTGTGTGTGAAAAGGCCTTTATAGGCTTTTTTGTAGCTTGGATGACAGAACACCTGTCAGCAGGCAAGCGAGCGTTGGCGAACGTAAACAAACCGCGCATTCCCCAACTGCACGCACGCATCTCATCTTTGCCCCATTCCCGCGTCCTAATCAGGCGGCCAATAGCTCCACCACTACTTCCGTTCGCTAATAGCATGAGCGGAACATCGAAACCTGCAAACCCACCGCCGGACAGTCACCACCTTCGCTTCCAATACTGCCAAAACCGCCCACTGTATCGTCGCTCGCGCCAGCTAACAGCCGTACGGGTGTACTCGGTTGCGAACGAATCTCGGCACTTGCTCATTTTCGGCGTTCCGCAAATTAATCTGCTCCGAGAGCTGCGCCAAGAGCTAGTGCGGTTCGGGGCGGTGGAATCGATCAGCAACATCACCGACAGCTGGCAACGGGAACATGAAGGCTCGGACGAGCTGCAGCCCGAACCGTTTACGGACGTATTTCATGTGTGTTTCGTCAAACTAGAAAAGGCCCGACAAGCGAAAAAGCTGCTGGACGCACGCAACTTTTACGGCGGTATACTGCACCTCTCGTACGCACCGGAGCGCGAAAGTGTGGACGAGGTTCGGGCAAAGCTGAACCAGCGTCGATCGGAGGTTCGATTCCGTGCGAAACTCGCCGGTGGGCGGCGGTCGTCCAATTCAAAACAGCGAACGTCAAATCTTCCTGGTGTTGGTGCTGCCGGACTGCGACAGTTGGCTGTTGTGCCGGCGGTGGACAATAATAGCACTAAGACAACTAATCCTGCGGCCGCGGGTCAATGAGACACTACGGTCGGGTGACAGTAGTGGTGTTGATCTTCTAGGACAACCATCATCCTTTTTGGAAGCGTACGGCCATCATCGCCAGCGAGTCGAAAGTACATTAAGTGAAGTAGAGAAAACAGTGAACTACAGGATGATTATACCTAAGGAGGTAAGTAGGTGAGATGCGCGCCAGTTTGCACTCTTATTCAACAAAATGGTCGTTATCAGGTGCAGTGTAGAACCTGCCTGCAGGTGTTCTGCTGTGCCAAGTGCCGGCAAAAGCATGAAGATGGAAGCCATCAGGAAGACGCCATGTTACGCAAAATTTGCTACATCTGCAACGACAGACCATTCCCGTTGCGGAAGGACACTAAAATCACGCCAAACAATTTGCTCATCGTACACATACTGAAAGAACATCTGCCCCTGGAATGCAACCGATGCAGGAAGGTAAAAACATTTAATTAGATTCCCATTTGATCTTAGCAACAAAACTAATCACAAAACGTGTGCGAAAGGTTTTCTATTCATTAGCCGACTTTCAGCAGATTAACAAATGCTTCACGCTCTGCTCGAGTGACGCGGGAAAGGAAGGTGAATGCTATCTCGAAAGCAGCGGCACGATCGGCCACCATGCGCTGCCCACCATTGACGCAGACAATAAGGAAAACATTGCGGTTGAGCAACCTGCAGACGATCGGGCGATGCCGTCCCGTGAACGGAGAAAGAGCAGTCTCGTGCCGGGCGATTTTCAACCGTTCGGCGAGGTGGACAACAAGATAGACGAAGTGGACGAAGCGCTGCTGACGCCGCTGACAAAGATTAATCTGCGCTGGAAGCGCAAGAGCCGCCAAAGCTTCGAAAGCATGCTCTCGATGACGAACAACACGTCGGAGGTGAACGCATCCGGGTTGCTGCGCGTGGATGGGGGGTCCGGGCCGCGCAAGCTAGTGCGCACCACCTCAACGCCCATGTACCAGTGGCAGTTGATGCCGACGGGGCCGAAGCAACCGAACGAGTCGTACTCCGCGACGATGGGCCAGATGTCGAGCATACACTGCAGCAGCGGCAGTGACACGGACAGCCGGGCGGAAGATCTTGGCGCGTCGCCCCCGGTGCCGAACGAGCTGGACAAGGTGCGGGCAATCATACGCAACCGGTCGAAGGCGGTCGCCACGCCGCTGCGGCAGGTAATGTCCAAAAGCATTCAGCGTGCCATCGCCCAGCATACGGCCGGTGTGGGCGGTGTGTACTCGAAGATGCTGCAGCCGGGCACGCAGCGTAAGATGAGCTTCAACTCTACGATGAGCAGCGGCATGAACAGTATGCTGGCGTCACCGACGAAAGATCCGCTGGATCTGCGCACCACACCGACACTGAAGCGCCTCGGTAGTGGGCGTGGCGGCGGCGGCTCCGTAACTTCGGCTCAATCCACCCAAGCACAACGTATGGTACGGCCAGGTGATCTGGCCCAAGAGTCGGTACAGCTGGCGCAGGCCGATGCCATACCGAATGCGAACACGACGGACGGTTCAGAGTATTACGAAACGCATCGCGATATGGAATCACTGCAAGGGAGTAGCGCGTTAGCAGTGCCGAGAGGGGTAGACAGTCTGCGGAAGCTACACTCGGCAGAAAGCTACCCGGTGACACCGAAACCGGGCGGCGGCGGAACGGCAATGAAGAAGGTGAGCTCATTCCAAGCGCTGCAGGAACTGCAGCTGAAAGGGGAGCAACAGAGCAACAGTGCCCTGAACGACACGCTGGAAGACGTCTGGGGAACGCCGTGCGGAGGGGGTATACCAGGCCGTAGTTACAGCTGTTCGGCCGCTCCTAGGCTCGGCGACACGTTCAAGGCGTACGATGCATCGGTGGAGGATGCGGAAAACGATTCCGGCACGGATGATGTGTTTTATCCGGTCAAAGGGCGACCAAACATAAGGCAGGGCAAAAGCGACTGTGACGCATTCACCGACAGTACGTCACACGAGAGCAAAGTAGGAAAGCTGGATGGAATGAATGCTACTCGCAGCGGTGGTGGTGGTGGAAAACTCTGGTCGATCGTTTCCAACGTCATTCGGCTGGCATCGCGCAGCGACGTCACGCAAGAGGAACACTCGATGGATGCGCCAAGAGCCACCACTGGCGCGGTGGCTGGCGGTGGTGGAATCCTGCACCGAGCCGCATCGTTTGCGGACTATCTTAAAAACCGGTACACCACCCGGTCGGACGGTGGAATTTCGCGCACGTCTTCCTCCGGCTCGGACGAGTATCGTATCGCGCACGAATCGAACGGCAAAAAGAGGCGTCGCGTAGCGTCAACCTACGCGCGGCCGTACGCTCCTGCCCTAACGAATGATGGTCCGTGTGCGGCCGCAAAGGTACAGCAGCACAGTCCGGTCGCAAAGCGGAAGCGCATCCAGAGCCGCCAGCCAATCCATCGGTTGCGCCATACGAGCAGCGAAAGCGGTGGCAGCGGAAGCGCTAGTGGCCCCGGAAGGTACAACTAGCTCGCGGGAGTGTGATTGGATATTATTTTTTTCTTTTGTATGCTTTATATTTAGGGAAGATTGTCAAACATTTGTGCCATTAAATGGAACCGGAACGTAAAAATACATTATTTTTGAATTGTTTTAAGCAATAATAGGCGACGAGAGTGCGTTTTTCATTTTTATTCTCATTTAAAATGGGGTACGACAGAGAACTAGCTGATTCCTATTTGAATAGGGAGTTGTAAGCCTAGTGCTGATAAATAGTTATTCGATGCAGTTTTAGTATTTATATTTAAAGAATAAACAAAACGGAAGACTTTAAAATGGTGCCGCGTGAAAGGAGTGCGGCGGTTGCAATCTAGATCAAATGTGGCGGCGGTCCACACGCACCCATACTCTCCGACGATCCGAGTGCCAGCGACGTCAGGATGGTACGTCTGCCCGGATGTACGCCCAAGTTTTCCCAATTGATCCAGGACAGTCGTGCCGTTAAATCTGTAACGTAAAATAGACATTTAAGCATACAATTGCACTGCAAAAAAAGGCAAACTCCCCCTGGACTACTTACCGCTCGTGTTCCAGTGTGCCCGGTCGGCCTTTATTTCCCCCCGCAGACACTTTTCCACGTACGTGAGCGGATCGTAGTCCGCCTCGAGCACCTCGCGCAGCAGTGCAATGTACGCGATCGCTAGCCGCAGCGTGTCGATCTTGCTGAGCCGCTTCTCGTACGGAAACGTTGGCACGTGCACGCGCAGCTCATCGAACGCCGAATTAATGCTGCTGTTAATGGTGGAGCTAAACATTAGCCGACGGTGGAACACATTCGCCTGGGTGGGGGATGGGAGAGCCTTGTTACTTACCCATTCGGGGCGGAACGCATCATCCGTTTGCGCTCGCGGACGTTCGTCTGCTGGCGTTGCATTTTGTTGTACGGTGGCGGATTGTACGGGTGGGTTCCCATCGTCGTCGACAGGGACGGGCTGGGTGGGGTGGACGAGTCCAAACATTCTGCAGGGAAAAATGTAGCAAAAATGTAACGTTTTTTTGTGGAAGCATATTTAAATTCGCACACACTGAAACAGGATAACAGGAATGATTAAACCAGCTGAAGGTTTCTTCCGGCTCGGATCTGGTACCGATGCTGCCATTAATGCCTCACTCGCATTGGTGGTGATTTTAATGACTATCTTCACGTTGCATTAAAAGATCAAGCTGCCCATCGCTTGAAGAGCATGTGTGTGTGCGTGTGTGTCTGTGTGCACTTCAAGGTGAATGCAAAACAAAATTAGCCAATAAAATTAGTTTTCCAGCTGCGTGACTCTGTACGATAGCGTTTCGATCCAGTGCACAGCATGATAAGTGGGTTCTGTAACGCATTTTAAAGTTTCTTCAGCAATGCGGAAGAACGACAGATATCGGCTCGGAATCGGTGAGGATGTGAACCATATTGCTGCAGCCTTCCCCGATAACCAGCACGTGGTTAAAACGTGGTTAGAAAATTGTGCAGAACATTGCATAAATGGCTATCAAAAGCAACCTTTCCCGAAGGCCACGGCCATGAGGGTCACGGTGAGTCACGGTTGCTACCGTTCTTACCTGTATGATGAAGATACTGATGCTGCATCTGCCGTATGCTGGTCGGGTTCAGCCTCAAGTTGGGGGGCGCATTGCCAGTGTGGCCGCTGTGTCCGGCACTGTGTCCCGCGCTGCTACTGCCCGCACCCCCATTCCCGGGGGCGGCGTTTAGCTGATGGTGCTGTGCATAGACGCACGATGGCAGATCGGCCATCAGCTCGTCGTCGAAGCTGTGAAACCCGATGCCACTGTACGATGCGTTTGGGGCGTTGTACATAAGCACATCCATTTTCGGCAGCAGTGGTAGGAATAGAAAATCGATTTGGACCAAGTTTAAGCACAAACAGAACGCTCAAAATCCACAGCACAACAAACACAGAACCACCAAATGCAGGATCGACACACAGGAAGGGTATCACGTGTACACGGATTTTGTGAGACTTTTTAGTTTAAAAAATCATCAATAAAAATCTCATTTACAGTCCACACAATATCACAAACCGACGGGGGGAGTTTTGGGGATATATTTTTCGAGAAAATAACTAAACGGATCACAGCAATATCGATGATAACCTCAGTGGCGGCGAAGACGATGAATCCGGTAACTGTGAGCGGCAAATTTTATCCATCGCTTTGGGAATTCTTATTGAATTTCACAGATTTTTGCACTCACTGCAGGTTAAACTGACCAACACTAGCTCTATGAATGGCAAACCAGCAACTACAAAGGATGTGCTGGATCTGCCCGGTTCTTATATAGGATTTTAGGGATGCTGTTCCGGGTGCCGCAGCCGTGTAGCGCGAAGGGGACGCGACCCTTTCGTTTGCGCATGTGCATCCTTTCGTGCGTTACTCCTCCCATTGCTGGAAAAGTCGGGGAAAACATGAAAGGACCAAATGCAATGGCCGCCGGCATACGGTGGAAAGCATTTAGCGACGGTACTCGTCGAGGCCCGCAACCCATGAGCGTCGTATTAAAGCGGACGAAACGATGATTTCTCCAATGCTGAGAAGAAGGAATTGTCGCTTTTAAAGCATACATATCTATTTTTTTATTTTTCTTTCTTCTTTCTTTTATCTATCCTTCATTGATCAATAGCGTAGCGTTTTTTTTGCGGTTGCCGTTTGAATTTATCTTTGCAGTGCGCCACGAGTGCTATAGTTTAGTCAATATTGTGTTCGATCAACATCGCGGCCATTCAAACCTTTAAATATTGATCGTGCAATCTAAAATGTTTTGCAGATGCATTGGTGCCATCGACGATGACTGTTATCGCTGTTCAACGAACGAACTTTCAGAAGCAAATTGGCACACATGTTTTTGAAGTATTTGTTTAAATTTAAGCGGGAAACACGGAGAACAAACGGAATAAACAACCGGTTGAAAGAGCGATTTCCTTCATTCCATTGCATCTTATGCAATACATGTTTCGGTTATTTTAGCTAATACCATAATATTATGTTAGAATTTAATATTCGTTTTTGGTACAATAATGTTCAGCACAAATTGGTACAACAGACACTTCCGAACATCAGGTTGAATTTGTTTAATTTAATCTGCTGTTAAAAGGTCCTAATATTCTCTGATTGATAAAGCGATTAAGATAGGATGTTAGGTTTATAGTAAAAGTATGTAAAGAGTTTCCAGGATCGGTATTAAAGTATACATTTAAGCATTCAAGCCATTCAAGCCATCAATCGGTTAAACTTACTCAAGTTCCGATTGGATGGCTACAATAGCTACAGCAAACTTTATGGAACAAAAATTAAAAATAAATATAAACAATAATGTTAGATTTCCAATTAAAGAGATTAAAAAATAATTGATTTGTAAAATTTCTTTTATAACATTGTTTTGCCAAGACTAGCTGATAGAGAAACGTTCGGGAGCGGAATGGATGTATGTTTTTTATTGACACGTTCAGCCTGGCGCTGATTTTCATCAACTTTCCGTCCCGCCGGCATCTACAACACAAGCAGTTAATTTTGAACCAATAATGCATGTAGCAAAATTGTAATTGTTTTTGCTATAATTTTAGATGTATTTTGTTCATCAAAACTGTTACGTGTTTGATAAAATTTTTGTCAGCTGCTTAAAACATTTTAGCTTAAATTACAAATTTTAACTCTCGGTTAGCGATCACCTACTGGTGGTTCAATCATTACCTATGCCATCCTCTGTAACTAAGATTAACTACTCTACTATAGACAAAATATGTTTCATAATTATAAAGCCAGAAATTAATATCATAGTAGAATTATCAGACTCTTATTTTACATTTGCATGAACGAATATGAATGACCAACTGATTATAAAGATTCTTACTGTAAAAAAGAGAATTGAAAAAAACAATGAGAAATGAAACATAGTGATAAACAATCAGAAATGGAAAAAGATAATCAAATCTAAATAAAAGAAGAGAATTGAGGAAACAATCGGTAATGAAACATACTGATTAACAATAAAATATGGAAAAGATAATAAAATGGCAGTAAAAGTTTTAGATCTCAATAATATCGTGTGTTAATGATTGTTTATTTGTTTATTTGTATTTGTTAAGTAATTAGCCATCGTTGGCCTTATCGCTGATCTTATAAACTAACTATTGTCGTATGAATTCAAATTATTTTGTTTGGGTCTATGAGAACATGCGAAAAATTCAAAACTGAATATCAATTTGCAAATATTCGACGCAATGGGGGTCTATGAGTGTTAATTAATAATTATTACAGTGCGAATGGGTATAAAACGTTCAAAACTGATAAACATTGTGATACACATTTGATTGGTTTTTCGAGAAGTTATTTAGATTTGCTTTTCATTCGAGCTACAGGTGTCTGGTCTGGGGCCTGGACGACAATTGAAAAAAATCAAACAACATTCTAAAACCAAAATTACCTTCTTAAACCCCCCCTCCCCCGTAAATCCCCACATTCTTGTAAAATTCCCTTCTATTTACTTCACCATACACCAAGAACAATTCTTTAATTGAAGCATGAGTAATCCCCATCCCAATGAAGAATCTAATATCAAACGCTCCCCCAGCCGGGAAAGGATCGTCCTGGACGCGCATGTTTTGATGCCGTGGGGAATCCCACCGAAAAGAACCCAGATCGCCACGGGCCCCTTTTAATCGAGCTTTCACGCGTTCCTTGCATCCGCCCGAAGTAGCGAAGCTTGCTCGACCAAAGCCGAGATATGAGCGTGCGTGCGGTTTGGCCCGCGCATCGTTACTCGTGACGTCAGACGAGCCAAGGCGGCAACGCTGTGGCAAAGGCGGTTTAAAAGCGTTCGGGCCCACCGATCGCACGTTCAGTCGATCGCGTACGTTTGTCTGCCGTCCAGCGCAGAAAAGCTGCCGTGCGCGTCCGTTAGCCTTCTCGTTGCCTGCGGTACGTCGTAGTCCTCCTGTAATGGTCGAGTCTAGGAGACGACATTGAGGAAAGTGAGCAAGTGATTTGGTGCCAATTCAAATGTGCCCTTTGTCAGTTTTGAACGTGAACAAATACACCCATTTGAAGGGCCAGTCATCAATTGATTTGTGAAAATAAAAGTACAAATGCGGCAAACGTTGCCGAAAGGAAAGACGTGTGAAACATCATCTTGCGTTAGTGATATGCCGCCAGGAGTGTGCACGGTCTGCCAGATAAAAGCCATCTCGTGATAACGTGGAGTAGTATCGTTAAATTTAAATCTATTTGTTCTGCATCACGCGGTAGTTCGGTGTGGGTTGATAAGTAGTGACAAGTTACCGCTGTCGGTGGCTAGTTGGGAAGAGTGGTTGGCTGTCAAGCAGCAAAGTTGTTCAAAACGTGCGGAAGCCAGTACAGGAGCTGTGTCCAACACGCGTCGCAGCCTAGCGGTTGATAACGATTGATCAGTGATTTTGCCTGTAAGTGTCACGAAATGTGCTTCGACGATTGAGTAGTTTCTGGAGTGGGATTGTATTTTAACAACGTGAGAAAGGGTTTAAAGATTGTTACACTTTGAATAACTTTGAATGTGTATGGGATGAGGTGCAATTAGTTTAAACAAACTTTACTATCTAGCGCGTGTCAAATATTTTTTGGTGCATTTGTTTAATCTGATCTAATCTATTAAACGTTTAAATGCTCTAAATATTAACCAAAAGTTCACCAGATTTCGCACAATTAAATTGAACGGTTATAAATTGATGTTGTTTTGGTATATTTTTCACTTCTTTTGTGTTATTTGCCTATGAGACACCCTATTTTTCGTTTACAACCAACCGTAAACAACCAACAAGGAAGTTTGCAAACTATTCGCGTTTCTTCATAAATATGCATCATCCATCGCCACTGCTGATAACCGTATGATTGTCCCGAACGACGGTCGTCGTCTAAATCGATCTCAAATCTTGAATCTTATACCATGCCAACTCCCACTACCCCGTAACCACAAAACCGTAACAAACGGCTGCTAAAGCTCAGTCGAACAAACATATCAAGTAGAAGCAGCGACAACGACGGTACCGCTACGGCGTATATTTAATCGGTTAATAAAAACATAGAGCAATTCCGCAACCAAACAGGACGGAAGTGGTTGCAAATTTGGTGAATCGCGGCAAAATTGTGCGATACGTTACTTCCGTGACCGGTGGGAGGGCTAATGCGGCAGTAAGGAACACTTTTATGCTTGTGTTGATTGACTTCTATTTCTGGTTTTGGGTTGGTCGATCGAAATGCATCGTTCGGGCCCAAATTTTGACCAATATCGATTAGCACAAGTGGCACAGGCAAGCATTGACCGACAATGGTTGCGTTATGCAAAAGAAGAAGAAGAAGAAGAATAATAAGAAGAAGAAGAATGTCGATGTTATACTATGATGTTGTTTAGGTAAAATTATTAGGACTTTACGCCGAATGGTGAACATTTATTGGTCTCTCCTCATCGTCTAAAAATGAATTCAAAAATCAATGTCAATTTTAAATGATCTATCGATCGGCGAAAAACAATAATACCTCAAACCTAAAAAAACACTGTCCAGATCAAACTAGATTTCGAGACACAAAGAATAATGTTTTCTTCATTATGCGCCTGCTTTCAACTGACGCCTTTCTGCAGCCTCAGCTCCAGCCGACCATCAAATCGGTTCCAAATCAATAAAAGAAGCACATTAAAATGTGGGGAGAACTAGCCAGAGCTGTTTTCGAAACAGTGATCCATTTTGGTTGTTGCCGCCGAAAGTGAGAGTGAGGGCTAAAGTCTATCACCCAAGTCTTCTATCCATCCTTTGGTGAAGGTTGATAGTGGACCTATATATGCATGTTTCGGGTTTTTTTTCTTCTTCTGGGGGGAACGGGAAGGTCGTTTGTTGTTGCGCAGCACACAGTACCGAAACTATGCTTTTGTGTAACAAAACGGGTACAGAAGCTTAACAACAACCATCCACCACTATCCAGCCACGGTATAGTGGCTGCATTTGAGTGAATTTCAATGATAACTGCTCGGCGGCATAAAGTGGTTAATGGTAAATTATATCATTAAATACCTCAAGGTTCATAGTTTGTGTTCATCCGTGAACAAACAGAGAAAAAAACGAAGCACACATACCCACTGTAAAGTGGTAACTCAATTACTTCGCTCGCATTCGTTTTATTTAAAATAATGCATTGAAGCAGGTTTTTCCTTTCAGTAGTGTGATATTAAGCTGATAAGCTGCCAGCAACCAGAAGCTACCTTCAGTGATCAGTGGTGTTGCTGTTTCGAACGGATGAAACATTTGGTTCCATTCCAATCTTCAAAGCATCTCAACCTCACGCTTCACGCTTTGGCCCTATCGGTCGCTACATTTACCCTACCACGGTGGAGTGTATCGTAGCCACTAGGTCAAGTACCCGTGTGGAAGGCTGCACCTCGGTTGTGCCTCACCGTTATGCAATCTTGCAGGTAATTGTGTGTCAAACAGCATACCGGCTTAATGTGGATGCTGACACCAAACGGTGTAAAATAGATTTGCGATAGAAAGATGGATGATAGATCACATGCTTGATGGGTTAGGTAGAGACTGGTAGAAACTGAGAAGAAACGAACTATGTAGACGTTCAACAATGTTAGAAGAGAACTCATTTTTAACAACTTATTCTATGATTTCACAACTTCTCGATTGTTCATAGACAAAACAAGCAAACTTATCGGGCCTTCTTATCTCACAGCAATCGAGATGCTAAATGTTGGTGCCGCAAAGCTTACCCTACCATCGTTATGTTTATGATGCTACTAGAAAGTGACGTCTGTCGTCTGCTAGTTTTATCTTGCTTCCTCCGAGTCTTGTTGTCTGTCACTACGATCTTCGCTTATCACAGATTGTGTGCCCCATGCTGCATGGCTACGGCAAACAATAACCCTCACTCGCTATCAGCTATGCTCACGTGCCTGCGGATCTCATCCCAACCGGGCAAAGAGGCAAATGAGTAAGCAGAATCGTTCCGCAGCATCGAGGGCGCGGTGAACATGAGATTCCGTTATGATTGTTCACCTTCGCTAACCCGGGGCGAAAGTAAAACTGTTCTCTACGCTGCAAACCCTGCTGGCCACTCGATCGTGATAATACCCGTGTGATCGTCATTATTGATGGTGTTTAGTTGTTTTTTTTTTAGCGCATTGCGTGGTACGCGAGTTTATGCAAATACGGGGAACATTGATTTCTTCATCTGATTAGCAGATATCACGCCTTGCAGCTGGTAGCCATTTCGCACGTGAAGCTGCACGACGGTGTAAGATGAAAGTTTTGCACCGTGTTTCATCATTACACTCGCTAATCGATGTTGCATGTTTTGTTTGTTTTGTTATGTGTTGTTTTTGCATAAGTTTAACTGTTTGTATTTTATTGCTACTTCTCTTCTTTCGCAGGGCGGTGTGGACCTCACTGAAATTTGGTTTTAAAGACAGAAGCGCATGCAGATGATGCATCCTCGTTTGTAAAGCAGTGGATAACACGTCAAAGAGGAGTCAACTACCCCGTAAAGATAACAGCATCTGCCCGCTAACGGAACTATGGCTGTTCGAAATAGCACGTTGACAGCCGGTCGGTATCGGCTGCCAGCCTTGGCCTTAGTAACTGCCACCATCTTGCCTATCCTGTCGCTGATGGTTCCAACCGGTCACTCGCAAAGCGTCATCACGGGTAAGTTCGCTGTTGCCGGGGCTCGAGCTATTATACGAGATGCTGTATCAGGTCCTTCCTGCACTTCTTGTACGTATGAAGAGTGGTTTGTGCAGTCGTAAGACTGTAAATGTCCCAACTTGGATTTCACCTGCCTTCAATGCACATTCATGGTAAACAAATGATCGCGTCATAGCGGAGCCTCTTTTGGAAGCGTTCTTTTGCGGTGGAGCGGGATTTACCAGCTGCTTTTGGACGTACCAAACCCATCCCGGAAGATCATCTTTCATGTGGTACCGCTGCAATGGAAACTGGTTTCTTGTTTGTCTGGAAGATTGTGGCAGAGGTGTGCCATAACAAAAAAAATAACAGCACGATCGGAATAATCGAAAAAAACAGTGTGATTTTGGTATCTTTCTGTGATTTTTTGGCGAGAGGGATTTTAATCCCCACAAAAAGGGAATCCCACGAACAGATGCGACGGTATGCAAGTCATCACCGACGACTGATTTGTAATCTATTAGAGTGGATGAATAATCGACATTATCTTATACTTCCCCCTGCCCGCGGCGTGTTAGCGTGTCGGAGATAATTAGACAAACCTTAAACGATTTTCAGGTCACCCATTAGTAAACGGCAAAGTTTCAATGTTTAGCTGTACGTTGGTTTGACGTTTCTCAACATCTGCCACAAAACCAGTTACATCTGGACGATGGTAGCGGCTTTGGGACAACAGATTCCAGGTTGGTCGCCTGGTTGCCATTTCTAGCTAACGCACCTGGCTCAAAACGGCACTTTACGTCATCCACAAGACGCATAGAACGGGGTCTCAGTTTCAGTGCAGTTGCCGCGTGTACAAGCGCGCATGTTGAACGGTAGCGATCTCCACGTTCTGGACATTCCGACGCGTGACATGGACCGCTCCGTCACAGACCGTTGATCGCGTGAGGCAGTGTGTGAAACCCTTCTTTATGATTCACGCTGCCGGATTGCCGGACTGCGTATGTAGGGTGACGGTTGACTGCGATCGGGAAGCGTTCGTGGAAGGCACCGACATGTGTGGAAGGGTGGGAGAATAATGAATGAAAGGGGTAGAGGAGGAGTAATTAATTTGGGCATAGAAGTTGCGAACTACGATCGATACGAACTCAATTGCAGGCTGGGCATCGAACACACAGTTTGGTTTCGCCTGGTAGATACTTTAACCAGCGAAGCTAATGCTCACACGACACGAACTCGAGGTGCGTTTGGCAACGACAGAGTTCTTACGCTTTCCGTATGCACGCACGGACATCCTTCTGGTTGATTTTATTGCCGATTCTCCATCCAGCGGCACACCGATGTCCTTTCACTTTCGGGCGTATGAGGTTCTGATGGGTGGTGAAGCTTGTAGCGCGCCGGACGGCTACATTGTGGCAGAGGGTTTTTAATTTCGCAAATGATATACCTTCGCCGCGCTTGAAACAATCTACCGGAACCGCATACCAAACTAGTTTCGCTTTTTAGAACTGCTCCGGTGATACCGGAGCTGGATGTGTGTTTGTGTGTGTGTTTCGCGTTAATGTATGCGACGGATAATTAAATACCACGAACGCTAGATTTCCTCGAGCGAACGCGAATAGTCACCGTCGCAGCCTGGCTTTATTCGATTCGGACACGGACCCGCTGCCTGCCGGATCTAGCCGCGTGCGAGTTTGGCGGAATGGTTTAATCCTACTGGGAAGGTGATTTGTTATTGTGTGTTTTTTGTTTGTTTTGCCAGCAGGCTCCCGCTCCATCTCGTGCGCTGAGCAGTCGTAAAATCAGTTTTATGATTGATGAATGAATTCCCGCGCATAATAGTGCTCGAAAGGAAGGGCTCATTAGCGGCACAATTCAACCATCAGATAATTGGAAGGCCACAGGTTCTGCTCAGAACGCAGCCTCTGCCAGTTGGATGGCATCTCCGGTCGCGTCTCCGGTGACGACCCACGGTCAAGGTTAAGGGGCCTACTGGTGCTTGGCTTCGTCTTGAGACCGCTCACGTACCGCTCGAATCGGACGTACGCGTGCAGGTGCGAACGGTCGGCCCAGCTGTTTGGATCCACATTCACACGCAACCTCTCGATCGGCTGGTTGCGATAGAAGCGGCAAAGTGGAGGACTTGATCGTGTGAACTTATGTAACATATGCGGTAGATCGTTTGCCAACTCGATCGCTGTTAGTGAGTAAATGGTGCTGCTATCGCCCTTGCTTCGAGGGTTTGCTTTGTTTCTTGGTTACGAGCTTGGAACGCTCCAACCCCATCGGAACGATGCACGGCGAGTGAGTGATTATACGTGCCTGTGTCAATTCTAGTGCACATAAGCCTTTGCCCTGTTATCAAACCTCATCAATCGTGTATGCATTAAAGGAGCTATCTTGCGAAAAAAGATAGAAGATAATTGATTTGAGAGTGGAACTTAATGCCTGGCTGAATGGAATTATAAATGGTCATTTTTTGTTCGATCTATCTCGATCTCGCGATAACGGATTGTGTGTGTGGTACAAGTTGGTTGCTTTTAAGAATTGTCATAAAATAATCTATTTTTAGGAAGAAGCTCATTTTTGCATTCCTGCTTTTTAATTTAATCTATGCCACACTCCCACGAACATCTTGTCCAGCGTGTTCGTGAGCTACTTTGTAATCAATCCCGCTAGTGTTACGGTATAATTACGGCCGGACCCATTACGACTGCTTAATTACCGTAATGGGATGGTGCGATGAGTGTCGCACGTTGCCACCTTCTGCTAACAGGGAATGATGCAAACAGGTGCCACTGGTGTTCCTTGTTTCGTCCCTCGTTGATTGATGGCGTGAGTTGGGAGGTTTACGCCGCGATGTATATGATTAAAACGGATTTGAATTCATTCACACGGTTTATCGCGCCTGTCCTGACAGGGGCTATGCGGTGGGTATTAATAATCCATCGCACACACCCTTGTCCGTAGAGGCGTTTTCGTGGTGGGAGAGCGACCAAATTTGTTAACTCTATTATTCTGTTATGTTTCTGTTGCACTTCTGTGACCCTGTGGCTGTAAGTTAGCCGTCGTTGGTCTCAACAAGTTTGTTCACCAAGTCCACAGGAAGAGCTTTAAAGCTATTTCAACGACACTATCCGGAAGAAGTGAACCAACCATTCTGTTTGGGAACATTCCATTCCATCAACGCAATTGCACAATGGTCACGTTACATTATGCGAAGGTTTTTCGGGGGGGCAATTCGTGTCCATCGTGTTGATACGATTTCATTACAATCGGTATCTTTCCAGAATATCAAAGCACATCCTTCAACGTACCCAGCTGATGCGTGCGCGTGGGGGGTAAGTTGCCATGTAATCGGCATGAATCGGCTGTGCCATCAGCGACATCTTCCCCCCCTGCGAGGGTCATTCGCTATCGCATCAGATGCGTTTTGTATACGCTCAAACCGACGCGCTTAGCAAGTGGGACAACAAAATGCCTTGACAATGATCAGCGATATTTCGCACTTGACATGCGCGCGCACTGGAACATGCTACGGGAGGATGTTTACAGGCGCTGGAGGTGAATATCAATGAGATAACCGTGGTGCCGCACGTGTGGTTTAGCAGCGTTTGGGTAGTCGAAAACAGAGAAGGTGAGAAAAAAAACAAACGTGCTATCGTAATCGTTGCTTAGATAATGGCTTCACACTTGCTGTTCCAGCAGCATACATGCCTAGTTAAGAAGCGACTCTATCTTGTAAAACATAATGCTTCCTACGATTCGTTGCAATGAAATGCTCACGTACTTAGCAAGCATTTTAAGAACGTTTTGTTTTTTAGTAATAGAGTCTTGTGGTAAAATTCTAATTTACATACAAGTCTCCAAATTAACTTTGATGTCTTGACCTATCTAACACCATCGTGGGCTGATAGATAACACCGGAATTAATTACGATTGCAATTACATCGTCTAGCTACTTCTACTTTGCCTTTGTGAATCATGCTAGATGCTACAAACATTGGAGATGATCCTCTGTCCATATAGTCGATTTTTTTTATTTCCGCAACAACTGTAATCAATCCATCTCTACCTAAGTGCATGTAATGAGGACCTATTACTAATTGTTGATGGTTGGTAACAATTAAGCCGTGCAGTTTATGAGTATGCCACGGTACTGGCATGTGATGTTATATGCGTTGCAAGGCTACGAATTCCTTAGCTGAAAGAAAGTTTATTTCAATTTAGCTTTGGAGACAAGAGTTAGAGATACAGATTTTATGGATTATTAAACAATTCTTCAAATGAAACGCAATGTGCATATTAACTTGCTAAAAAAAAAGATTTGATGAAGGCTTTTTTGCAAAGTCATGTAGTCATCATGGAGAATTTTTTGAAAATCATCAGTGTTTAATTATGTTTAGTGTTATTTGACGTTGCTGTTATTATACTTCGTTCCAGTCTGGTTAGTAATATATCCTGCCCGGCCTATTAGAATAGAAAAAAATCTAGTTAATTCTTACTTAAGAGGTACAATCCGGAAGGACGCTCATTAGACCTTCAAGTTGATGTTCATCAATTTAAAATTCGTGTTGATACCTCCAAGTACAAACTACTAAATTAATTTAGATAATTTGAGATATTTAAATTTGTTATAAGATACCTTAAGAGAGAAAATAATGAAAGCACTACAATGGAGTTATGGGACGATGAACAAAATGCAGATAAGTATGTGAAGTTGAAAATCTCTTGGAATTTGAAGTTTGTAATAATTGATTGACAGTAAATAAAAGTCTCCTAGAGTGGGAAGGTTTGTTGAGTGAATGATTTTTATTAGACTTAGGAGTGAATTGTCATACGCATGCTAGAGAATAGTTCAATAATTATGTTGTAAATTATAAGTCGTATTACCAACCAATTTCCTTTCATTCCTTTCTTTACAGATTGCGACACGAGCAAATGCCAACCATTGTCAAACATCTCGGAGGTGTCTCTCGAACCGGGACAGCGGATCCGTCGCGAACTAGATCCGTGCTGTGAGATCCTTCGATTGTACTGCGACACTAGCGCCTGTCCACCGCTGATCGAGTTTTGCGATGCTGAGCGTACCATTCGCCCTAAGAACATTGCTGGCACGTGCTGTACACTGCAGCGTTGTGGTTGGTAGCAGCTTTTCATCAGTCAATTCCAAAGCTAACTGTTAACAATTTGCTAAACTCTTCATTTCAGATAACTTTTGTGAAGTGTACGCCAACGGAGAGGTGACTACGCGATCGGTAGGCGAGAAGTGGTTTAACATGGTGAACGAAACCACGTGCATGAACTATGAGTGTTTGCGGAACGATGCAAACGAAACGTTCATCAACTCTATCGGGATACAGTGTAACACCACCTGTCCTGAGGTATTTTGCAACACATTTGAGCTTTTCACTGAGAGCCCTCGGACACTAAGACCTTTCCCTTTCTTCGGATATCGTTTATTTGCAGGGTTTTGAAGCACAGCTCTCTGAACAACACTGCTGTCCTCAGTGCGTCCAGTCGCAGTGCAAGTTTAACGATCAGTTCTACCGCGAGGGACAGTCGTGGGCAAGTCCTGACGGGTGTCTAGTCTACCGTTGCGTCAAGGAGAATGGTTTCCTATCGATCAGCTCGAGCCGCAAGCAATGTCCAGCGGTGGTAAATTGCCCCGACCAGCACATCGTTGAGCGTGATTGCTGCCGGGTGTGCAATTACACCGAGGCGCAGATGGCACCGGGTTTGACGACCGCTTCCCCGATTGAGCCGGAAGAAGGAGTCGATTTTTACGAAGAGCTAAGCTACGACAACCATCCCTGCAAGCGGGCATGCACGCTGGGCCGCAAGCCGGAAACTTGCTACTACCGTTTCCGGCTCGAATGGTATCGTACGCTGAGTAAGGCGTGCTACAACTGCCCGTACAATGCGACCGACTGCGAACGACCGCACTGCATCACCGGGGACGGTGTGCGCAGGAACGTAGCCGTCATTAACCGCATGATGCCGGGTCCGGCGATCGAGGTGTGCGAGAACGACATCATCGTGGTGGACGTGGAAAACCATCTGATGGGCGAAAGCACCACCATCCACTGGCACGGTTTGCATCAACGGCGCACTCCGTACATGGACGGTGTGCCGCACGTGTCGCAGTGTCCGATCAGTCCGGGAACGACCTTCCGGTACACGTTCCGGGCGGATAATCCGGGGACGCACTTTTGGCACTCGCACACGGGCATGCAACGCGGTGACGGTGCGTTCGGCGCACTGATCATTCGCAAGGACAATGACATACAGGAGCTGCTGTACGATCACGATCTGTCAGAGCACGTGATTACGGTGCAGGATTGGGGCCACGAGCAGGGCGTCTCGCTCTTTGCCTCGCACCATCACTCGACAGGTGATAATAAACCGCCGAATTTGCTGATTAACGGACGCGGCAAATACTTCCAGCGGTTTGCAAAGACAACTCCACTTACTACGACGACCACCAGTACGGAGGAGCCGGCGCTGGAGCCGGAAACGATTATGGCAATCGAACCGGAAAGTACCACGCTGATGGAGGAGCTCCCAACGACTACGGTTCCAATTACGGACGCTACCACGCCGGACGATGCAGAGTTGCTGCAGGCAAGTAGCAACACTAACCTGAAAACAGTGCTTCGCGCGGAGGAGGTGCGCCACCGTACCAAGCGCCAGTCGCGTACCGTCAACTTTAATGCCATCGTCGTACCGGAATCGAAACACATCCCGCTGAAAGTGTTCCACGTGGACAAGGGCCGACGGTACCGGTTCCGGCTGATCAATGCCGAGTTTCTCAACTGCCCGGTGGAGCTGTCGATCGAGAACCACAACCTCACGGTGATCGCATCGGACGGGTTCGGCATTCAGCCGCTGGAGGATTTGGGCTCGTTCGTGAGCTACGCCGGCGAGCGGTTCGACTTTATCGTGA
The DNA here is from genome assembly GCF_016920715.1 of Anopheles arabiensis. NCBI lineage: Eukaryota > Metazoa > Arthropoda > Insecta > Diptera > Culicidae > Anopheles > Anopheles arabiensis. The sequence goes on along the minus strand of NC_053517.1, from coordinate 41,592,965 downwards.
AGGCGAACCAACCGGTCGGCAACTATCTGATGCGGTTCCGCGGTCTGATGGACTGTGACGAGCGGTTCACTTCGGCGTACCAGTTTGCCGTGTTGCGGTACCGGGGCGCACCGACCGACACCGAGTACGAATCGTGGCCACCGTACGATTATGAAGCACCAGGCGTCCAGCTAAACTCGCTGAACCGTGGACCCGGAGCGGAGAACGTCATCACCATCGCCGAAACCAGTGCCCTCGATCAGGAAGATTTGCTGCTGCTGCGCAACGAGACGGACTACAAGTTCTACGTGTACTACGACTTCTACGGCAAGGACAATCCTCACTTTCACGTACCGTCGCTGTACGGCTTCCAGCAGGTGGTGAACAACACGAACCGGCTGTACACGCCGCAGCTGAACCACATCTCGATGCGCATGCCACCGGTACCGTTCCTGCCCGGCAAGGACGTGCTGGACGAGAGCCAGTTCTGTAATGAAACGAGCGTGCGCGATCGTAACTGTCGGCAGGAGTTCTGCGAGTGCAGCCACGTGCTGCAGATACCGCTGCATGCCACGGTCGAGATGGTGATGATCGACGAGGGCTTCACGTTCGATGCGAACCATCCGTTCCATCTGCACGGGCACGCGTTCCGTGTCGTCGGGATGGATCGGGTAAGCCGCAACACCACCATCGAGGACATACGCCGTATGGACGAGGAGGGTCGGCTGCCCCGAAGGCTCAAGCGGGCGCCGATCAAGGATACGGTCACCATTCCGGACGGGGGCTACACAATCATTCGCTTCATCGCCAACAATCCAGGTAAGTTGAGATGGGATGAAACGACGTGAGGGGAAAGTGTTCCTAATCTGATCTTTCCTTCTCCGGTATACTGCAGGCTACTGGTTGTTCCACTGCCACATCGAGTTCCACGCCGAGATTGGCATGTCGCTGGTGCTGAAGGTTGGTGACAGCTCGGAGATGTTACCTGCGCCGGCCAACTTTCCCACGTGTTACGATTTCAAACCGAAACTCGGCCAGCTGGGCAGCGGAGGTGCAGGACATGGCCACAGTTTGACTTCTTCACTGCTGCTAGTTGTGTTATTGGTGGTGTCGTTGCAACGACTTCTTTAAGTGAAACGGGAACGTGAACAAACAATTTGTGATATTAGACGCTTTCCGAACGGAGCCAAGTGTTTTGTTCGACCATAGTATTACCAGCCCATTCGCGTGGTCTGCCTGCGCCGGCTGGGCTTAAGTTATGACTCCTATTTTCCTACCCCATAAGCAGCATACTGAAGCTCGCCTGATTCTTCTACACCGCTATCGGTACAAACCGTGCAAAGTGCTCTTAAACAAGTGAAACTGAATAAAGTCTTAAGAAACACTCTAGCTGTTTGTCTATTTCCCCGTTTTTTTTTTGCATCCGACCACCGTTGGAAATGAAGGTGGACGATTCATCTGCTTTTGACACGCCCATTCGTTTGTGCGTACCGTGCGTCTGGGGTGCTAAGGGTTCGAACTTCCCTTTCGATGGCGCTACCAAACCCAAAAACAGGGAAGAATTTTGCCTTCCTTAATCGCCCAAACAACTTTGGCGTTATTATCGTTTGAACATAACAAAAGAAAACATAACCGTTTCACGCTGTGCAGCGATCGTGAAACGTGCAACAGAGTACAGCACAACAAGCGGCAAAACCGATTGCTCTTGGAGGGTGACTGCTACCGCACGACCACCCCAGTCTAGTACGGTTCCTTTCGGGCGCTAGTGATAGTGGGTGATGCTGCAACTGATGGGTAAATCGATACCGACCAGACATTCAGCACCCTTTGCCGGTGCAAAATTGCCCGCATGCGCCCTGGTAGCAGGAGGGCTATGGTTTCTTTTTTGCAGTGTCCTAGAGCGGGGAACCATAACCGCCCGGTACTTCTCGTTTCCCCCCTCCGGTGCCGAGCAGGTGCCTTGGCGAATGAATGCGGGTAATGGCGCAAAGGTTGTTGCTGGGGATGTTTTGGACACATGCAGCACAAAAGGCAAAAAATAACCTTGCTCTACACGTCGTTGTGTCCTCGATGCGTCAAGAAACTGCGAGAACAAAACGAGTATTATTTCTAACGATTTATTTCAGCATCGTTTGGAAACATTTTTGACTGTTTCTTTGTTGTATTGGGAAAGAATTTTTAGCTGCTAATATAAACTTTGCTGTAGGCAGAATGGAATGTGTCCATAGGTTTTGTTAATAAATCTTCACAATCCAAAAATATTTTGAAATAAATGTTCAATTCTCTTCATGAGATTCCGGATGTTTCATGTTTAAGTGTTTTTTAACTGAGAATCACTCCAGTTAGCGAACCTCCAGTTAAAAAGCACTCCAGTTAAAACACATTCAGTTAGCGGTCACCTACCGAAAATTAAAAAACGGTAAATATGATAGACATGTTGTTGGGGGAGATATTTGGGAATTTGGCTTTTTGTCTAGCAAAAGAGTAGAAAAGTAATATTGTTTCCACGAATATTAGTCATAATTCAAGTTGAAACGGTTATCATGCTAGGACCAAAGAAGAGGATTATGTTTATACTTAGCGTCTGTTGTTTTACTTACTTACTTATATGGCGCTACAACCGGTTTGCGGTCTTGGCTTGCATCAGGAGTGATCAGGAGGGATCTTCCTCTCGAACGCGGCTAAGAGAGTTTTCTCAGATTTGGACAGTGTATATAAGTATTATTTAGTCCCAGCTTCGAATTGATTTGATTTGATCCTTGCGCACAGCTCAGCTATCATCCTATTATCGTTACTGACCTTTGACTCAAGGTAGGTGAATTCTGGGACGACTTCAAAAGTGTGTTCACCTATCTGTACGTCACGTCTAAGTAGATTTTGATTATTTATAGGTAGGGCCGCTGATGTCGCCACCATCAGTTTGGTATTTGTCTCGTTTATCTGCAATCCGAGGTTATCTGCCGCCTGCTCGATCCCTTGGTAGGCTTCTGCTACATAGGAGAGCCGCAGACCAATGATATCTCTATATCATCAGCGTATGTCAGGATCTGGGTTGACTTATAGAAGATGGTTCCCGAAGTCTCCACCCTCGAGACGCGGATGGCCCTCTCTAGCGCCAGGTTAAATAGGAGACAGGCAAGTCCATCCCCCTGGCACAGGACTGTGGTGGTAGCAAAAGGCTCAGAGAATTTTCCATCCACCCACACCTGGCAAGTGACGTTGGTCATAGTCATTCTAACTAGCCTTATCAATTTCGCCGGGATCGCAAAAGAGCTCATAGCGTCGTGCAGTTTTACCCTGGCTATGCTATCATTTGCGGCTTTGAAGTCAATAAAGAGATGGTATGTGTCTTGTCTGTCTTGTCTATAAAGAAAAAAAATTGCGGTGAGTTCTTGCCCTATTAGTAAGCATTAAATTTAAAAATCTACATTGATCCACTGGAGAGTTTGAGGCAAGTTTTGAATGTGTGATATCAAACAGTCACAACGAATGTGTATGCATTTCCGATTTAATTTAAAATAAATAAAGCTCCACCCACCACCTTTTTATACTTCAAAGAATCACAGCAAAAAGTCATTCCGCATCTATTTTCTTTTCCCACGCACATTTCCGGTCCCGGTTGGTCGCTTCAGGCTTCACTCTATAACCGCCTCAATCCAACCCGAATTTCCGTTTGTTACTCCGTCCGCACTAATTTACATTCGAATAGAACTGCAGTGATAGAAATACGGCTTATTTCAAGCGTCGCACGCGGTACATCGGCTTTAGAACATTTCACCACCGGCAAAGCTAATCCACTGCGGCCAACCTTATTCCCACAAAGAGCATACCCTCCCTTCTACCTCCCCCTTTCGGTGCGATGGACTTCCCCTCAATCAGATGACGGCGCGAACATCATTATCAGTGGATAAGTGTGTCACGGCCCCGTGCATTGAGAGGGAAAGCACTGCACCCAACAATTAAAACCACGAAAACATATTGTGGTGTGTGTGTATGTTTGTGCGCGGTAAAGGGGAAAAACATTATAAATATAATATTAAATGCAAATAAAAATAAATCCTAATCCAATTGAAGCTGGTAGGACGAGCGATGGGTGGGCGCCCGTTCGTCCCGCTCTGTAGGGGCTGTTCCGGAAATTGATTTCACACAACACACACTACACACGGTGCGCGGTTAAACCGTCGTCGAAGGTCCAGTCTGCAGGTACTTTCGCCTTGTTTCGCTACCATCCAACTCCCTTCCGGTGCTTTGTCTGAACAGATAGAGTAGGGAGAGCAAGCAGCAGCACCCTTCGGTAGGACGGTACACGCTGGATTTTATCGCCTCGAGCGTATAAATACAACAATTTTCCACCGGTGCCACGGGTTTTCTGTCAGTTTGGCCGCGTGTTTCTCACGTGCCGATGACGATTGGTTTGGAAGGATGGAATGATTTTGGTGCAGTGCAGCGCGCTTTGCTGGCACCCTCGAGTCCTTCTCACTGGTGTGGGGTTTTTTTTTTTCGTTTGCTTTGCACTTCAGTGACGATTTGTCATGTTTCTATCAAGTGAGCGTATGCAGTTTTCGGTGTGAAGTGAAGTGGAGAAAGCAAACGGATATAGGCTTAAGGTGCTGTGAATGTGTTTAAGGGCCTGGTGGGGACACCGAATGGTAAAGACGGACATTATTTAATTTATTTTGGTCTTAATATTATATCACCTAATCCTGTGGATAAAAATTAAATTTTCGCAATATTTTGTAACTAGTTAACTGTTGTAAGTGCTTTATTTTCAAATATAACTGTATCATAGACTGCCCAACACATTCATCATGCAGAAACAGACACTGCATCAACACTGTTTGGCACATATTTTACGGAGATTTTCCTTTACCTAAAACTCTTATCCTTGTTTTTAATATACTAATCGCTCGTTGGAGCAGGTTTGTTTAGCTTTGATTTTCTTCAAATAAATATCGTTAACGAAGGTCCATTATATTTGCCAAATCAAACAGTAGATTTGGTCCCGACGTGATTATGAATTTAAAGTAACATGAAAGAAAATTAATCAAAACTTCTTTATGAATATAAGCTTAAAATTTTGTATTTGTTTAGCGAGAAGTTTGAATCATACAGTTGTTTTAATTGATCATTACATGATGAACATAAAATTATGGGAAACTGTAATTGTGAAAACAGTATGATGGAGAATTTTTTTTTTAATTATTATTCTGGAGGAACGGTTATAATGACCTTTAATTTTAGCATAAATAAAATTTTTGAAGAAGAAAATTTCAGATATTTTCTTCATCCCAGAAATGGCTGTTTTAAAATGTAATGGTTCACTGAAAATGAAGTGTCGGACAAGACTTTTAACAAAACCAACTAAACCGCATACCTTACATTCAACACAATGTTGACCAAACACCCGCACCTAAACGCGGAACCACATTCCGTAAAATGAATACACATTCGACAAACACCAACGCTCCAAGGCCCATCTTACGCGGTCCACCCGGAGGGTCGTCCGAAAGCCTTCCGGCGCGGTTCCATCCCAAACACGGGCGCGTGTCGGTGTGTGTGTGTGTGTGTCGGCAGCATGAAGCGCTATGCGCACGTTCGCTGCACAGTGCTATTGACATTGCTAATTTCTTCAAGTACCCTATAATTTATCGAGCGCCTTCACAGCCCCCAGTGCGCTCAGTGCGCGTGTAAGTGAGGCGTGTCACAGGTCGTGTGGAAGTGGCGGTTTCAAGTTTATGGCTCGCCCGACGACATCGTCGCCTGTAGCCGGAGTTGGCGCAGAAACAGGCAAAAGGGTGACAATTTGTGCTGTAACATCCGGCCCTGGGTTCCGGTTTTGGAGGGTGATGACAGATTTCGATACGGATATAATCGCTTCCTCTCGCACGGCTTTCAACATGGGAGAGCGTGCATCGGTTGACCCTAGGGGTGGAATCAATGGAAGGGACAATACGGCGGGACATCGTTCTATTTAGCTGCGATTTTATTTTTGTTTTGATGACTTCAATTAGTTTCGGGTGGCTGTGACAAATTGTACGAGTGTGGGAACGAGGATTTAAAAACCATCCAACAAAAGGTTCGGGGTTAACTTGAGAAGATTTTTAAAATAAGGTTACATCATTAGATTCGATCATCTGATTTGGGGACGTATTGAACTGCATGTTAGCATCAGGGAAATTTATATTTGTTTCTTCTTCTTCTTCTTTGGCTCAACAACCGATGTCGGTCAAGGCTGCCTGTACCCACTTGTGGGCTTTGGCTTTCAGTGACTAATTGATTCCCCCCCCATAGCAGGATAGTCAGTCCTACGTATGGCGGCGCGGTCTATTTGGGGATTGAACCCATGAAGGGCATGTTCTTAAGTCGTACGAGTTGACGACTGTACTACGAGACCGGTCGAATTTAAATTGAGTAAACATAGTCAAACGATGGACAGAACTGATCTTTTATAAATAAAAGATCATTATTTATAGCAAATATTCAATTTAAAACAGAATACAATTTCCCTCTAATTATCCATCTCAGTTAAATTGTACTAAAATCACATTCACATTCTCACTCATGTTCGTGTAACACTATTCGCTAATGAGCCCGCCTATGGCAGTCTGCAGCCAACGATTCGACGGGCTAAATTTGCCAAAATTGTAACAAATCAAACGACCGTCACCCATTAACGTCACGTCATCGAATCGATGAATGAGTGGCCGCGTGTCGTGTGAATTGGTGGCGCACACGGTCCAGTTTAACACGCGCAATCGATGCGACAAACAATTAATCACAATTATCCACCGCAATCGCGTGGTACCTCCTGCTTACTATCTCCTGTGTGGTGCGGATGCTTCTTCTTAGCGCCATAACTCCTGCGTGTGCGGAAACTATTAGGGGAAAGTGAGAGCGACGCGGCGAGCTGCTATCAAAGGGCAATGAAACATATTTTTCCTCTCACTTGCCGGGGTAAGGATGTGTGTTGTTTTTTGTTTGTTTTCCCCTCGCGATAAGCATGACAAGAGCTGACAGGACATGCGGTTATGCAGCATCCCGCAATTCTATTTGTTGGTACGACCCTAGACTGGATGTACCCGTGCATCCCAATGTACAACACGGTCAATTGACGGTTCAGGGGGTTGGGAAAACGCTTCAGCCATAGCGAGTTTAAAATAATGTTTGTGTTTCCCATGGCTGGCCGGTTGTGCCGAGGCATTTAATCTATTTTTTCTATTTAAACAAAAAAGACTAACAAATCCTCACCCAATGCGTACACAACGATGAACCGCTTGTGGATGTGGAAATTGGATGCCTTTTTTCGCATTCCTGGAGTATACCGTTAATTTGTACATTAACTTTTATAATAATTATTGTTATCTCTGTGGAAGGATTCATTAAATCATGCAAGTCATGTAGACATGTATTTAAGTTCTACCTTAGATTTTTATCAATAAATTCTCAGGTTACGCGACAACATTGTTGTAGTAGATCTTCTCCATTAATTCCAGAAATTCACTATGGAACGCAGCTGAGGTATGTTGGACCGGTTCGCTGGCTAGGGTATCACATGTAGTTAATCATATTTATCCGTTTCATTTCATCAAATAATCGCTGTGAGTTTTGGTGTCATTGGCCGAACCCAGTCGAAGCAATTTCCGCTTCTTTAGCTTCCTCTGGAACTCCTAGTCGCTCAGGGTCGTCGGCTTTTCGGAATCGGACATTCTTTCGATGCTCTGATGGTTGTTTAGTGCTCCAATAGTGCCTAGATGTTTGAAGATGCCAGGACGGTCTTAGAAGTCATCCAAAAACTACCGCACAATGTCCGTTTTCGTCGTGGCGGGCACGACCGCTTCTGAACGAAAGTTGCTTTATTTTTTTTTACCATCACGGTTAGAGTCCGACTGATGGAGCTTTCATTTTTTTTTCGTTAGTGCGGGTGAAGATAATCCCATGAAAAAACGAAAAAAAATGTTCATTTTTTTATGCACCCGTTGTAAGGTTTTCCTTCATGCGACAATTGCATGGGCATAGGTTTGTGCAGTTGAACACAGTTGAACAGGTACTGAGAATACATCTTCTTCTTCTTCTATTTCTTAATTCATTATCACACAGCCGGATGGGATAGTCATGTCAATCCTTGCTATCTCTCCTGTCCATTCAAGGTTTGAACCCATGACGGACATGTTATTGAGTCGTACGAGTTGACGACTGTACCATGGGACCGCCCCTGTGCCCGCGCATTGAATACATGTTCTTGGTTATTATTCAACGGCCTTGTGTGTCAGTGTCAATCAGTCATAATAGGGCATTCGTTAATCCGGTCTCGTACATACATGATTTGAACGTTTTAACATTACACCACCTCATGCCACCCAGTGATTAACGATGGTTGAACATCTTTTTCCCCTATGCTTGCCAGTCAGTCTTCAAACGCCGACGACCTTGACACGCACGGTATGCAAATTTAAAACTATTTATTCGTTGTAGTGGTAAATAACTTCATGATCCATCGGTTTAGTTTTATTCATTTCAAATCATCAAGGATTTGTAACGAATATAAAGGGACTTCTTATCCATATCCACTTCATTAAAAGCAAGGGAATGCATTTGAATAAACGACTGAATAGTTATAGACTTCTCACTCACTTTAAAAAAACAATTAAATTATTTGTAAAGGAAACAAATGCTGATCTAGTTTATTAATCAGCATTTTAGATTTTTTTCTCTCGATGAGCTATTTTCTTGGCGACGACTAGTACGGAGTACTACGGAGTTTTAAATCCATCATTAGCTGGAGCCATAAACAAGTATAGGACAAAATATTGCAAATAAATTGCACGAAGTAAATACTCTGAGGAAGAACACATATTAAGATTAGGATTTAAGTTAATTTGAAGAGGCAAATCAAACCAATAGGCCAAAAATCTTGATGAAAGTAAACAACAACCATCATCGCCGTAATAAGTCACATACGTAGTGTTTGGTTTTGTTTAGTGTGTTTTTTTTTATTATTTTTTCTGTTTTTTGTTTCACTGAATGGTTTTTGCTCTTTTTTCCTCTTTACAGACAAAAGAAAAAAGGTAAACGATAACATTTCAATCGCCACGCTACTTCCGCGTGAAACTGCCGTCCACCGCAATACTCACTAACAAATCGCTTCATTTGCACCATCACCACCGTCCAAAAGGTGCATCACCCTATAACGTGTAACATGATCTCGTGATGCGCTACAGTGATGCTGGGTTTTGACATCTGCTTTTACCATCCTAATTGCAATAATCCTCATATGCATATGCCATTCCTAGGTTCGATTTTTCTTTGCGGACGCGGCTTAACGCAGAAGAAGAGTGCGGGCGATTGTACTTGTAGATGGAAAACAAATAAAAACAAAAAAAGATTTAACAATGTATAAGCTTTTTCTCACGGTTTGATGTAGGTTCTTTCTGTCGCGTTCCTTTGTTGTTTTGAGTGTAACGTTTGTATGATCATGATTACTCCTGTTTAATGGAAAAATGGATTATTTTCGTTTTTTGGGCTGTAGCAGTTCAGTTTGACTGTATCGCGTTAGTTTTTCCCCTTTCACTTTTCATCTATTTGTAGCTGTAAAACTGAAAAAAGCCTAACCCCACACAGAGACGTGTAGATAGCTGGAGCTTTTCAGAACGTAAATCGATCCCTTCGAGTATTGCGTAAATTTGATCCAGGAGTAGGAAAATTGTAATTGAAATTTCAAATTCAGCTTCATTGACACTCGTTTCTGTTTGTCTGTCGAACTGTGTCTGTTCTCACTTGTTTTGTTTGTTCGATGTGATCTTGGCTGAACACTGCGTAGTATGCTTTCATCATTTCTCTGTCAATAGGCGTAGTTTTTCACCTCTTTGCAAATGATCACGCCGTCCATTTGACTTCTGTTGAAGATTTGTTCCTTTGTTGCCCTTCGTCAATGATCTGCACGTATTTTACATTTTTTGTCTTGCCATTCTCTTGCTGCAGGCAAACATTCTCACACATTTTACTGCATTTTAAATCTTTTCAATATTCTTTGCTTCTTACTCTCTTTCTCTTTCTCTTTCTCTTTCTCTTTCTCTTTCTCTTTCTCTTTCTCTTTCTCTTTCTCTTTCTCTTTCTCTTTCTCTTTCTCTTTCTCTTTCTCTTTCTCTTTCTCTTTCTCTCGATTGAGTCTTTTAAGCCCCTTTTCCTTTGCTTGGGCTTCTAGTTATGATCTATGTATATTTTTTTTGTTCTCTTGCTTTCCAACATGTTTAACATGTTTGAATAGTCTTGCACGTGCCTGCAATTCATCAGCATTCTTGCAATCGCGCAACGGTTGCCTGTTATTTTGATATTTTGTAGAATTTACATTCTTTTTTCATTACTCCTCAATAGCACCGAACTGTATCGCTGTCTTCACGCCATTATCCTAGTTAGTGGTTCATCACTGTTGTATCTTGCGCTAGTATCGTCACTTGCGTCGTCCTATTCATCGCCCTTACCACAATGCAAGTCCTTGTAGCTAGCTAAATACTAGTTTGTTGCTCTACATTTTATTGCTAATGTGTGTGGTCTAATTGTAGTTTGCAAGACGTACACATGTTAGATGAGGAAGGAAGTCAGATGTTTTCCCCCTCAGTTTTTAGCTCACTACGCCATTTTCTTCCATTCGTGAGTATGTTTGGCTACTAACTACATGACGTGTCTCTCGCATTTCGTGGTTTTTGCCCAAAAAATTGGGACATTCAATAAATTATATTTATTGGCTACGTGTTACGCATTCGCAGTTTCTTCCAACGGAGTCGCATTCACCTTGTAGATGCTCCCTTAGCGATAATTGTGATTTTCTTCATTATCCTTTCATTTCACACACATTTACTTCTCCACCTAATGCTTTGTTGGCTTGCTTAAGGTTGCTTCTTCATTTTTTAGCTCTTTGATAATTACCAAAAGGTTTGCCTTTTTTCTAGTCTTTCCATTGTTTACGGAAGAATTGTCGCTCTAGATTCTTCACTTCAGCATAAAACATAACCGTTCTTGTCACAATCACACAATACACCGTTCATTCAAGCTGTGTCCACACCCATTTTTTACACCTAAGAGATTTCAGCGTGTGCATCCTTGCACTACAATCATTCTTGCATACGATCAACCTAACGATTCTGCCTTGTCTTGCCCGACTACTTCTTTCCCAACTTGTTTCCTTCCTCACTATTAAGATTAATTTGATTTATCTAATAATGTATTACTTTGCTAAGATACGAATGCATGTATCGTGTGTGAGTGTGTTTTTCTTTTCTTGTTAAGTTATCGTCCCGAGTCCTTGCCTACGTCAAATTGTTTCAATGGCTACTATCATTCACCTTCAACAATGTTCTTGGTGCCGTTCTTTACACACCTATGTAAAATCAACGCGCGATCTATGCCATGTTTGGGGCTAGGTCGGTTACACAGAAATGCGTACTTCACTCGCCATTGCTGCCGCTTTTACATTCTCCCTCATGTACATCCTATCGGGATCCTATTGATTAGACTACCCTTACCCTCAACCAGTTATATGATACACAATTTTCACATTTCAACTGTTTGCAGTTTCGTACCACACCTGCAGTCTCCCTTCTTGCCTTTTCTTACAACATTTCCTTATGATTGAGTGTATAATATTTACTTGTTCGACTATGAGCAAAAAGAATACAGACAACTTCATTCCTCTACTGCGAAAGAAAAGGACCAACAAACAAGTGTGTGTGTGCCTATGTTTACCACCGTACTCGTCTTGCTGTTCCGTGCCCACCCAGCACAGTTTAGAAATATTCTAAGTAGTTTTTGCCTCTCCCCCAAAAGATCTACTTATCAAGAAGGCTAAGAGAGCCTGCTCTACAATCTGTTCATATTTACCGCACCGTTAGAAACGATCCGGAAATCGCCATGTCAGCAAAACACACGAGATGCGCTCATTTCAATCATTACCGAAACACTTTCCTGATCGCAGAGCTTCACTGTACGTGCTCACAAACAAATACACACCCGTCAGAAACGCCATGAAGCGCACACATAAAATTTCAAAACCAGTGCTCACAACATAACACTATCCATGGATGTGGTTAATGGCATGTTTGAAACGACTCAAAATATGCCTTCGCCATAGAGAAAAGGGGAATGTCATTGTCACAAATTATGATGGTAGAACAAACACATGAAACTACTAAAACAACAGCTTAATCCAAACAATTTACCACACAACTGCTTGCATACGTGACGGAAAGCAGCTCGTTCCAGATGGTATATAGTAAAAGTGATGAACGCAGGCATCATTGTACGCGTACACGATGGCAGCCCACGAGCATGCAACCAGCAATACCGGTTAATCGAGCGACTCAGGAGTATTGGATGACGGGAATATATTCCCCGGTAGCAGTAGTGTAACAGTTTCGCTCGTTCTGTTTCTCCCGTTTCTCGTGTAAACATTTGCCTATATTCAGCAGAACGCGATTCGGCGTCTCACTGCCTTAAAGTAGTAATAACCGCGCTTCCGTTAGACCATTTATACATATATAATTCAGTTCGTTTGTTCTTGTTCACCCTTTTGCATGGCTTTCAGATTGTATATTTTATTTTGTCTTCCCTTTTCTTTGCGCAGTACGCTTTCAATGTGCCATTAAATGTCTAAGGGTCGCAGCAGCGGATGGGACGACCTCCGCCGCACTCTTTGTTTTGCCAGCCTTGCGTACCGTTCGCGTATGCGCTCTAGTTCTTCAACACCTTTGCGTACGACGGATGGGGCGGAGGGTACCCATTGGTACCGGGCGCACCAGCGGAGAACTTATGCTACTGCGCCGACGGGTGCTGGGCCACGTGCATCACGTGCAGGTTCTGCTGGTGGTGGTTCTGTTGCGGTGCGGACTGCATATTTTGGTAGAGCGTCGGCACTACCTGCTGCTGTACGATGGGGACCGGGATCGGGTACGGTGTCGGTTGCTGATGGTGCACCGTCTGGTAGGTCGGTGGGCCACCGCCAGCCGGCGAAGGCTGCGGACCCGGATGGTACTGCTGGTGCGGCTGGCCGGGCGAGGGCGTCGTGGATGGCGGGGTCGCGGCCAGATACTGGATCTGGCCCGGCTGGGGCGTTTCGTAGAAGCGGTACGGCTGATGGAACGGTGGCGCCGCCTGGAAGGGTTGCGCGTGGATCGCGGGCCCGTACGGAGACATTATTTGCAGCGGGTTAGGCGCCAGCAGTGGCTGCCCAGTTGCGGCCGCTACCTGCATCTGCGATGCACCGACTGGAACTACAACAGAAAAGATAGCAACAGTTAGTAACATTCAACGTGCCGACGCTACGCCTCCCCGGTACCGGTCGGCTTTCCGGCAGCGGGCAAGACGCAGCGGCGGTTGAAGGTGCGTAGTTTTCGTTGGATTTTCTTGCGTACAAATGTCATTCCGGTAGCTACCTTGTCGGCCATTGCGGATGCGCGTCTGTTGGGCCACTTGCTGGTGCTGCTGGGCGGTTTGGAATGAGGACGGATTCACCACGTACGTCACGAACTGTTGCGGAATGACGTGCGGTGACTGCTGGTACGAGCCCTGGGTTATCGCAGCCGGGCCCGGCGTTTGTGGTGTGTGCGGGCTAGAAGACGTGTGACTTTTCAGTGGGCGTGCGAAATAAGGATTACCATTAATGATACTTATGTTACTGTTAGTGGTTGGTTGGCTAGCGGTAGCGGTACGGTAGGTGGTTATAAGATAGTTTTGATTATTGATGGCATTGATTTGTTGTTGGTTTGTTTTTAGATTGCAACAACAATTGGTAGTAGTAGTAGTAGTAGTAGTAGTAGTAGTAGCAGTTCATAGTATTGCATTTTGTTTTAATAATGGAGATTGAAAGACGTTGGTCGGTCAATTTGGTTTCATATGATTTTGGTTCATTTTTTGGTTTTGGTTCCCGAATTCAAATCCAGACAGACGCGCGTAGACAGTTGGGTGTTGTGGTGGTGGAGGGGCACATTTTTGGCACGGGCACATGTGAGGATGTGATTGATGGTTGTTGTGATGGTGGTGGTGATTGTGGTGATCATGGGCGTGGCAAAAAAATTAGTGTGTTAAAAAAGGGATTTTTGTTAACATTATATCGATGATGGTGGGAAGCAATTTTGAATTTAACTATACATCATACAAGTGCACGCGAAACATAAGTTCACGAAAAAGGAACATAAATTGCGTTAAAAAACTCACATAAAAGCAACCTAAACAGCTATGCAATGAACGAAAATGTAACAGAAGTGTAACAATCGCGACAGTTCATGCATGATATGGAAATTAACGAAAGAAATAACTTATATGGAATGAAAAAAAAATATGCAAGATGTAAACGATAATTTAAAGCAAATGAATGAGATTTTATGAATTGGATTAGCAATTTAGAAAACAATAATTTACAAGCTGATGAGTTAAAAGCTACTGCAAAAAGGCGAACGTTGCAGTAAGTAGAAATGTTAATCCCTTTAGAATTACTGTTTGCGTTTCTTATATTGAATTGATCAACTATTAGGGGTTTATCATATTTCTGCTTACTGCAAGTTTCATGCATTTTTTATATACACACACACAAATATTCACACATTTACGTGCAGACGGAACACCGACTAAGACGACCATTCTTAACACTAATACATACCGTGACGGATTGGGAGTGCTTGGACTGCGCGGCGTAAACGGTTTCGCCGCCGGGTTCAACGTGAACACTTTCTTAGTGGCTGTGCCAGGTTTCGGCTCCCCGCTCGCATTTCCGTTCGCGGACGTTCCGTCCGGAGTACCGACACCGTTCGCATTGCCGTTCGGTGCACCGCCCGACGGAACGGTGCTGCCGGCGGCCGCATTTTGACTGCCAGGGCCGGTTGCAGGGGCACCGGTAGGGGTGACGTGATTCGGTTGCTGCTGCTGGGCCTGGGGCGGCGAGCCACCGCCGACCACTACTGGCGGCTGTTGGCCTTGCTGCGGTGGCGGTTGCTGCACGACCGGTGGCGGCGGCTGCTGCACAAGGTGCGGCGATTGGGAGGCCAGCTGGGCCGGCACAACCACCATACCCGAGGCGGTCTGGGAGGCTTGATTTTGCTGCTGATTCAGTGGCGCTTGCTGGGGCGGTGGCTCGCTGTGGGGCGATGGTACCACCATCTTGCCCTGCTGCTGACTGTTGACCAGCGGGGGCGAACTGTCCAGCGACGGTGGCGTCGAGTGGTCGGGTTGCTGCTGGGGAGGTGGCGCCTGCTGCACCACGACGTTGTGCGAGGGTGGTCCTTGCTGCTGCTGTTGCTGCTGCTGCTGCGGCGCCGGAGGAGGCGGCTGCTGGTGAACATTTGGCATGGGCGGTTGTTGCTGCGGAGGGGCCAGTTTGAAGTCTTGGTTGAATTTGCGCAGATTGTCGATTTCCATGTCCCGATTTCGGACGACAACCGTGCGCTGGGGTTGGGGCGGTGGCGCCTGCACCTGAGCCTGCTGCTGCTGCTGTTGGGGCGGCGGTGGCTGCTGCTGCTGAACGGGCGGCGGCATCGCCATCGAATGCTGCTGCATCACGACGTGCTCGGCCGGCACCACCGTTGGTGGCGGCAGGTGCGGCGGCACAACGGCGTGATGCGGATGCGCCAGGTGCATCGGGGGCTTTGTAGACATGGGCTGCATCTGGCCACCCATTTGCTGCGGGTTAAGCGATGGCGGCGGCTCACTGTACGTCATCGGTGCCGGTGCGTTCGCGTACTGGCGAACTCCCCGCTGTGGAAGAGGCTTTTGGTTGCTATTTACATTCATATTGCCACTACCACCACCGCCGGGTGGGACACCGCCCATATCGCCCCGCCCGTCGCCGTTCATCTTATTCGAGTTCATTACCGGCGGCTGGCCGTGCTGCGGCGGAGGCTGCTGCTGTTGCTGCTGGTGCGGCACGTGCCCGTAAGGCGATTGGTTCGGGTGCATTCCGTACTGCGGATGACCCATACCACCTCCACCAGCACCGCCTCCGTGTTGCTGACTGCCTGGCGGAGGCTGCTGCTGCTGCTGCTGCTGGGACATCATCTGTCCGTAACTGTTTTTGTGCGGAGCCTGCGGGCTTGGTGGCTGCTGTTGTTGCTGCACCTGCACCTGCTGCTGCTGCTGCTGCTGTGTCGTCACTACTGGTGGGCCTCCGTTATTATTATTACTGTTGGCCAAGGGAGGAGGGGTGCTTCGCACCAGCTTGCCAGCCTGGCCGGGTTTGCGCTTGGCCGGCACGACGTACTTCGTGCTCGAGGGCATCGCCTGACCCGTGCTACTGCTGCTGCTGCTGTTGCTGCTGCTGTTGTTGTTGGTCGAATTGTTCGTATTGCTCGCTAGGTTATTGTTTCCGTTACTATTACTGTTCGCTGCGTTACTACTGTTGCCGCTGCTACTACTAGTGCTACTGCTGCTGCTGCTGACGCTGTTCGAGTTCTTATCCGCAACGCCGCCGGCGGCGGGCTGCGGGCTGTTGTTGCTGTTCGGGCGGATGACGGCGGCAAAGGCGGCCTCCTCGTCACCGTTCTCGATATCGATGCGCTCCTTGTACACCGGGTTGTTCTCTATCTCGTTGGCGATCTTTTCCGCCTCCTGCTCCTGCACCTTAAACTCTTCGCTGTCTTTCTTCTGAATCTGCACCGTGTAGCCGGACAGGGACTGGTCGAACGTCGATTGCACGCCGTACACCTGTTCGTTCTTCAGGAACATATCATTCACATCCCACCCATCCGCGTTCGAGTCGAGCTCGAGGCTCTGCTCGAGCGATTCACCGTTCAGGTCGCCACTTTCGTCCCACGGTTCCAGCACGCGATCCTCCAACCAGTTCGTGCCGTTGCAACGCGAAATAGCCGTATCGGTTTTGAACGTGTCCCTCGTAGCGTCCTCCGGATCGACGTCCTTTGCCACGATCGTGACGATATCGTGCGGTTTGAAAATCAGTCGGTCCACGAACGTGTCGACGTTAATTTTTGGCTTCTGGTCGGGACCAATCTCAACGCGATGTGCCATTTCCAGCACAACCTGTAAGCAACGGAGGGAAGGAGTCATTACAATTCGTTGATCGATTCGTGGTTCGATTTGATCAACAACGTCAAGCAGTAACTTACCTGAAACTGTGAGGAAAATGTTCTGAACACTCCTTCGTATGTGTGGCCGGCTGGCGTCTGGATCTGGACGAGATTGCCTACGTGTGATGTGGCTGCATGCATGAACGGTGCATTGTTGTAAATGCCTTCGGCTTGAATCGAACGTTGCCGCTGGGACCTGCGATAACAGAGCAACAACCGAGAAAAAGTCACATCGTGAGTACAGTTGAGTATTAAATTGTGTGCAATCGAACGGAAGCATGATCGAAATGAAGTTTTTTTTATTTAAAGTACCATTGAATAAGAATGTTGTAGCGCCATTTTTCACGCTAATGAAGCCCAAGATGTAATGTTTTAGAATAAAATGTATCACAGTGTTGTATCCTCTTGCGCCCGCGGTAGAATTAACAGCAAGTATAATTTGACTATTCGAACAGCCGCACACGAATCACACACTCTAACAGTGGAATCACTTCGATCAATGGAGTCCAATCGCTTTCTCCAGAGAACTATAAGTCCGAAGGTTTAACGACGACAAACACTGACCAGTCCACCGTTACTCTCTCATCGCTGCACAATAACGGAGTGTGCATCGCAATGCAGCTTCTTGTCCGTTGTTTGATTATCCATCGTTCATTGCTTTGCTATCACAACTATCACAATGCTTCGCCGAGGCGTGACTACTTCTGGCACTGTGTGCTCATGTCCTGTGGTGCTTTCCTTTAAGCGAGAAAAAAACGCATTTGATGTGGTGCTTTGAAGAGGCTTCACTCTAAATTCACGTGCCTGTTATTGATGGAGCAAAGGTGCCTTTCTCTCTACAATAGTGCCGGAAACGTTACAAACACGTTACATTCTCTCACAACACGCATGCCACGCGCTTATTCGACGAGCATTTGTGATTAGGAGAATCATTACAAAATATGAAAGCGAATAAAAGGTATTGTTTCTCTTTCAGCCAGAGCACAGAGCATACAACATTCGCTATGACTGTCGTATGCCTTTTGCTCTGTTCAATGCGATTAGCCCAAAATGTGGACCGTTCTGACCTGCGACTTCTTCTTTATGATCTGACTGTACATGCTTCTGTTCCAACCTTAGTTACATTCTATTGACCAAACGGTTGTGTGGCACGACAACAGCAAAATAGCAAAAAAAAAGTGTCTATAAAATGGTTTTGCCTCCATGTGATCATCGATTTGATTACTGCTGGTTTATGGTATTCAACGTTACCACAACCTTACATTACACATTGACGCTCGCAAGCAACGCACTCGCACAACAACAAGCATGATAACAATGATAGGCACTCAAATTGGCCTTAACGAAATTGCATCCACGTTTGATTCATGTCCACGGCAATGTAGAAATTCTCTTACGTAAATCAAACAACCATCCAGCCAGAAACTTACTATCCGTGGAAAGCAATGCAATTTTTGTTAAATTCCTCCACCCTTATGGGAGGGAAAAATTTCGCCAACAGCAAGCGATCGAGATGTCCAACGATGCCGAAGAGGATACAGCAGCACCAGCTGGCAGCGTAAGGCGCGAGGAACTATCTCGTTAGAATTAAATGAACTAAATATAAATACTCGGTTCCCTCGCCTTTGTCTTTTTGCGCTTTGATAGCATGCGTTAATGTATTTTTTTTTTGTTCTTCGCAAATGGGTGGCGATTGAAGCATACGCACAATGGCGAAAGGAAAGGGTGCTGGTGCTAGGAAGCATTCTTACGGTTGGTTGCGCTAGACAGTAGCGCATCGTTGGGAAAGGTGGCGATGAAAAAACATCATCACCTCCACACCCAGCTGCCCTCTGCCTGTGCGGAGAATGTTCACCGCTGGGGTAATGATTGCGATTCTTGGTAAACTACAGTTATTTATATCACACAAACTCCGCTAACTTCTCCAATCCATACACAGAAGAAAGTATTAAGCATGATCGTGATAGCAAGAGCGTTATCAGTTGCATTTTGGGGAAGTTTATTTAGCCAAGATCAAATATATTGCAACTATATGTACTGGTACTGTTATTAGTACCTTTTGATTATACAAATTGCAACAAAACATAATTTCCTAAATGGCACACTGTGTATGATAGCATACAAAATTTGCAAGCAAAAAGCACAAAGCATAAATGCAATTTTTCATGTTGTGATAGTGTAACACAATTGCAACCCTTTTTTATTCGTTTTTCACAACTTTTTCCGACCACATGCGCTCCGTCACTGTCTTTCTCTCGCTCTCTCTCTCTCTCTCTCTCTCTCTCTCTCTCTCCAACACACACATACAAACATGTTCATGCTCTCTATTTCTCGCGTGGCTCTTTTGGGGCTCCAATTCTTTCTTCTCCACATGGCAAACTGTCGAAAACCCTCACACATACACACACGCACATACAGGCACATAGATAAACACTTGCCCCAATACAAGTGTTCTTTCACCGGGTGGAAAATGGTGAAAATTTGCTCCCAACCCCATTCCGTACACACGCACGCACAAGCAGTACGGAAAATCCTGTGCGCTAGTGGTCGTAGGACAATAAAACGGGGTCAGACAAACCCACACACACACACACACACACACACACACACGCACTTAGCACGGGGCACCCTTTGGGACAGGCGAACACAGTCGGAGGGTCTTTTCGAGAATTTCCCCCGAAATGTCGGTGGAAAAATTAACGCAAATTTCAACTGCCGCGAGATGGTGCAAAGTTGATTGTCCGCATCCTGATCCGCAGGGGTACGCGCGTACTGCACTAAAATAGTGAAGCCACTTTTTTTACACTCAATTTGTTCGATCACTCGGAAAACCCGTCGTCACTGACTTTTTATTTCGGGTTGAGGAAGGCAGTTTCTTCCCCTCGGGAAGGCGTACACACACACACACATTACACACTACTCGTGGCGTCGGGAAGGATGTTGGGGGAGAGGGGATGGAAAATGATGTGGAGGCCCGACTAGGCTTTGCGCTTCCAAATGTAATAGGTAAGTATTTGATAAAGAAAGAAGGAGTAACAGAAACGCTCGCATTCAAGGAAAGCTCAGCCACATCGTGAAGGAGCAGACCATTTGCGACTGAAACTGAAAAGCGACACGGGCGAGTTTTCCTCACTGACACACAACCGAGAGACACACACACACTCTCTCTCTCTCTCTCTCTCTCTCTCGCTCTCCGGCTTATTAGTGCCGATCTCACATCGTGTCCTGGTTGCTCTTTATTTTTTCTTCATGGTGGAGCGGGGGGGGGGGGGGGGTGGGAGGGCATGAGAGCTCTCTTGTTCCGAGTCCTGGCGTGTTCGTCCGGTTTGAAGACGTTTGTTTTCCGCCTGATTGGGTGAGCGAGAAAGCGCGATAGCTCCCTTTGTGTGGTGGTAACAGGAAGGCAATTTTCTCCTCTCGCCGCCGCTGCGGTGCTGTGTGTTTTTCTTCGAGATGAGAAAAACCGGCTGTGACACAGACACCGAGATCTGACTGAGAGATCTTGCCGGTTCGCAACGAGTTCTTTGTGCATGGAAAAAGGCGAAGGGTGGTTGTTGGTTGAACACTTTGCCTTATGCGAACTAAATATTACCGATCGTGGAGTCGCCTGGTCGGCTTGCCGAAACACTTTTCCACGACAGGTATTAAACTTTTCCACAAGTTGAAAGAAATAAATTATCGCATTTCAATAACAAACCAATTTGAATCATTGGTCGCATGGACTGCAAACGAACGACACCACACGGTGAAGTATTTTGCACTCATTAATCTGAACGCGAAGTTACGTGTCTTCCTGCTCTTTAGCATTACAGCAGCAAAACTAGAGCATACGAATGGTTTTCCCGAGGGCTTTCCGAACTACGCGATGCTACCGGCAACCATCACCAGATGGCGCCCTCCCATTCTCTATCGTTTGAACGGTGGTAGGTGTGTATGGCTGTGTGTGTGCGTTTAGGTCCTACCAGACACGTTTTGTGTGCTGTAGAGTCCAGTGCAACAAAGCGAGACACTAGCGAAACATAATGCTGCAGACTATAATGGGCGGGCGCAAACCACACGGACGGGCGGATGTGGGGAGGGAAAATTCAATCAATAAAAAGGAAGCATAGACACACAAACACACACGCGCGAGTGACCCGTTGGTAAGGGCAGGAGGGGCAAAACGGGAGGGTAATTTGATACAAAGAGAAGAAGAATGGGGGAGTGGGGAGGGGAGGAAGGAACGCATTGCACATTTTCACTCACTCCGTGTCATGTGTGTGTCGGCACGGGCATGCTTCACGCGTTTATATGTGTGTTAGTGAAGCGGCACAACACTTGATGGCGGCTGCTACCACCCCATCCTCCCCCCCCCCACGCTCTTTGTGATACCCAAGCAATTTTCACACCACCAAGCGAATTGTGCATCGCCCGTACTGCTGGCGTGTTGTGCGTTGTGTTACATGGTGGTGACGAATTGAGGAGCGAATGTGTGTGTGTGTGTGTGTGTTTGGGTGGACGTGTTTGTATATGCCATAATAGCGTTTCATGTGATTTCTAGGACGCACCGCAAACAATGCAGTGCTGCGTTATCCCGTTTCCTTCCTTCCGCTTCATTTTCCTCGCTTCGCCTAACCATTCATTCCACCATTCATGGTGCTTTTCCATTCATTTACTTTCATTCGCACGACAAAATCGTATTGAAAATTGGTATACTTGTCTAAGCTTAACGTAGAATGGTACCATCAAGGCCGATCAATGGTACCGAACGTGAATTAAAAAAAGAGGAAACTACGCATTTAATACACCATCTTTAAGAAAATAGCACGACGCTGCTAAAAAAACCTTTGTTTTTTTTTGTACAAGGGAAATTATTATTATTACAGGCCGGAAATGGCGTAGTGGCAAAGTTATTCTATTTTTACGTATTTATTAATGCTTGGCAATTAGGCAGATAATCAAAAGGTACACAATCTACATTTATAAAATGAATTGGCTGATTCTGGTTGACCGATGAATATCAAACAATTGCTTGGTTCCGTAATGGCAAGATTTGGTGGATTATTTAATTATTAAAATTATTCATATAACTACTATGACACAAAATATACTAAGAAGCATAATTTAGGAATAATTTTTTTTGTCTAATTATAAAAGTGCATCAAATCGTTACTAGAATATGTATCGATAAGGCAGTTCGTTAAAAAAAGGAGAAAACCAACAGCAAACAAATACGAAGGTACACATTATTTACTCAAATTATGTTGTAAAACAAACGTGAATCAACCAGCAGAGACACAGTTTGTCGAGCTGTATTGATTCTCATCATGTTACTGCCGCCGTCGACAAGGGATCATGAGTCATGGGGTAAATGGCCCAAGGGATCGACACAGACAACGTAAAATGTGCACGGCCGACTCCAATCGTTATCGTTCGCAAGTTTACCTAGACCCTTTATGGAATGTTCGGCACAGGCAGCAGACAGGGCAGCTTTTGCGTTATCGGTACACAGCATGGCGGCCTTTGCCACAAGAGTGACGCATAGATTAAGTTGTTTGCTTGTTTAGCAGTTTGGCCCAACAATTAAACCTTTTGATAAATCTAAATCATTGCATCAACGCATTGACCGCCAACAAATCATAATTTAAACATCTTATCAAGCTCTATTTTTAGAATTAAATGATCGATATGAAAGAAAAACACATCTCTCTCTCCCTCTCTGTCTCGCTCCTTGAGTGCGATCGCGAAAAAAAGAAAGAAAAAACCCACCCCTTTTTTCCTCCCGCGTGGAATACGCGCGGAGACAAACACATGACGCAATGGTAATGGGAAAAGCGCTTACCTGGCCGGCCCTGGGCGAGTTTTGTTGCGCCGGCTCATCTCGCTATGATCGTTCGAGCGGCTCAAGGAGGAGCCTTCTCTATGGCTTCGCGTCGGGACTGGAATTTTGACTAACTTTTCCTGCGCGGGAGACGTTTTCTCCCTTCGCTCTGCTGCTCGCTGCACACACACACAGACACTATCTCACGCACGCTGGTGATCGCTGAATCAATTGGCTAGCTGGGGCTCGATCGTGACAGGGAATGGTGATCTCTGATCAGAAGCTAATTTTCCCCTTTTCGGTCTTGTTTTGTTTTCGTTTTTTTTCTGTCCTTTGTCCCGAGTTCAACACACACAAACACACGGATGTCCTTTGGGCGTCGTTTGGTGTGCACACACAATTAAAGCAATAAAATGTATTCGCAATTGATGCTTTCGATGCTTTTTCTTCGCGGCGAATCACTTGACGCACACACACACACGTACACAGTGTCTGAGGTTCACGGCGAGAGTTGGTCTTTTTGTTTTCCTCGTTCTATCTTTCTCTTTCGCGCGTACGATTGCACATGCACTTACACGCTCACTGGTGCACGCTAAATGCACTCGCTGCACCAAACGTTATCTGTCGGTATATTCGATGTCTTCTAGCGGGATCAATTATTCGCGCTTTCCGTCCCGAAACTACTTGGCGGCGGTTTCTTACCGTCTTGCCGTGTGTGTCTTCTGAAGTCAATTCTTTTATGTAACCACTAACCGACACTCAACGCACGAACAACCGACGACGATGGTGAAGGAAGCAAAAAAAACCACACGCTCACTCTGTGGGGCTGTATGCTGCTGCTGCTAGTGTTGTTGTTGTTGTTGTTGCTGCTGGTGCTTCAACTATTGGCACCGTTGCCGTGGCAAGAGAGTTATATCGCCGCACACTACAACGCACACGCTGTCAATGTGACGCGCGTGACTTTCCCTTTGCTTCGAGGGGGGGGGGACTGTTGCCGCCGCTGCTACTGCTGCTGGTGTGCGAGCTTGGAGGAAAACCTTCGGTGTCTCTGTCTATTTCGACTGCTTGTTCGTTCTGCCGCGCTTATCTCGCTCGCCAGTTTGCTGTGCCCGTGGAAGACGACGTTCGGTTGGTATTAACTGTACACCCGTGGCTCACGCACTTGACCACCCTGGACCATGCCAGCAAACACACGCGTGCTAAAGGCCGATGTTACACACCGCGAGGTTCAATCTCTCGAGGTGTCTGTTTTGACTCCACGGAAGGCGGTGATTTACGCTGCTCGTTGATGATTCGATGACAGCTCCACCGAATGGCGTTGTCAATGGGTGGCACCACGATTACGCACTTTCACTCGATTTTCCACACAGGCACACAAAAACACTCCCTCCCTTTCTCACCGTGTTCCGCCTGCCCTGTCTTGTCTATTCGAGCTATCTGATGCCACTGCGGTGCGTTCTTGCGTTGGCTTTGTTTGCACCGATTGCAAACTTTGCTGCAAAGGCCCGTTCCGGGTGCACGAATTTACGCTTTTCCTGTGCGGAGGGTCGCGCTCGTTGATGGCTGCCGTCTGTCGTCTTCCGGCCCAGGTGAAGGTTTGTAAAGCCAAACACTGCTGCGAGCAACGGTAAGGGCGATGGTGCCACACGGCGGAGCACACAACAAATGGGACACCTTTTACACCGTGGGGTTGTCGAGATGGCGCTGATGCTTCAGCTGCAGCAGCAAGGGGCAACACGGCGCTCGGGACGACAACACACTCCGACGGGCTCGGCGGAAAGGCTCTGGCACCGGAGGGAAACGGCCAAAACGTTGCCGTTTTCCGTCTGCTCGCTGTACGATACCAGGTTTTCCGTCGTTTGCGCCTAAATTCGCCAGAATTCGATAGGATTGCAACAATACAAAGACTGTATGGAACAAGAGTTGGCTGCTACGGTGCCAAAAAACGGAGGAATAAAATGAATATGCCACACTCTCGCAGTGCAAATACGCTACGGGATGGTACGCACACAGTCAAGCTTAAAAATGGCGCCTGGCATTGTGTGCATGTAGGCACGGTGCGTGCGCCAGAACGGGAGAGCGTGCTTATTTAGAAAGAGCAAACGGGTCGTTCACTGTGGAACGCTCTGACTCGGGAATGTAAACGGAGGGATTCTTGACAGCTGAAGTTGACATGAAATCAAACGAATGAAACATTCAAAAAATAATTAATTTTTCGAATTTAATAGAATTTCTTTTGTTGTAGGTATAGTTTTGATTTTTTTTGTTTTAGTGGCTTATTTTAAATTTTATTTAATCACAAAACTATAATCCTCACGCAGCACCAAGCAGAAATCAATAAATTCTTAGCGACTGGCAGCACTGCCAAAATGCGCATCAATTGTCAGCAACACATGTGTTTTGGGGCGACCAACCAGCGGCATTTGTTTATTCGAGAAAAGTTGCAGTAAATCATTAGCTAAAAAGAAACGATTATTTCAAAGATTTTGTGACGTTCTTTGGCATTGTGAATTGGCAATGAAAAGAAACGGAAGTATTATTCTCACACAAAAAAAGAAAAGGCATATTCAAACCCATTCGGACGATGAGGATGACGATCGCCTATACAACAACGAATCTAACGATGCCGGTCAAGAGCACGAGGATGAGGACGACGATCTAGCCGATGGAAGTGAACAAGAACATGTTTCGGACGAAGAGGATGATGACGGGCAGGACTCAAATGAGGAGGAGGAGGAAGATGATGATGTCCGGATGGACTCAAATGAGGAGGAAGATGTGGAAGCCGACGGTGCGAGTGGCGAAGGCGAAGAGGGCAGTGAGCAAAATGATGACGGAGATGAGGCCACCGAAGAAAGCAGCACTGCCAAAATTGCAACCCCACGCAACAAGGTGAAACGAGTGAAACCTTTGGTAAAGACAAAGCAAAAGAAAACGGGCGTAATATACATCAGCTCCATTCCAAAGCACATGAATGTGACGATCCTGCGATCGTTGCTGGAACCGTTCGGCGACCTCGGACGCATTTTCCTGCAACCGGCTCAAAAAGGTATGTCCTTTGCTTTTGCTATGACACTTTTCGCCTTATTAAGCTTTCAATCTTATCTTTTTTATATTTACAGATGGTCAAGCTCGGTTGAAAACGGCCAGTGGTAAGTCGGCAATGATTAAGTATACCGAGGGTTGGGTAGAGTTTCTTGATAAACGCGTGGCAAAAGCGATTGTGCCGATGCTAAACATGCAGCCGATCACGAACAAGAAGAAGTCAGTGTTTCGGGACATCCTGTGGAGCATGAAGTACTTGTCAGGGTTTAAGTGGGTCCATCTGAACGAGCGGCTAGCGTACGAACGGGCCGTGGCCAAGGAGAAAATGCGAGAACACATACAACAGATTCGCAAGGAAGCTTCGTATCACGAAACAAAAGTGCACCACAAAGAGGTGGCACTGAAAAATGCCGCAAGGGAGAAGAAAGGCAAAAATAAAAAGCAATAAATAAAAATCATTTTGTTAACGGCAATCCTGCTATCGCATTGTATTATTGAAATTTTATGTTTCATTTATTTTGGCTAGAGTAGTTGGAAAATATATATGGGTCGTTGAGTGGAATTAAATTGTTTTCTGATCTATTACGATCATGCATCTGAGATTATCTGAGATTGTGAGTGAGACGCTAAAACTACGATTGAAATTATGTGAATTGGAAAATTGCATTTTAGAACACACGCGAGTTTTATTAAAATGTACGATGGCCTTTCTCGTGGTACGTAGGACTAACTGTCTTGATATGGGTCAATCAATAAGTCAAAGAAAGCCAAGCCCACTAGTGTTACTGGCTAGTCTTGACCGATAACGGTTGTATTGTGCAAAAGAAGAAGAAGCAAGGGATATTAGGTAAAGACGGACACCTTAAGAAAAATGTTAAAAATCGAGAGTTACTTAAATACAACGACCATTGAAATGTGCATTCCTTTTCTTACACTCATGTTTTATCAGAAAATGAGTCGATTTTTTTTTCATGAAATAACACTTAGTTTCGTGCTGTTATGAAATGTTTGGGTAAGTCGGACACTTACTATGGGTAAGGTGGATCTAATATGGGACCTGTAGAAAACGTTGGAAATTGAAGAGATTCATAGTATTAGGTTCATAGCAATATGATATGTTAATCCTATTGCTTTCCATGTCCTGGTACGTACATACACCAATTCTTGACCAATTGCAACAAAGGTTCATTCAGCCGTGAATTTAGGAATTGTTAGCGTCACTTCTAACCTCTCGTAGAATGGAGAATCCAAAGCATTATTGACATATTGGGCACTAACAGCTGACGTTGCTCCAGCATACAGAACAAAAGTCTAGAACTTCAATCGTTTGATCGACTTTTTGAAGCTTTTTAACGATCAAAAACACATAAAAATGTAAAAATGAAGTCCGTGAAGTAATTGGTGGTTCTGTGCAACCCGCCGTTCGATTTGCCGTTCGAACACCGTGATCAGGCTGAATGCCTCTTATGTTTGTTGATTAAAGTAGTCCAATTCGTGGTAAGATATTCGGTTTTGTGAAGTGCCTCATCAACGCCGAGTGAGTAATAACATAACACATCTTCCGAAACCCCTCATTTAAGGTATTAGATGAAATCTATTCTTCACTAATAGGAATAAAAAGTAAAATAAATAAACACATTCGGTGTCCATCTTTCGCAACGACAGAGTGTTCGTCTTTCCCGCTTTGGTGTCAGGATGCATAAACCACAAAAAAAAAATAGTTTTTATTGCTTTCATTCTCGTTCTTTCGCCAATTTTTGTTTAATAATCACGACAACTCATTTATGTAATAAACCTTCTAAAAATATAAACAATACACGTTGTAATACACGGATCACAAACTATCCGCAGTAGTCAAATTAGATCTACAAGAGACGGTACGATGGAAAATTTGTTTCGTTTGTTAAATTAACGAACATTTTTGAACATATTATGTCAAAAATGTTCTGAAATGTTATGTTTTACTTTCAGTAGCTCCAAATGCTGCATTGTTGAATTATTCTATAATTACTTGTATCATGTATTTATGAGAAGTATCCATCTTACCCGCAGTGTCCGTCTTTACCTATCTTCCCGTACGTTAATCATTGGCATATTTAAAACATATCCCTTAAAAGCCTCACAAAATGTGGGGTGACATTCATTATATTGACTAAATATATATATTACTATTTATTTTATACCATACTTTTACTTTATTAGTTGCGATAAACATTCAGTTTAATTATTAATGAATAATATAGAGACAAATATTTTACGAATATGTAAGAAAAATATGTTTAGAATATTCTATATTCCAAAAACGTGAAACATCATCATATAGCATAGACCAGTCAACAAAACGGGGTCATGTATGCTATTCCTAATATTTTCATCAGTCTTTTCGAAAACAACTTAGTGCGTTGATATATTTTTAAGTATTTCAAAAAAGAGCTACACACAAAAACCCATCAATGTGAATTATCCACACAGACACCATCACACGCACAACGATTAAATTCTTATCATGCCCCACCATACGGCCCCAAACATGGACGGGGCGTAAATCAAATTTTCCCACAAGTGATAGGAAAATGCAATCAGGCGGAAACCAATCATCACGCGCCCTGCATGCAGCTGAGTTCGGGCTGCACAGCATCGGAAAAGCGTTGTTAGTACGGTTTGTAGTGCCACCAGCGATGGTCGGTTTAGGGAAAGTGGAATCGGACTTGAGCGTAAGCTTTCAGGAACTGTTGGAGGCAATCGGGAGGGCAAAACCTTCCGACCGCGCCCTGTACGATGCTTTCGCTCCGGTACGAAAACGCATATGGCGCAAAAAGTGTATCCGCTGGCTGTCTGTTGCGGTGTGTCTGGCGGCCCTCGGGTTGGCGGTGTACTACATCCCGTGGGTGAACTGGCAGGTAACGGCAGTTGGTCGGTTAATCATGATCGAACTGTTACCCTACTGGGACTGGACCCCGCTGTACCGTGGCAAGTGTTTAATAGCGAAGGCGAAAGAAACTGATGCCCCGAAAAAGTATGCACCGATCACCTCATTTCCGGACGATTGTGTTGTGTGTCGAAATTTTGGTAAGAAGTGTTAAGGTTTTTTCTTTCTTATTGTTTTAATGTTTGACGTAACGTTACGATTGCTCTACAGATGCGGTGCCAGTGCGTACCAATGTGACATACGAAGCGTTATATCGAGATCACCTTATACGTAATATACCGATCATTGTGTCCGATGTGCATCTCCCTTGGGACCAACATCCTCGGTACGGGAGAGATTGGGACAGTTTCTTGCTGGATCTAGAGGACCTACTACTGGCGAGCCCTTGTGATTTCCGCACGAATCTTCTATTCAGCCCACGGACTGCTAAAGCTCCCGCAATAGCACGTATGGTCGATCTGCTCGCCAGCAATGGGAGCCTGTATGGAAATGGCACCGCACGTGGTTGGTTTGTGCAGCTTCGAAACTGTGCCTTGCCACCGATCAAGAAAACGCGCACCATGTTCGAGAAACCCTACTTTTACGCCACCCATTGGGAACCACCCTATACAAACTGGATGCTGCTGTCCCGCGCTTTTCACCCGGGGGCACCAGAGCTGACACCAAACATGGCCGGTCTCGTAATAGTGCATCAGATGCGAGCAAGGCTAAGCGTTACGCTTCGGCCGCGGACAGAGTGTAAGGACAGTTGTCGTGCGTTGTCACTAACGTTACACCAGCAACAATCGCTGCTATTCTCAACCAGCTTGTGGAACTTTAGCTACCTACCGTCGGATGGCAACGAAACGTCTGTAACATTTATCACCGAAACGTACGAAAGTTTGTGAAACAGATGCGTCGAAACTATTAAGAAAATGCGTGAAAGAAACCTGAAATATTACCTTATCTCAGCTTAATTGGCACTCTTTATCAAATCGACGTTTGAACCAACAGAACAACACAGAACAACAATCGATAATGTGTGCTGCATTAGCAAATAATCCGATATCTAAGCAAAAACAAAGTGCAACAAATAAAACCAACGTTCGATTCAGTAATGTTTAGTTGATTTATTCACATCATTGGTTCCCAGTGTAGTTTTATCAGCTATATTGTTTCATATAATAACATTTGTATTGTTTTTTCTCTTTTAACAATCATTGTAATTCGGTCGCATACGTCGTCAAACACCAATCGGAATCGCACTGTTTCATTCTATATATTTTTTTTCATTTCGTCTGAGGTGTTCTGTGAGAGGAAGGAGACGCACGGGTACATGGGGCGAGATGTTAAGCAGTTTTGCGAAATCTTTATGCACTGTTACCCGCAACCCGAGAAGATTATTATCGTTGGGTGCGACAGCTACGATACCTTCAAGCATGGTGCCCCTCTGGGGGTGTGCCTGTTGCGACAATGTGTTAGTATTATGGGACGCTTAATCTGGGTTTGAAAAGAAGCAAAACAACGCAGTACGCTCTCTGTAGGTCCATATGTGTTAGTGTGTGCGTATAAGTGGTATGGTAGATGGAACATAGTCGAAGAAGAGCCTTACTTTTCATATTTGAATATTATTACTGCACAATAAGATTTTAAGAGGAGGCCTTTTTAAGTTGTCTGTTTTTCCTCATTTGCTCTGTTTCTCTTTCCTGATTCATCCAAACGGCGATGCAATTTGTACAACATTAAGGAGAGATGACATCAATTGGCATTAGACATCAGTGGATTCACTGTCTTCTTTCTTTGGAGAGTGTTAGTCTAGCTTGAAAAGCCAAAGTACGTAAAGTGAGCAAAAGTACCAAGTGCGTGCTTGCTTGCTTGCATACTGATCGTGTTGGTCATAGGACCTAGGGAAAAGCTTAGGTAGATGTTAGATGCAGTCTTTTGCTGCTGCTACTGTATGAAAGAAGAAGGAGTGTTACGTAGAGGACATTAGAATTCTATTTGATTTAAAGGAAGAAACGTGGAAGATATTTTCAAGATATAATGAATTCACCAGATTGGTTTCAAAAGCATAGACGAAAGTTTGATTGACAATGAACTGGCGTAAGAGAAAAGGATTTTTTTTAAATATTCTAAAGTTACGCTACTAAACAAGTAACAGTTTTGAAGAAAGGTTTAAGATTGTGCGTTTCTCATCGGTTTCCAGTTTCCACGCGTAACGCAATTTGCCGATCGCGATGAGATCCTTATATCTGTCCACGCGCTGCCTTCGAAAAAGTTCGAGGAAAAGTTCCTTTGCTACTGATTAGATCGGATTTGCACAAATTTGCGTGACGTTCGCGCAATCGAACAAAAAACAAATAGACACGTGTGGTGTGGTTTGATGTTCGTTGTGTTGGTACGTGTGGTGATCGTGGCGGTGTGGTGATGGTATGCTTGTATACGTGTGTGTGTATGTATAACAGCGCCGCGCATCTTTCCCGGTAATTATGCCAATCTGCATTCGTTCGGTCCTAAAATACGGGGGGAGGTTTGAAAATGGACTGTAAACAGTTGTAAAATAGTTGTAAGCGATTGTCACAGTTTGTAGATTTGCTGTGTTTGATAGATGTGTGGAAATGTTAATTTAATGTGAGTGTGTGCGTGTGTGTGTTTGCTATGTGACTAATGTCTATGTAAACGAGCATGGGATAATTTAGATTTAAAAATAAAAACGATGAGCAGAAAATCAAATACGCAACATTCCCGGAGGCGCTAGGTGGAGCTGACTTGTCAGTAAAAGCAGGGCACAATCCGCACTCGCACAAACAGTCCCGACGTTTACTGCGACTACTGGAAAATGGTGGTGCACAAGGGGTACAGCAGAGGAAGGAACAGGGGAGAATGGTTTAATTAAACGAACCGTTCGGGATACGTGCTGTTAGGAAAAGCGGACGCTAGCAGATTTAAGTTCAGTGTGTAAGAAGTACTAGCTAGTAGATGTGTACTTACGATTTGCGTGAGAATAGCTCAAATTTTCAAAACACATTAGAAGTAGTGGTAATGGTAGCAGCAGTAGTAGTACACTACACCGTATAACAGACGCCAACGGCGTGCCGTAGCACAGGACGCGAGCAAATGGAAAACGAAGCGCAAAACTCTACTTTCTTTCGATACGCGAAACGAAACCAATTCGCGAGGGTAACTTTGATCGTTTTCTTACCGTGCAAAAAAGTTTTTCACCGCGCTTGGGCATGTGTGTGTGTGTGTCTGTGTGTAGAGTGATGATGTGTAGAAGTGTGTCGGTAGTAGTGTAATACTTTCGCTTTTGCGGAAAGACGCGCAATGGCAATGAATCTCTTTGTACATATAGCAGGAGTGTAATGGTAGCAATGAGCTGTTGTGAGCAGAGTAGTAGACGTATCAGCAGCATTAGCAGTATTAATAGTAGTTGTGTTGGTAGTAATAGTAGTGGTAGTAGTAGTAGTAGTTGTTGTTGTTGTAATGGTAGCAGAAGCGTTAGGAAGAACGCCATTATTTCATGTGCGTTTCATTTGCGTTTTCTCATGCGACCTCGTTTATTTCTTACTTTTTCATTTCATTAATTATATCAACAAAAACGGAAACAGTCAAGATTCCTGCTCTTACGTTCACGGGATCATTCGATCGTGCTACTATGCATTGACGTGTTCTACTATGCTGCAGTTTTACTGTGATTTTTTTCTTCTCTCTCTCTCTCTCTCTCTCTCTCTCTCTCTCTCTCTCCCTTTCTTTTATATAACGCGCTAGTAGATGGTATGTTGAAAGTATGGAGGAGAAGGTTTATTAATTTATTTGTTCTTTTGTTTGGATTTTCTGTATGTGTTTTGTTCCGTTTGTTGCAATTTGATTGTGAATAGTCTGTGTTTTACGTTGCATGTCTGTCGCTTTGTGGTACAATGGTTGTTACGAGATTTTTTATTGTTGTTTCTTTGCTGTACCTGTTATTCCTTCTTCCTTTTTTGCCTTCTCTTTTGTAGCACTGTGTGAATCAAACGTTTGACCCGGGGGGATTATTTGGTGTGCACTCCTTTAAAGCCTGAACATTACAGACTTCGCGTCAAAACAGGATCGAGTTCGAAAAATTGGACTGATGACCGATATAGTAATTAGAGGAGTATTATGTGTGTGTGTGTGTCTGTTGAGTGTATTTTTGTGATTGTTGGTTAGTGTCAGGGTAGTGTATAACTTTATCCCTAGTGCCACGACACACGTGGATAAGAAAGAATACTATCCGCGGTAGGGGTATACTATTCTGCGTTCCGTTACTGCTGTTCCAAACTCACTGCCACTGTACTGGGTCGTTTCGCAAACGAGCTTTTCTTTTGCTCCCGATCATTTTCTTCGGCAATTTCCGTGGTAATGAATAAGTTGTTCAATAATATATTATTTTGTAAATATGTTCAATTTAATTAATGGTGGGTAAACATTTGTGGTCGTTTGGTTGTCTCATGCCTGTTACCTCGCTTGAACTCGTGCCGCAACAGAATGGCTTTTCCCTCGGGTGCACCTCAGATCCTGTATTCTGTACACACAAACACACATACTCGTCACCTAATAATATATCATTTTGATCGACGGGCTTCGAATGTTTTCTGCATTGGGTTCGCATTTTTTTGTTTCTTTTCTTTTCTTTTATACAGCCCCTTACCCTTACTAGCCTACCTCTAGGGGTTTGCAGCAGTTAAAGATGATCTTTCAAACAATCTCAACCTCATCATTGTTTGCTGTTTTGGCTGTTATTAATAGGTTGATATTATTGTTATCCTATACGCTTACCAGACTGGTACTGCGGGGGAGAAGGGTCGTTAGTAGTTTGAATTATTGTTTCTGCTGATCTTGCTGCTACCATGATCACCGCTTGGTGCGCAACGTATGCTAGAGCTCTGACGAATGCCGCTAAACATCCATCCGAATGGCTGTTGCAAATGTGAGACTTTCGCATTACTTTTACGCAAACATCATATTTACAGTTTACTCACGATAGCTTCGTGTGTGTTTGTGTGTGCTACTAGTTTTCAATTATTTGTATATTTTGATGCTGCCGATGCTGCTCCAGCTGTTGCCGCTCCTACTTCACCTTTGCCGCCAGATGTATTAAATTTAAACAATTTCTTTCTAGTTCAATTTGTTGCAAGCAGTAGTTTTCACAAGATATCTTTCATTGCGCTTGTTTAAGTATCGCTTCACTTACAAACGAATGATTTTATTTCTGTTTGGTATGGTATGTGCTTCACGTGTGGTTCCGTTCGCGCTCTCTACAGTCCGCATGGTTATCCTTTTATTTGTTTAATTATTCCATAACTTTCAAATCTTCACTGGGCTGTTCTTCTCGGTTGATAAACGTTGTTTGAGATAAACACAACACTTTTCACGTTATGCCTTTTAGCCGAATTATAATGCTCATGTTTGCTTTGCGCTTCCTCAAAACGTGTGCAATAGATTCCGATTGAATTGTCCAATTTTTAGATTCAGCAAAGACGGAAGCAGAACAGGGACGAAAACGGCGCAAGAGACTAACGAGAGATTAACGCACAGGAACGTACTGCGCCTCACGCAGTGCGAGAAGATTGTACGCATTGCAATTGAAGTAAGTAACAACACACGAGCGCGTGCCATCGTGATCCGTATCGAACACGCAACCTCCATTTCCTCCCAGAATAAACAGCATTGCATATCTGTTTCATGTTACATTTGCATGATTGTAGCGCTTCTTTTCTCGTGGATAGTGATTGCGATAGCTGTACCCAGATAATCGTAACGCATCCTTCGCCTACCCCCGGTCACATGCTAACAATAACGATCTATATTGTAACATCGTAGCGACTGCCATTTCAGCTTTGATTTTCTTTCACTGTTAGCTTTTCCTATCCACCTCAGGCGAACTGCTTACTTTCTGCTTTCCTGTTCCGTTACAGTAAAGTTATATATTGTGCTACAGACGCGCTTATTAAATACATTTACTTAACTTTGTTTACCTGCCTAACCTGCTGTTCGTGCAAATGCATGGGTTTTGTTTTTATTTGTTTACAGTGTTTCTTTGTTTTGTATTTGCTCATCCGTACGGGTATGCTGTTGTGTGTGTGTCTGTCGTGATAGCGTTAGATCTATTTGTTTGTTTGTTTTTATTATTTTTTTTACATAACACTAAACTACTTTGCGATTTGATTCACGCATTGCGTATCGTTTGAATATTTCTTTTAGCTCTTCCCTTCTTCCGCTTCTGTCTTTCTACCGCAGCACCATGCGCGCTTGATCTTCTCCTTGGTATTGTTTGATAGTTTCTTTTTTTGCCATAATTTATCGTTTAACTTAGTGTATCTTTTGTGTTGCTGGCTTAACGCATTACTATTTTCCCCGCTGTAGCTAGACATTACGTGAAACTGTACTTAAGAGAAGCATGACGGTGAAGGTGGCGCAAGTGTTTGTTTTAAGTTTAGATTGTAATTTTACTTTTGAAGCTTTCTCATGTTCTAATTCTCTCTAGATATTTCTTGCCCAGGTTTCTTTTTCCATTTTTCGAATATGGAATGCAGAACGTGGTAATTATTGTGTGTATGCTTTTTTATTATTTTCTCTCCTATCGCTTCATTCATCGCATACTTTAACCGAATGGCGCATACAGGACGCTACAATTAGCACGTGCGAAATGGGGCCAAACTATAGCACGATATGGTCTCCAACAACAATGTTTGCTATCCTTTCCATCTCTCACTTCCCAGCTGATGTATCCAATGTGTGCATGAGTGAGTGTGTTTATATGTGTGTGTGTGTGTGTGTGTGTGTAGGTGTGAAGGTGTGCCTGTGTAATACATGTATATGCTCCTGAGGAGGGAGAAGGATGGGAAGGAGAGAGGGTTTGGAAAGAAGGTAATGATATGGGTTACGATCGCATCTAAATGTAAATATCACCTTGTTTTATAGCTTCCAATATTCTCTTTCCTTTTCCCGCGACTATTGTTTTGTCCGCTTTACTTTGTCCTACTCTAAACACGGGTCGCACGTTGCAGCTGCAACCCATCTTTCAACGTAATGCAACACTTTTTTCTATTTATTCTCCATTCACGTACACTTTGTTCGCGATTCTTGTTTTACGCTTTGCAACATGTATTCGTGTCGGTGTAAATGCTATTTAAATAATTATTTGTTAATTCTGTTTCTTACTCTTCAACAACACACAACAAGATATTCCACCCCCGGGGCACACCTGCATTATGTTTCACGAATTGAGCTTACCGTCGTCCTTGGTTTGTTCCTGGGCGTGTAATCTCAGTGTTTGTGGCGAGTGTCGGTGTAGAAGTGTCTGTTTTGTTTTCAATCTCCCAAACGAGGAAGAGTTGCACGTGTACCAGTATGCTGCACCAATGATGACCGGTATGACCCAGCAGGGAAACTCTGCTACGATGTTGGTCAACCGTAAGCATACTGCATTTGTGTTTGTATTGTTTTGTTTTAGCTAGAATAACAAATAGAATACTTTGTTTGACGAAGAAACGTGTGTTTAATGTTTTTTGGTTTTTGTTTTTACTTAGTTTTTTTTGTTTGTTTGTTTGTTTTGTTTTGTTTTGATAACGATTAGCTAAAGTTTAATCCATCCTCCCGCTCCAGCGTCTTGTTGCAAATATGCTCCAATAAGATTAAGTGTACCATTATGTATACCCTATAATTTCCCTTTACTCTTTGCTCTCACTTATTTATTTGTGATTGTGTAACACCTCGTAACGTACGATTAACACCACAAACACACACACACTCACACATACATACGCGCGCGCGCATGCACGCATACTCTCCTTGCAGTAAGAAAGCACTTTCAGTAAAGCCAGCTTAAGGTGAAACCAATGTTAAGTACTAACAAACGAAAGAAAGAGCAACAACGACGACGCTATAACCGACCGTCTGGTGTGGGTTGGGGAATTGTGTATTTTAAGCGGCAACAGTTGCGCATTT
Organism: Anopheles arabiensis; assembly: GCF_016920715.1. Classification (NCBI taxonomy): domain Eukaryota; kingdom Metazoa; phylum Arthropoda; class Insecta; order Diptera; family Culicidae; genus Anopheles; species Anopheles arabiensis. The sequence continues at coordinate 41,556,202 of NC_053517.1, read as the reverse complement.
GAAATGCGTATAGACAAAAACCAGACACGCGCGCACACAAACACACAGACACAGCAACAACAACAGGAGAAAAATGACACACACGGAAAGGAAATAACAAAAACAATCGGTTCACTCTTCAACCAACGCTTGCTAGTAACGGGGAAACATACTTTGCTAGCGCACGGGGAAAAATGAAACCCATAGCACGTGGATCCTTTCAACACGGATAACAGAGGTGCAAACCTTACGTTCTGCTGTGTTGTCAACCTGACCTGGCCTGTGTGCGTGAATTTGCAGTGGTAACGCTATTTTATTAGCTACTAATCCCTATGTCCTACACTTATTACTCTGTTGCCCATTTGCTGCTTGTTTGTCAGTGTGGGAAACCGGAAGCGGTATTACAAACAAAACAGGCACAAACCTACACAGCTGTAGTGAAGCAGGCTATAATAGAACTTGCCATTTGAACACTGCTTCGCTCTCAAGAAGCATAAGCATAAGCGCTGGCAGGTGAAAAAGCTTCCCGAAGCATTGTTACCTTTTGACGGGTGTTCTTTTTGCCATCTCCTATCCAATGCGGTATTCAACAATAACTTCCTATGTACATTTCCATCCCGTTTACCAGTGATGGAGGCGCCTAGTTATCGTTTCGTTTTCGGACCACTGCCGTAAAAACACAAACATTGGGAGGCGATCTACAAGTGCTGCAGGCATTTGTTGATATTTTCAGCTATCTCTCTGTTATTGTGGAAAATGTCGAAAATCGTTTCTATAGTCCTCACGCGCCTCTCCCATCGCCCCATTTGTAATAGAAGAGAGAGAGACAGAGAAAGAGTGAGAAAAAAAGAAAAGAAACACACTACGCCAGTACTAGTTGCTACACTCATTTGTCTGCGTAAGGTTCGAAATTCGGTCTAATTGCTATTGATTCGGTCGGCTGTTATTACCTGCGAAATGCTATTCATATTGTTGTTATATGCTGTGTTCGGGTTGCTTTAGTTAATCTCACTAGCTACTATTTAAACGGGGGATGGTTGCCGTTTTGTTTGTTTCTATTGTCGTTCTTGAAAGGTTCAAATACAATCGAAGAAGAAGAAAGTAGTGAACTTTAGTGCGAGAGCCAAAGAGAGCTGAGATAGTGTGAGAGATAGAGAGAGAGTTAGAAAAAGATATAGAGAGTAGGGGGAGAGTTCGATTGTTTTTCTGCTTGCTTTTTAATTTTAGCAAAGTGTGTTTGTGTGTGTGGTTTGGGTTTCCTTTTTTTGTTGATTTTGGGAGGGGCACGTTTCCATCATTCCTTAGTGAATCCCGTCTTGTACTAGGATTGTACTAGGACTAAGCGCGAATAGGCTTGGATAGCAAGGAACAACAATAAAGCGTTGGTGAAAGTTAGCGCAAATGTATGATTGTTTGTTTGTTTGTTTGTTTGTTTGGTTGTGGTCTCCGCCGTTTGTTTTTTTTTCTTCTGTACTTTCTTCTGTCCTGCTGTTTTGACTTGTTTTGATATCACGCCAACTCCATGTGTGTGTATGTGTGAGTGTATATGTTTTTTGTTTTTTGTTTTTTTTTCTTCTGCCCTCTTGGTTCGTGAAAGTTCTCCACGGCCGCGCATTTCTCTAGTTGTGAAGCCGAATAACGAGCCGGACGCGGAATCGAACGGTTGCTCGCGGCTCGGAACGATAGTTACAATTAGGATAATAACCATAACAATAATCATAATCAAACGCCTGGGGTTATTTACCGCCGAGACCGAATTTCATAAATATTAGCTCCTTGCCTTTGGACAGGATATCACCGCCCGGTGCTGCCATCTCCTGGATTTTGCCCATGATATTCGGGCCGCCGGGCTGCTGCTGCTGCTGCTGACCCGGTTGCCCACCGGGCTGTTGCTGCTGCTGTTGCTGCATCGGTTGCTGCTGCTGTTGGCCACCGCCACCCATGCCGAAGCCACCGAATGGACCGGACGATTGCTGCTGCTGTTGCTGCTGCATCGGCTGCTGCTGCTGCTGCTGCTGGGTGGCGGCGGGTTTCTTGCCGAACAGCCCGCCGGTGGCAGCACTGGCCGCACCGGACAGTAGGTTGGACGCGTTGGAAAACACCCCACCGGACGAGGCGGTCGTGGTCGGGGTCGGTTGTTGCTGTTGCATCATCGGGTTCTGTTGCTGCTGCTGCTGCAGGTGGGACTGTTGCATCATTGGTTGCTGTTGCTGCTGGTTGTTACGCATCTGTTGCTGCATCGGTTGCTGCATCTGCTGCTGCATCGGGGTTTGCTGCTGCTGCTGCTGTTGCATGCCGGTCATGCCGCCGACATTACCACCGATCCCTATCCCTTGACCGATCATCCCGCCTATCCCCGACATCCCCTAGAAAACCCCACCAGCTGCGTTAGTATGCGAAAAGGAACACGTTACATCGAACACTCGCTACTGCTGTGCTCTCGCCCGTCCCAGGAAAACCCCACCAGCCCAACCGTGGACAGACAGACAGACAGAGAGACAGACGGACAGAGAGAAAGAGAGACGGACAGAGATACAGACAGAGGGAGAGAGATAAAGAGAAAGAGAGATGGGGAGAGTGAGGGAGTAATAGTTTACAGATAGAGAAAATAAACAGAGACATGTCGACATACACAATAAACTGTCCAAAAAACAGGGGCATGTGTGCGTGTTTTGTAGAGGTGTCGGTGGGTTTGAGTGTGTACATCGGTGTCAGTTTTATCATGTTCGGTTGCTTCGGTACTTCTGATCGTTGAGCTTTGAAATACCTCTATTACATGGCCCTCCGTACGTTTGCTAAAGAAAATAAATAGTCAGCCAAGTTTCCAAAACAGAGCTAAGGTTTTTAGTTTAGAGTGTTTGATAAAGAAATACCAACATAACTGAACATAATTCAATAAACATTTAACATAAAACTAAATAACACTAAATCGGTACTAGTTTTGCTGGAGCGAAGAGCGCAACGAATTATAAACGCATAACTAGTAACACGGAAAACGCAAACAGTTTTTCTCTGCTAAGAGATAGACCACCTCTTTGTGGTTAAACCCATGCATCAAATATGGCCACTAGTGGCAGCAGACAAAAGAAACGCCGTCCACTTACGCTCTACCGGTAACACTCTAAGTAGAGTAACAATTTTGAGCATTATTATTAACCGTAATATTCAACAACAAAGCATTGCACAAAAAATCGACCATGATGCACTTACTGGTTGAAGGGTGGAGAAAATGGGCCAGAAAATCAGTTCCGGCGCCTTAACGTTACACATTACCTTAGCCTCAACGATTTGATAGCGTTAGTGTAGCTGAATTGCACAGCTTTGGAGAAAAGCATAACGAGAATATGTTGTGAAAAAGTAACAACCCTTAAAAGCGTGAACCCCGATAGAGGCTCTCTATCAACAAACTGTTAGCTAAATATTTCAATTCACAATTCCTACCCCGTTGCTAAATCTGATATGATGTGTGAACGAACTGTCAAACGAACTGGGTGTGAGGCACTCGACAAACAAGGGGAATCTCAAACATACAAATAATACAGAGCGTCGTAGGAAAGAGAGTACGGGAAAGTGAAAAATACGATTATGAAAAAAAGGATGTGAGAAATCACGTGTGTTCAAAACATACGGGTAACGGTAACTGTAACCACTAAATGTAAAACATTACTAAAGAGAAGAAGAGAAAACGTTTACACTAACAGAAATGATTAACAATACTATAAATGTGATGAAGCTATACTAGAAAAACAATGTGGACCCAACAGGAGGGGGAGTGAGCAAGAAAAACTAAAGCGAAACGGAATGAGCGAGTAGCTAACGAGTGCACTCGAAACGTGCATGTAGTGGGTATGCAACAATGTGCATCAAATGGGTTGAAATGTTACCTAAACCGGTGCACTGGCTCGGAACTAAGCACAATGCCGGCAGAGATTGAGATTTTTCGTCTCTTGACACATGTGAAGACGAGGTGTGATGGACAGCAATAGGTAAATTGAGGGCCAATGAAAGAGAAGAGGCGATGCATAAACATGGTCAACTTTTGGGACCTTTAAAATAGTTTATAGTGTTTGTTAAACACTTCATGGCACTCGGCATACGGCTGCCAAACTTAGGAAAATGTTTTTACTGTTATTTACGCTTTACAAGGGCACTCAACACTGCTCTTGGGTTGCAATCGTTTAGTAAAACATGTTTATTTTTACAATTGCCAATTCTGTTCGTACGCGCAAAACAATCCTTTCTACATTCAACGCGAAGGAAGATGAGAACGACAGAAAAAAGTAAAATATTTAAAATGTGGCAGACTCATTTGCATGAAAACTCAATTTAAGCCCATTCTCAGCTGCACTTGCGCGACGACCTGCATGTTTGACCGGAAAATAGTATGCAAGAAACATCGTCCAAACGAGACACTACAATGGCGAAGCTGTTGCACTGGAATCAATTTTGTCTACGAGCAACTGGACTAATTTTAATGTCGCTTATTTTATGCTTGCTCCAGGGGGTCGATACAACCTCCAACCAATAATTAGTTGCTGGTTGGCTAGCTGATGTTAAATTCGCACACTGTAACCAAGCGTTATACTTCTATTCTCGTCGTAAGGGCATGCACCGGAAGGTGCATGGTAAAAAGGTACGTGTACTGCACAAACTGATTATGAAAACGGTGACCGTATTATTTTAATGTAATTTTATAGCTATTGACAAAGCGCATTTTAATTGCCTGGTATGTCTTTTATCATTAAATTAGTTCGTAGTGCGAATGTAGGATGGCAACACAATTCCTAGCGATGGCAACACAATTTATGTGCCCGATCGTACAACGCCGCGGTAAACAACTATAGCAACCATACATAAGAAAATATTAGAAAAATAGGTGAAACAGAGTGTCAGGATGTACGCCGCCGCTACGAACGGACTCAATGATAGCAGCCATTGCGTGCTATGAACGATAGTAGACGGCTAGCTTGCTGGACCATCAGTGCCAATGAACCAAAGGTTTGTCTTCAGCGAGCCAAGAGTCATTCGACGGGGTTCGTCGCTTGGAAAAATCTCTTCGTCGGCAAACATGCACTACATGGAAGGGCAGAGTTTTACAGCTTCAAAGCGCTCATTATTGGTGTATTTAGCATTTTGGGAAGTGGATTTGTTTTAAGGAAAATCAAATAGAATCCCTTCACATCTTCAGTATGTTACAATTGCCGGTGGCTGATTAACGGTGGGTAATGGTTTCTTTTGTTTTAGTTTTATCATGTTGTTAGTCTAGTTTTTGATCACAGTTTGTTTTAGTTATGGTGTGGTTTCTTTTGTGTTCATTGCGGTTTATTGGAAGGGAATGATGGGACAAGTTTTGCTGGAGAAGCTTAATGAAATTAATGAAAATAAAAAATAATAAAACAATAATTTAAAACAAAACAGAAATTTTGTAGTTATAAAAAAACCTTTGCTAATAAACAAGTTCTAAAAGATTGTTCACTTTTGGCGTGACCTATTTGGTAAAATTCTACATTGATTGACGTAATAGAGGAGAAAACGAAATTGTTAAGAAATGTTAGAAAACTATTACAAACTAATTTGATTCAAAAAGTCATGCCAGTATAACGCAACATTCGCAACAATTACAAAAACTGAATCTATGAATAAACTGGAAACTAGAGCACATACATACTACCGATACTAGTACTAGAACATTGCTGTGTAAACGGTGGGTTAGTGGTGTAGTAAAATGTATGGAAATCTTATTATTTAATCTTCTCTGCTAGACCTTTATTCCTGTTTTTGTCTTGATACTATTCAATTGCACAATTTTTGCATAATTTCACAATTTCTTGCACTGATTTTAGAGAGTTTGCTACGGATGCTTGAGTCGCTCAACAATATCTAGTCGCTTAATATCCGTCTCTCCTAGCTCATTACCAGTGAAGTTAGTAGCGAGCAGATATCTTTCGTCTCATATTTCATGGTAATAGCTTGTCATTTGTATTGCGCAGTAAATTTGGCCTTTTTTTGCTAGTAATACATAATAACACACACATACACGTACATACGTGCATGAGTGCGATGGGATCCACATCACCCGAAATCCATTACCGACATCCAAATGCGCCCGATTAGGCTAAGAGACATCGACTAACAGCGCACGCAATCGATCTCACGCACGCATGCTGAGGCACAATGCAGCGCCTTGTAATATATCCGGTTTCAAGCTGATGCAAAGTCGCTCGCTTTTGTGAACACCCGCGGGTTTGGGTGTTCCTTCGGTTTGCCGAAACGAGCCGGATAGATGATACCGCCAAACCGAAAAGACAATTGACAATAAAAATTGATGTGACCCTCCTTCCGTTTTCGGTTTATTGAGCAATGACACCCTGGTGTCCCTGCAGTGGAAAGCGGATGGAGGAGATGGTAAAATGGGAAACGATAACGAGACGGCACGAGAGGAAGAAGCAAAAGAAAATGTTACTGTAGCCACCGGGTGTAGCCACTTTGGGTAGACGACGGGTGTGATATCAGTGCCCGTTTCCGGCTGGTCGGTGATATAGGTCGTGACGATAAGGCTGACAGGCTTGACGAATAGTGATGAATTGAGCGAGTAGGATCGCAAATAAATGTTCACTTGCTGGTGCGGCGGCCCTCGCCATCCTTATCAACAGACACCGAGCGATACGCGCAAGGTCACAGGATACGCCATCCACCCAGGACACATGATACACCGGGCCGCACCGTGGGGAGTAGTAGGGGTCACGCACCGCACAGTGAATATCCTCTTTCCCCAGTAAATGGTTGTGGGGAAATGGTAGAAAATAATCGAAAAAGGCGATCATTGCTTGGTAGCCGGGCTCCTGGTATGTATGCTCGGGACGGAACACATCAACATCCCGGGGAAATGAAATATCGTAAAAAAGGCACGCTCTCAGGCTATTTGCCGTTAATGGTTTTGCTTTGGTACCACGGTAGCCGGGAGTCCCTTTCGGGTCGGGTCGGCTTGATAAATCGGATATTTTGCTTTTGATGAAGTGTGTTGCAATGGTTTTGCTAAAATGACTCTCGCCACAAGGCCATGGAAGGAAATAGGCATCAAGCATTGTTTCTTGTCACCATAGTGTCGATTTGTTGCATTGTTGCGAACAAAAATGTTCGGAAAAACTAAAACTCGTAATAAAGCTGGGAGTCGGTAGAGAGCAAAAACTGCTTCGATCTAGTATATGGTAGGTTATATGGTCTCTATTTCAGTGTACAAAAGCCCCACAGTGGTACAGTGTTATACTGTATAAAGTAACAATTCTAGAGTATAGTGCAAGTGTGGTAAAATTGGAAGAAAACGGGGAAAGAAACGCTACAACCTTCACTACGGTACGATTGATTTTGCATAACTCTAACACACTACACCACTTTACTACGCGCGCAAAAGAAATGTTACGGTTGAACCGTAGGTGTTTAAAGACACAAAAGAAAATTAAAAGTATGAGCAAAACAGTTTTCTTACATACAACATAAATACATATACACACACATAGGGACACAAAGGCTGACAGCTAGACACCGACAAACATAGCTACAACAATTTGCCCGTGCAGGACACCGTACACGGGATGACACGGGAGCCAACAACAGGTGAGAAGATCACTCACATTTACGTGAAAAGGGAGGTCACGAAAAGCTTAGGAAGAATCAACGACATCAGGGGATTGGAAAATGTCCTTTGTCGAGAGCAAGAGTTTCAAAAGAGAAAATAGAAAAGTTATGTTTCCGGAAAAAAAACTAAATTGATTTATGTTAAGAATTGGGCATTTATGATTTTATTTGTGTAGTGAATTTGATAAGTTTTACAAAATTCACTAAATCAATTTGCAAAAGTAACACTAATTTACAAGCTGCCAATGCGGGAGCTCGCAATAGCTTAGTTGTCATGCAATGAAAAAATTTACATGTTTTGAAAATTGGACTCTAAGATGGGTAAATGTCATTGCATGAAGGATTGCACGCAGAGTTGCACTGACGGACGACTAAACCAGGCATATAAGAGTAGCAGAGAGATATAAAAGAGAGAGAGAGAGAGTGAAAGGCGGTAGGAAAACAGGATGAAAGGAAGTGACAAAACGGACAGTCAGGCAGACGAATAGCGGATAGATTGACAGAGACAGGCAGGCCAGAGACAATTAAATGGACAGCATGTTCACAGTTCTACCAGCACATAGACTTCCCTGCCCATGGGACCAATTGCGGTGTTTTCTGTTTGTTTTTTTTTTAGGGTTAGTGTAGGGAATCGCGTTAACGGACGGATCCAGGTGACTGTTGTGTTTAAATGTTTGTTTCTTAACTCCTGATTTAGGTCATTGCTCGATTGTTTCACCTTTTCAGTTACGGAATGTCCGTTACGGTGTGTCCTGTAGGAAGTTTCGGCGGAATCTGTCAGTGTTCAGTGCTCCTAGCTCCAATGCGGTCTGAACTGCTAGTTTCGTGACAGGGGCATGCTTACGCTGCCTGATGTGCACCTCATTTATGTACGAATCACGAGGCAACGTTTCAGTGTATTTTGTTGTAGCAAGAGACGGTTTTACTTTGGAGTGTTGCATTTGGTTTTGATATGTTATTTAAGCAATAGAATCGTTGGGTATCGTATATTTGAAATAGAAAATAATAAAATACTAACTTTGCAGTATGAAAGAAAAAAATGCAAGAATGAGTTTACCACAACATAAACCATAAAAAATATAATTTAAAATAAAGATAAGGTTCTTTTAACCGTTAATCATTTGGGTCAAAAAATAGTAACTCGTGTTGCGTTAGGCGTGAGCTGATAGTTGTTACCACGTTTATTTTGTTGAACTTTGAGTGAATTAGTGGTTGAGTGAAAATAGGAGTAAATGTAATTGTCCATAATGTGTATGCAATATCTAACATGATGAATACAGTAAAATCCTTACTGTGCTTAGTATGAAAAAGCGACAGAAATAATATCACAACAAAAAGGATTAATTTGAACCAAACAACACAACACTATTCGCAAACATCCAAACAAAAACCAATCTGAAGCCTAACAAGTGACGTTCCAAATATTAGAAAGAGAAACCAGCTATCTAGCGTATCGACAACACTGCATGTAGATCAAGAATGAAAAGTTGAGCAAATGTCGCATAATGAACATCCAAATCAAACACACATAGAAAAATGGCATTCTACTCAACAGAGCAACAATGTTCAAATGAAATCATTTTGACACACAAAGAGCTTTCGAATCGGCTCATTAGAGACTGAAAATGTTTTCGTACTTAAAATAAAAAAATAAAATCAACCTTTTAAAAGCAAGTAAAACGTGTTAAAAAAAAATGATATGCAATTTTATTGTTAATGCTTTCTTGTAAATTTCTGTAACATTAAGAGCAAACTACACTCTATAAATGTAGTAAACAATGTGATAAAAAAAATGAAAATAACTAAAAGTAACATTAATAAGAACAACAGCAAAGAAGCAACATTTTTGGTTAACAGGCTGGTGGTCATTCCACTAGTGGCGCCAATCGTTTTATAATCAATAGAACTGACCGAGAGCAGCTTATAAAAGAACATAGAACATGTTTGCTTAGAAGTAACACGATAATATTGTGTAGTATAGATATAGATAGAGATGTAAAATGGTATTGTTCAGCTTTCGGAAAAGTAAGGCATAGAGAATGAGAAAGTTGAGAAAGTTGTGAGATATTACTGACATCACCTAAATGAGTTGAATACTCAACGTGAGAAAAAAGGAGTTCAGAGGAAACCGAAGCAAATGCACGGCAAATGACGGCCAAACAAACTACAAATAAAAAAAAACAAAACTATAAAAAATAGAACAAACGCAACACAGACAATGATTAAGATCATATAACACAAACGTCAACTAAATTTGAACGTGACTAAGAAAAACAAAGGATAAGGGAACGTAACACAAAACTGACATGTTTCATCTACCAAATTACCTAAAACGTTTGTTGTTTACTTTTGTTTATATTTGCATCAGACACAGTGCACGGTGTCATTTACCATTTGTTATCACCTGCAGCTTGAACCGTACGAGGTTTAAATCGGTTATTACTGTTGTTGGTTATGAAGTTTTTGAAATCGAAATCATTGTGGTGCATGGTTTTTGTTATGTGAATAATGCAGTTGGTATGCAAAACTGAAACACAAAACATAAATTTGCAGTAGATTTGTGTGTATGTGTCTGTGAGAGAGAGAGAGTTGGTGAGTAAATTTGCAGTTCATTCTGTAGCCGACATTGGTTTCTGTACGCATTCAATAAGAAATATTAACAAGTTTCTGTTGGGCTGTTAGGGTGTATCTGGGTGGAAGGCACAAGCAGCGAATGTTTATCTGTATTTTATTTTTCAGGGAGGGTTAAGAGATTTGCTTTAACAAATGCTGCAACGGTTTGAACAACAGAGTATGAGAGAGAATGCAAGAAGGACAGCAAAAAAAACGAAACCTGCAGCTTAAGAAAACCTAAACGTATAATAATGAATTTTATTGCATTGCATTTTGATACCCAGTGTGCTACTGCTAGGTGTTGCAATTGCTACGATCGTGTTGTTCACGTATTTAATTTACCACCGGGGAGTTAAATTCATGATTAACGTTTAATGCTTCTTCTATCTTAAGCCGTTTATATTAGGTTTCGTTTTTAATTAGTGCATCTCTCAATCATGTTCTGTTCAAACATGCACTTGGATCCCTCGCATCGGTCAGTCCTCACATTGAAATCGTAAAGAGTTTCGCAGTGACCTCGGCTTCACTTAATCTCAGTTACTGTATCGTTTTTTTCTGCTTCACTCTTGAGTAGTAGTTACCTGCGTTTGGTGATCGGGGGCAGGGTGACCCATGTTGTCTAACAGTGTAGGGGAAGAAGGGCGAGCATCTAACAACAAACAACATAAAGACTTGACATTTACCACAGCAGAGCAGAGTATTCGTAAAAAAATAAATGAGCAGTGCAGCTGTCTTGAACGAAATTACGATGGGCGTTTAGTTGCTTCAAAAGCACAAACGTCAGGTTTAATTGCATCAATCAAAGACGTTAGTTAGCGCAAATGAAATTTTAAATTAGATTTGAAAATGCATTAGCTATTAACTTGAATAGCTTAATATTGTTTAATATTGCACACTAGCTTAAACCCATTCATTAGGCCCGTTTAAGACATCTGCAGTTAGGTTAGGAGTATTGTAACTAAATAAATAAAAATTCAGAATAACGAAAAGAAAACTCGTAACAGAGGTAATTGGACGTAAATAGAGAAGGAAAGAAAGTAAACAGTAGCAAACTTGTGAATGGTTTGAGTAAGGCAATGAAAGAGAGATATAGAGAAGAGTGTTTTATAACATTTCAAACTTTTTAGGAAATCGGAGGAGTAGGGTTAATCAAACGGGAGCATTGAAGTCTTCATCACCAAATACATAATCAAGAAGAATAACAATTTATATATGTATATAAATGTATATATTTATAAATGTGAGAGAGTGTGTGTTTATGGAAAGCGATACAATGGAAAAGTAGAGGAGTTAGAGAAACTATAGCAAGAAAAACGGAGCGAGAAAAACAAATCGAATTGATTTGACATTAGAAACTGCATTGTGGAAGAAAGTAAAACCCAATCAAAACTCAAACGATAAACATAAACACAAAACAGTAACACAATTCGGACATACGAGATGCGAGATGAGGGTTAGTAGGCCCGGTAAGACGTTGTTGCGTAAAACAAAGCCAACACGGAGGACAAATTGAATAGAAAATCAAACAATAGGTCAGGTTAAAAGTAGAGGAAGAAGTAGTAGTAATACGATACAGGAAAAGGAGATTAGTAAAAAATGGTGCGTACACTGAACATTTAAAGCTTTTTAACTGATTAGGTTTTACACGTTGAGTGTTGAGTTGAGTGGAGACACGGAGTCATCCGGGTCCCGGATGAGTTAGCCTCGTGGTAAGCTTTACTCATTCGGTTGGTTTGTGAAGTGTTGGTTAGATAACGCTTATTGTTGAATATAAAAGATCGAACTCATTATAATAAATTAGGTTTCGTTTGTCTTTTTCACTTTAATATTTGGATTGCATCGAAAACTACTGTCAGATTCAAATCTATCCGTATCTAGAGACCAACAGCCAGCAACATTTGTTACCATTTTGAATCCCTCTTTATAGGGAAGCATGGCAACGAAAGGCATATTGTATCAAAGCTGTAAAGTGCTGAGGAACACAAAAACAAGCAATCGTGTACTGGCTTACGGAACATAAGCGTTTCACTTTTTGTCTGTGAGTTTTGCATTTGTAATGAGTGCAGAAGGCGCTAGTAATGTTGTAATGTTTTACGGCATTATTATTCATCGCTTAGCTATGAGTTAAGGGTTCTGTTTGCATTAAAGAGTAGCGTTGCAGTTGCCTCGTCACGTAGTAATGTTTTATTATTATTGATTAAATTACAATGCTGTTTAAGCATCACAAACAAGCTTCTGCTAGGTTTGAACGTAACACACAGGACGCGAAAGAAGAGGTACTCACTGTCTCAAATCTTCAATACCGATTCTACATTCTTGTAGAAATGGATCGGTAAAATGGAAGATTTTTGGCTGCAACTGTTCGACGCAAAGTTTTTTTTTAACTTATTTATCGCTTAACATAACTAACCCCAAACCGAGTACACCAGGAGTAGCTGTGTCTCTATCATGTTCAGTACAATCGACTGGTTGCAATGTGCTCTTAAAACAAACTGATAAGAAAAATGAAAGGAAAACGTACTAAATCAGGTCGGTGAAACAGATGACAGACTCCAGCAAAAATGAAACACTAAAAGTCAGAATTCAAAAATAGGATAAACAAAGCCAACCCAGAATCGACTCGTGTAACAATTATACACTCAACTGGAGAATTTAATTGTTGTTGTTTGTTGCTTTGGTTTGATTTTGTTTCAGTCAGGGACGTTCATTCGATTGGTGGGCAAACATGTTTCGTTTTAATTGGTTATTTTTGTCATTTCTTGGGACAATGTACTGCATAGGTAGTAGATTGTAAAAGACTGAAAATGTTCAGTGTTTCTAGTGAAATTTTCCTTAAAACGTTTTCATGTACTATCTTTTTTCTGAATGTATGGTTTGTTTTTTGCTTTTACTTTGGTGGTTAGTGACAGCACTAAGGTGAGCTGATGTAGTGAGTTGTACGGTGGTTGAATGAAATGGTTGAGGCAGGGCGTTTCGTGTTAGTGGACATTGTGATTAGGAGATGTTGGTGCTTTGTGGCGACGCACATGAACGCACGAAACGGAAGGGAACGGTGGCAGTAACCATCGGTTCGAAGTTGTCAATGCTTATGGGCGATTACCATGCCGAAGAACGGCGGTTTTAATCCGTTCGACAATACAGTGAGATAAAATGTGGGGTGGCAGTGTCAATGTGTAGGTGTAAATGAGTCGAAGCGAAAGGAAAATTCTAAACCATACACAAAATAGGAGCAACAGCATGGGAGTACAGAATAGATTCGTAGAATGTAGGGTAGTAGCATGTGTGTGGGGAGTAGTAGCACGGATGGCACTCGCTATCATTGCGAAAGGATGATAATAGTAATACACAAGAAAAACAAGCTAAATGACATGGAAAAGGGCAAAAATAATAATAGTTTGAGGAAAAGAGCAACTATCCAAAGTGATAAACAGACAATGATTAAAAGACTTTTAATAATAAAGACATGAAATAGCAAAAGTAGTGAAATTAACAAGAAAATTTAAAAATCAGTTTGAGTTGGTTAGAGATGTGGTAAAAAGGAATGTACATGAAAAGATAAGTAAAGCATTGGAAGAACGTTTAAAGTTTATGAATTTGATTAAATTTAGAATTGAACATAAAAATGAAAGACCAGATAAGGTAACTTGAAAAGATCAATGATCGTTGGTAAACAAAATTAGTTTGAAGATAATAGATAAAGAGAGGGGAAAACATTTTCTAAGCAGATGAAAAGGTATAGTATCGAACAGTACTATACACCAGAAGAAAAATGTGTTAGAAAGTGGGTAGCAGGATTGGAAGATGGCTAATGGGCGCTCAAATGAAACGGGAACTGGGAGCGGTAGAATAATAACCGAAGAAGAAGAAGAAGAAGTAGTAGTAGTAGAAGTAGAAGAAGGCTCGAAACACTACCGAATAAATGAAACGGGAGCGGAACTAGCTAGCTAAACGTACCTTTCCGTAGCGGACCCCGTTGGCTCATGCCACCCATGCCGCCCATGCCGGCGTCCCGCGGTGGCGGCGGAGGCCCGCGGGCCCCCGGTCCGATCCCTCGGCCGCGGTTGTTGTTGCTGTTGAGCGTACGCTGGGCGAGATTGTTGCCGGCCGGGCCCTGCTGGCTGTACTGGTCCGGCGCTTCCGTGAGGAAGTTGGACGGCACCAGCCCGCGCACCCCGTCCAGCTCGCCCATGTAGAAACCGTCCTCGTCCATGTCGCCATACACTAGTATGACGGCACCGGTTTGGAAACTCAGTTCCACCTGCAGTGAGGGGGGAGTGGGAAAGAAATTGGGGTAGAGCCACATAAGTCAATTAAGAATGCCACTACGGGGATGAATTTTGGAGTTCTCTGATCTTGGGTACGTCAATCGTTCCGATGGTGAAAGGAGCATGATCGTACGGGATCGTAGGGGGAATTTTTGCTGTTGGATTCAGGTGGTGGTGGTGGTGGTGATGTTTTCGCTTTTCAGTAACGTTTCGGTCGCAATTGTATGGCTTTGGCTTTGGCTAACCCCAGCTTTCTGTTCGAGAGAGGTGTGTACGTGAGTGTGAGCTCACACGCTAAGTCTAACTGCAGAAACGCTAGACGCTTCCGGTGGGTTTCGCTAGGTTGTACTAGAACTGTGAGTGGAAAAGTCAGTAAAGTTAAACATGCAGCATGCAGTGAAAATAAGAACGGAACGGAAAAGGAAACTCAAGGAAAGAAAATCGACACATATGTAACGTTCAACTGTAATGTCTGAAAGATATCGGCTAGCCGCAATGTGTTTCTTTAAGTCCCCATCCGGAGGAAACGGTGTAACAGAGGCTAACGCGCAGATAAGAGACGAGTTGGCGGACGATGTCAGATGCAATGTACCTGTTCTACATATGTGTGTATGTCAAAAGCATTGTTTGTCCCTTGAGTGTGTGGAGAAGCGGTTCAAACACTAGACAACGGGTCACGAGATGGTTAGATAGTGAGCACAAGTTACCGGTTCGACGCACCGATCAAGAGGGTTTTGGTGGAACAATAAGGCGTAAGTTATATGATAGTCTAGGGCCTCACCTCGGCATCCACGTTCGGGCTCAGCTCCTGCGGATCGTAATCGTACAGTGCGATCATCCGTTTGACCGGCATGTTGGCGTAGATGTCACCCCAACGTTCGCGGCTAATGCCACGCACCGAGGGGCCGACGCCACCGCCCTGTGCACCGTCCTCAATCTCCTGGACCATGTTGTGCGGTACGAAACCTCGGCGGCCACGTAGCTCGCCCCAGTAGAAACCGTCCGGATCCTTCTCCCCGTACACCTGCGTTTGTGGGTGTGGGAAAATACATGTGTCAGTAACATCTCAGCCATTTGAATCACTCCGTTGATCGTGTACCTACCTTGATCGTGTCACCCTCGTTAAAGGGCAGCTCCTCCTCGCAGGCATCCGGATTCGGGCTCATCGTGGCGGGATCGTAATCGAACAGGGCGAGGAAGTACCGCGGCTTCTTGGACGCTCCGATCAGGTGCGGTGGATAGGGTTGCATGCTTTGGGGCGTCATCTGCTGGCCCGGTCCTACGCCACCCTGTGCCATTCTTTGCTGCTGCTGTTGCTGTTGTTGCTGCTGTTGGGTGGGCATCGGTTGGTTCGGGTTCATTGGCCGTTGCTGGTTAGGGTTCCGATTCATGCCTGCTTGCTGTTGCTGCTGTTGCTGCTGCTGCTGCTGCTGTCCGGTCATACCCTGTTGTGACTGGCCCGGACCCGCGTTGCCGTAGTACTGTTGATTTTGCCCTTGCGGGTTCTGCTGACGTCCGGTTGGATTACCGGCCATTCCCTGGTTGCGATAGCCCTGTGGTTAAACACATACCGCAGTCACCACGAATGCAAAGGTGTGTGTTTCAGAGGAAAGTGAGATTTAGGGATAATAGTAAGAGAAATATGTTACACATTTTAACCATTTCGAACGTGACGACATACGACTAGAATGATCAACCGCGTGAACAGACGGAAGATGGATGATTCTGCTCGTTGCTCAACGGTACCATAACAACATCAATTGCTGCAAACGATTGCAAACATACACAGACAACAACACATATAGAACGATCGGCTTAGTTAGATACCATTACCGCAGAGCAAACTGAAATTAAGGATCAACCAAACCAAA